>NC_142094.1:47742500-48042500 GCF_054644295.1 Miniopterus natalensis
TAACACAGATTCACTGGATATTTTACAGTTCAGTGGAAACATATTTCTTTAGCCAAAATACTTTTTTCTCTCTTCCACATTACCTTTCAGGTCTGGGAGTAAGCACTATTCAATTCAGTGATTCTATTTAAATAGAAAAGGGATCTATGTAAATTCCTTATTTTTCACCGACACACTCATGTGGCTTTGTTTTATTAAATAGTAACACATTTGTTTCTGGGTAAAATTAATTTTTTTCTTTGAAAATACTGGAAAATTGGAAAGTTAAACTTCAAGGATTATGATTGGTATTGTTTCAGGGTAGTAACTCATCAGTATTAGTCCCATTTGGGGGCCAATTTCATTATAGAAAATTTTTTCTTTCAGTAAACAGAGCAGGGAGTGCTCCTGTCTTGATACCACAGGGAAAACCCACACTAGGCATTTTGCAATAAAATTAGAGAGTGCTCTAAGAGGATATGTTTTCTCTCATTTTGAATTTCATATTTCTTAGGAAATTTCTGCTTCCATAATTGGACATAATTTTAAAGAACAGCTTCTGTCATAGAATAGATTCTTCCTCTTGTCTGCAGCTACATTTTCTTTATGATTTAAATGTTACAGAATGCGACTGTGCTGGTGCCTTAGAGAACACTATGTCTATATCTAAATACCTGTATCTGTATCTATATCTATATGCATGGAAGATAAGATATGCAGAAATGTACATCCTGGTTAGTGATTAAAATAATAGGTGAGTATTAAAATTGCTCATGCTCACAACAAACTTGAATAAATAGCATAATGAACACCTATATATGCCTCATCTCAATTCATCACTGTTTCAAATTTGACCAATATGGGCCCCTTCAAGCCAACTCATAATTCATTTGATCTGAACTCTAACCCCCTTAATCTTTGACTACTTGCTTGCTTTCTGTTTCAACAAGTTGTTCCAGGTTCATTTTCTACTCCCTGCCCCAAACCTGAACTAAGCCATTCCAAAGAGACTTAAGTCTTTATGAGGGCTAACGTATAGAAGATCTAAGGACCACAAAGACTAAGAACTCAATGGTACTATTTAATGTTACATAGTGAAAATTTAGGATTATTTATTTTTACTTCTATGGTAACCAATAAAGTAATAACATTAAATAAAAGAGGGGAAAATCTTATAAAAGAGATAAAAGTTAAATAATAAAGAAAATTATCAACATCAAAGGAGGTAGGAAAGGAAGATCAAATAACCAGTGAGACAAATAGAAAACAAATAGCAAGATGGTGCAATTAACCCCAATAAAATTGAATGGGATTCCATGTAGTCATGGCACAGAGGCCAAGGGAACCGAGAAGGGTCTTCAAATTTGGATAGGTAAGAGGAACGGTGGATCTTCAAAAATAAGCGAAAGACATTATCACATTTCAAAAACACATACTGATTCCGATTCTCATGTTTGTTTCTTATTAGTAATGAAGACTTTCATAATGTATTTAAGTCATTGGAAGCCCATGGGAAACAGGAGAAAGAGCTTTTCCAGGATCAATGTAGATAGCTGTCTTTTACGAGTCAGGTCTATGAAACAAGAACCTATCCCTTTCTATGCCATTTAGATACAACATTAGTTCCTCAAATGCCCCGTCTTCTCACTTGAAATCAAGACCTGGCCCGGCTGGCGTGGCCCAGCAGTTGAGCATCAACCTATGATCCAGGAGATTGAAGTTTGATTCCCGGTCAGGGCACATGCCCGGGTTGCGGGCTCAACCTCCAGCCGGGGGTGTGCAGGAGGCAGCCGATCAATGACTCTCTCATCATTGATATTTCTGTCTCTCTCTCTCCCTCTCCCTTCCTCTCTCTGAAATCAATAAAGACATATTTTTTTTAAAAATCAAGGCTTGAATTTCCTTTCAAACCCAGGCCACCTTTTCACACAGAATGAAAGTTAATTTGCTAAGAGTTCCAAGTGTGAAGCAAAACGCTTTGCTACTTTTAAGCCAAATTAGCTTTGCTTAATAAGCATCAAGCCTACAAATTTTCTAGCCTTTAATGACCTTAAGCACCTTATTCTATCACCCAAGTGCTTTGGCAAAGCTAAGGAAAATCAGTTTGTTTTAATATACTCGTGATTTAGCAATCCAATAAACTTTCTAATAAGTTGCAAGAATAAGTCATTTTTTTGGAACAAAACCAGCAGAATAATTAGCCTGGCATATCCTTGGGCTCTTAATCACACAGCAGTCACCTTCAAAGGGGTGACAGTGTTTAACACTTTAACAACAGAAACAGTTTCTGTTGAGGAAGAGAAGTTTCTCAATGAACTTCACTTTGATTTGGGGGGGAGGCGGGGGGGCAGCAAGAACAAAACACAGTCTTGTTCTTGGAGTGGCAGATAGTCCTAGGCTTATACAGTCATGAAAAACATTGGTCTTTCTTATTAATTAATTATATGACCTTGCTGTTTGCTTTTACTACATAGATCATAGTAACATATAGTACGGAGAATTTAACAGCCTCCCATTATTCGATCTTTCATAATTTTTAACAATTTATCATTATCGACTTTAAGAGGGCAGTAGCAATTACAGAAATAAAGTTATAAGAAAATATATTCAACAGCAAGTATCCTTGAGGGTGTCAGAGGAGAGGGGTGGGATTGACTGGATAAAGAAGTCGAAGGGATTAGTTAGAAAACATATATGCACATCCCACGGACACCGAAAATAGTGCGGTGCAGGCCAAGGGAGGGGAGGGGAAGGCGGGGTAGGTGGAGGTGGGCAAAGCGGGGGCAGGGATGGGGTGGGATACACAGGTGAGACTTGTGTATAAAAATTAAAATAAATACAAAGGCAAGTCGCCTTCATTCAGGATACCAGCTTTAATGCCAAAGCACCACAGTGGAAGAGAAAGAAAGCTATTGGGTAAAATGGCCCTGTGATCAACAACAGAGCTGCGACCCTCCAACATGCAAAACTAGGGAATCGTGAGACAAGCCTGAAAACCCAGATCCCTCCCACGAATAGCTGGAGGTTTTCTGTGTTTCCTACTCAACCTCCTCCCTCGCAATCTTGAAAGAAGACCTTTTAAAAGCCCCCGCCCTGTTTACCATGGATTGCCAGTTCGTTTCCTCTGAAACTAATAGCTATTGTTCATTGAATAACGATCAGACCAGACACTATCATAAGCACTTGACAGATTTTCAATCTCATCGCCTCACAATAACCCTGCGAGGGTATACTGTCCTCACTGTCATTTTATAGATGAGAAAGTCAAGGTTCAGAGAGTTTGAATTGCCTCCTGTCACATAGCTGGTCCATGGTGCAGCCGGGATACAAAGCTTCATCCTCGGGAGCTGCTGTACAAAATGCCCCAGCCTGAACATGGGACTGGGAGCGGCATTCGGACCCTCGCCTCCTGTGCCCCTGCTTTGTGCAGCTCTGGCGCACGTGAGAGTGCCCGTCTGAGCCCTGAGAGATACCTGTCTGCGCTCTAAGCTCCTTGAGGTCAGATGCCAAATCGTGTTCGCTTTTGCGTCTCCTGCACAAAGCCCTGGGCAGTGGCATCTAGTCGATGTCACTAACTCTGCTTTACTCTGGCCCAGCAGGGCTGCTGAGGAAATGCTGGAACCCTGGGTTCACTGGGTGAGGCCAGAGCTCCCTGGAAAGCCAGACCCTGAAGGCTCCTGCGTGTCTGGCGAACCCCTCGCCTCTCAGAAGCCTTCGGGGGCCTGGCAAGTTCACATCAGGAGACGGACCAACCTGCTGAGACTGAGTTGTCCGGGATAAAGGGCCTTATCTGGCAAAGGAGCCTCATGGATTCTGGATTCTGTAACTTTGCCATGATCTCAAACAAGCTCATTTTTTACCTGCACCCCTCTGCTCCCCCGTATCAGCTTACTGTCCCCTGAATCAGACAAGGATGCCCAGACGTACCAAACTCCCTACAATTTGACAATTAAGCCATTTAAATCTCTTTATAGGTGTTCCTGTGTTTCCACAGGACTATGCAGACATTTCTCATGTGGCACCTGTCCCATGAAAATATTTCATGTCCCTTTCTCTCATTAAACAACGAAGCCCTTAAGATAAAAGACCAGTATTTATTCAACTCTGTAACTCTACCTTACCAATGGGCATAGTACATGGTTGACATTCATTAATATAATAATAATAACAACAACGATAGCAGTTAATGATCCTCAAACACTGAAGACTCTACCAAGTGCTTTAAGTGTATCTTTTATTTACTACTCATTACACCACTTTTAGATATTATTATTTCCTTTTGTAGTTGAGGGAAACTGAGGTGGAGAACCATTAAGTAATTTGCCCCAGTTTACACTGCTGATAAGGGTCTGACGGAAGGAAGGGAGGGAAGGAGAGGGAGAGAGGGAGGGAGGGAGGGAGGGAGGCAGGGAGGGAGGGAGGGAGGGAGGGAGGGAGGGAGGGAGGGAGGGAGGGAGGGAGGGACTGGATAAAATCAGTTCAACTGTATAGAGACAATGGAGAAGACCCTATTTGATACCATGAAACAGACATGGTATTTTAATTTATCCACTGAGTATCACTTATTGTGTTTAACAGAATTGCCATGAAACACAAAACAACTGACATCCATGGAAACTAAATAAGGAGGGAAATACACGGCCACAGATCTTTGAAGTGCATTATTTCCTTACTCCTAAGACATGGCAGACTGTCATTTTTTTATACTTATTCAGAAAGCCAGATCAGTTTTGGAGCAGGAGATGTACCAATTAATCATCATGTCTTTTCACATTTTATTCCTTTTTTACCCTTACCACTAGTCCAAACTAATCTTACCTATTCTCTTAAATATCTGAGTAGAGAAGAGCTGGTTTTGAACTTGTGTTAGGTTTCAGTCACTCATGGAGAAACTCAAATCACTGGGACAGTGTGGGCGCTGCACTGCAGAAATATTCAACTGGGTGGTAGAACTAGACACATACGTATTAAACAACAAAAGAAAAAATCCCAAAGCAATCATCAACAAGTGCAAAATAAGGTGCTTCCTATTACTTAATTACATTTTTATGCAACTTTTGTAGTTTTGTTCTACACCCTGCTATTCTATTCAGAGTTTACAGAAATTCTTAATGAACATTGCTAAAAATAACATTCCTCAGAGACACCTACAACTTACCTTGATAATGATAGTTTCATTGCTTCTCTTTATTTGTGCAGCAGGTTATCATTAAAATTAAGCTCTTGATTAAAATTACCCAGGGTAATTTATCTCAGACTGCCTTCTCACTTAACTATTGAAGAGATTCATAAATACTGACAGGGCTAAAGTTCCCACCGTGCTTAGTAACTCCTTGGGATGAAAGGTGTTGTGTTAGCATAAAACAACCATAATTAACTAGAATAATCCAACCCCTGGGTATCAACAGACATTCACAGTGTCATTGGCAACTGTAATAAAGAAACTGTCACCAATATGCACATCTGATATAAGTTTAATTACCGAAGTATGAACCTGGGCCTTGAAGAATTTCTTAATGGAGGGTAGGACCCTCTCTTATTCAGCATTATTCATCTAAAATGTTCATTAGCAGCAGCAGTGCATAGTGTAACAAAACTCCCCCATCTAAGAAAAGCAGTAGAGATCTTCAAACTACAGTTTCACAAGTAAGCAGGATCAAGATGTGCAAAATATTCCCTGGACTCCTCTTTTGCTTTTAATAAATAGGTGTACACAGTGGTATTTTGCCCTCTTTCCATCTTTCCATTATTCTGTACACAGTAACCCTTCCTTCTTCAAAAGAGAGGACTCTGAGCTGCTCTCCATGCTCCTAGGGCTAGTCTGGATGCTTCCAACATTGGACAATCATGCCCAGTCGCTAAAGAGACAGAGCCAGGTCTACTGCCTCAAGGACTCCAGAGAACTCATTACCTGGCTAACACAGCTCTAGGCCACTGAAACCTTGACATGTGGACCCAGATGGTCAAAAAGATATGGCTCTATCCAAAATTGAAATTCCCACTGGCCCTTCAATGGAGTTAGCTTTTGGGTGATATTTTCAAAGGCACACAATATTTTAAAGAAAGAACGTATCTTCACTCTTAGAGAGGAGCGGTATCTTGGTTTTTCTGCCAATTCTAAAAGAAAAAAAATATTTCATAAGAGCTGATGATCTAATCCCTCATGTGTTACCGAGTGCAGGTCCACTCCTAAACAAGTGTGGTTCTGTCCATCCTTCCCACGAAATATATAAGCAACCCTGAAGTTTAGAATGGCATTAGTGTGGAAGTGTATTCTTCTTGGTGAACAGTAAGTACTTCTGCCACTGAAGTTTTCCACCATATGTGTTTAAAAGGGAAATAAATCGTCACCCTATTAGTGATGTTTTAATGTTATCTAAGCATATTATTTGCACATTTGATTGTAAGCCATCAATAACTGCTTTCTTAAAAGATTTTTTTTTCTTAGCAGGAAAAAAAGAGGCAGGAGTGTAGTTATAATTATAGAAACATGCACAATGTATTTAAAACACCCCAGGTAGGTATGCTTTCATAACACTAAGTGATAAGGAATATACTGAAATAAATATCTCTTTCTTATTAAGAAATGCGATTTCTATAAAGGAGATAGATGGAAAATTTTATCTGGAGGTTATACCTTTAAATAGCTATATTAAAAGCAGTTATGAAATGACTTTTGAAGTCTGGATGCAATTGAAGTGAATTTGTCCAGGCCTTTTCCATCACAATAGGATTTTTGAAGTGAGTACAGAGGGGAAAAAAGGCCCATTACAGACAGGTCACCTGATCCAGCCCTAGAGATAATGCGATATTGTTCCATACAGTAATGTCTGCAGGGCTTTATCCAGATTGGTCTGAAATGGGTACCCAGAAAAATGCACAGTTCTAATAACCCTCTTCCTTTATTTTTAGCTTGAAAGCCTGTTTCCTAATGGCAGTAATTACTAGTCTGCCTACCCATTTATCTTCCATTAAAGATATCAATGAAAGCAGTATTTTGGGATCACCAGGCATGGGGAAGAGTTGCTCCCAAATTCTAGGTTACAAAAAAGATGGGACAAAAAATGTACACCTACCTACCAGAGAAACTAGAGGGACAGTCAGCGCTTGTAACTGAGTCTTCATTCTTTCCTGCTAAATTATTGAGGTAACAATCCCCTGTTCCCAATGTTCACTGGATTTGGGCAAGAAAACGGTAAAACAGTAAGTTTGGGACAAGAAAACGGTAAAAATCATCTAAATCAAGGAGTATACATTTTTTTAAAAATCAGATGTCTTTGGGAAATAATGACAAGTCGGTGTAAGTCCATCGATCCTAACACATGTACCACTGTGGTGCTGGACGACAATAGCAGGGGAGGCTGTGCGTGGGGGGTACCGGGGGCTATGTGGAAACTCTGTGCTTTCTACTCAATTTTGCTGTGAAACTAAAACTGCTCTAAAAAATCAAGTTTATTAGTTTAAAAATAGTAAATATTAGTCCAGAAATAATGAAAACATGTAGTCCTAGGAGCAAAGCCAGGCGTTTTCCCAGGGTGTTTACTCTGGCATTGTTTTAGCATCTCACATAGATTACCTCATCTAATTCTCTAAAAACTCCATGAAGAAAGTGTTATTAATATCCCCTTTTTTTGTTGTTGTTCCCAGAAAAGAGCTCAGAGTTATCTGGTGTCTTTTCCAAGGTTCCATAGCCACTTAGTGGCAGAGGGGGGATTTGAACCCAGGCCGCCTGACTGCAAGGTTTATCCTCTGGACCTCTGCTCTCTGCTACCTCACCAATGAGTGTTGCATCTCCACAGAATATGAAGCCGACTACACATCTTTGCTGCATTTACTAAAAAGATTTTCATTGCCTTGTTACATAAATCAGAAAAAAAAATCACAGGGCTCGTTTCACAAAGGCCTGGGAAATGAAACACACACACACTCTCTCTCTCTCCACGTGTAATTGTGAGCTTGATGTCTGTTCTTTTGAAAGTCTAGTATCTTCTTCAACACTCAGGAGCTACAGGGCTTAAACAGTATCACAATTACTCTTTTGTTATTATTCAAAGATTAGAGCTTCCTGGACACCTGGGAGATAACTAGCAAAGTGTATTTCAAGTTTCTCAGCGCAGTATCGAATACAATCCCACATAATAGAACCTTAATCAAGCGGAGCAGGTGTTAGCAACAGACGACACAATCAAATCCCACCCTTATCTCCAGGCCTGCAAGCCCCGGGCTTTCCACACCAGAGGGGATTTGCCAGCCTCCTGCAGGAAAAGGCAAGCAAGCCTCAGAAAAGAGTGCTCACCACGGCAGGAACACCAAGGCCCAGGGTGACTACGGCAATAAGCAGGGTTTAGTGCATGCAACACATATGCTCCGTGACATTAGAAAGCAACACCAAATGAAAGATGTTTATTGGATTGGCCTCTAAAACCGACAAATGCCCAATCACATAGCTGATGAAAAAATTAGCTTGCTACTAAACACTAAATGGATCGATAATCTATTAACTGTAACCTTGTTAGCAGGAGCTTGCATACAATACGTGACCTGCCTTTTTAAAGAACCCGTCTTTAGTGTCTTTGATGAAAATAATTCCCTTTTTCCGCATTCAGCAAAGATATACTTAATACTCCAGATTAACTCCAAATGCCCCTTTCCTTTTTTCAAAGGCTGATCACCTTCAAGGCCTTTCGAGACCATTACGAATGTACCATTTCATTCAGATGTTAATGGCATGATTTTTGTTTTATGGGCAGAAACCACCGCAGAGACTCGGACAATAGTCAGTAAATTTCCCCAGTCATGATGAGATGTTGTGATGCCCTTGGCGACAAATCATCTCCACAAAGTCATTGTCTTCTCCAGGTAAATATTCTTATCCACACCCACCCACAGGCAAGAGTGGGAGAGGAGTCAGCAGGTGCCCATGCAGAAAAAGTTCAGATGGGGACCTGCAGGGAGCCTGGGAACACGTGGCTGGAGTGTGCGTAATGTCAGGGTGAAACTTTCATATTCACACAGGTTAAAAGAGTTTATCTTATAAAATAAAGTTGTGTTGGGGGCGAGAAGGGGCACCACTAAGCAATCTTGAGCTTTTCTACTTTCTGCTATTATTTCTCTCATCAATGACAAGCCCTATGTATGAATGAGAAACCAGATTGTGTAAGCAAGTGAGCGCCCTATTCTAATGGCCTGGTGGCCACCAGGGACACTGCCTGGTATGGGTATATTTCTACCAGTCCTATGGAGGCAAACGTTCGTTTCCCAAGTAAACCTAAGTTCCTGCTGTGACCCAAATCTACTCACCAGAAGGCTGGGAGGAAGAGGTTCCAATGCCTCCTATTTTAAAAAGGTAGGAGAGGGAAGAACAAAAGTTCTGAAATAAAGTATATTCCCACAGAATAAAAGCCAGAAAAAGGTGAAGATCAGCAGTAAGTTCAGGCCAGGAATTAGGAGGGACACCAAGCATTTAGAGCGAAGAGCTACTGAAATGATTATCCAAGGAGGTTTCATAAACCCTCTGAGCAAGTTAGCAAATAGTACAGGCAAGAAAGCGCAGAGTAGCCTTAACATCAGCCAAATGTTTGTGGGGCCTTTTGGAAAGTGAGAGAGGAAAGCAGAGGCTGGTCATTGGGAGTTTAAAGGCTCCTGAGCTGGCAGAAATCCTCAGGCAACAAGCTTTCAGCCAGTACCTTCTTGAGTGTTATGCCAAGTACTAAAGACATAAAAATGAAAAGTCACCATCCTTACTCTTAAGTGTTCTAAAAAGGTTGGAGAGGAACAGTCCAGCCTCTAGATGGATATGGCTACCTGTAGCAAGAAGGTGGAAAATGACCCCAAACGGTTTAGACAGCCAATGTCAAGGCAAAGCTGAATGCAAGAATCATCAAGTCTCTATGGCATCTTAAAAGGAAGGACAATTGGGACAGAA
The DNA here is from genome assembly GCF_054644295.1 of Miniopterus natalensis. NCBI lineage: Eukaryota > Metazoa > Chordata > Mammalia > Chiroptera > Miniopteridae > Miniopterus > Miniopterus natalensis. Next base: position 47,752,405 of record NC_142094.1, read on the forward strand.
GTAAATGTGAGACTCTTGGTCTATAAAGCCTGTCGGTAAGTTTAGTCTTCCCGAGTGTGTGTGTGTGTGTGTGTGTGCATGTGTGAGTGTGTGTGAGTGTGTGAGTGTGCGTGATACCATCTTTGGAGAATCCGAGTTAAGTCTATTCAATTGCCACATTCTTGCCTAATTCTTCCTGTTTATTCAAATTTTGACAATATACCAGTTTCTGTTTATAAAGCAGGCATAACTTGAGTTATTATAACTGTGATATAGACTTACAAACTTATTTTATTTTAGATGCAGTATAACATATGGTGGGGGGAAAAGCAAAAACAACATAGGTTTTGGAATGAGACAAACCATGTAGTTAATTTCTGTTATTTACTCAGCATGTGGCCTTGAATAAGTACAACTTCTGTGAATCTTCAGTTTCCTCCTCTATAAAACTGAGATAATTAGACTTGCTACAATGACAGAAATTAAATAAGGAAGGGTAGATAGGCAAGTGTTGGCATAGTTTCTGGGACAGACAATGCTCAAATATTGATGATTTTGGCTACACTTTATTAAGAAATGACTATAGGGTGTCCCCCCAAAATGTATACACACACTTCAAATAATTTTAAAAGCAGTGTTTTTTAAAATACATTTCATTTTCAAAATTGAGCTATCAGCTGTTAAAGTGTGTATAAATTTTTGGGGTGACACCATGTATATTCCAAGTATTTTCTCTTTGACTCCTCAGAAAATGTAGCATAGCAGGGAAAATTATTTTTCCATTTGCAAATAAGGAAACCAAGGTTTGCAAAAGGGCAGTGACTCTTCCTTATTAGCCAAATCTCTTTCTGGAAGGACTGAAGCATCGTATTTGCTCTGGGCTCTTTGGAATCGTGGGGGAGAATAGCAAATAGTTTGTGTGTTATGTAGACTATGGACTAACATGTTACCATCCAAATGGGGACATTCTTGAAAGAGGAAAAAAGGTGCTAAGTAGATGAGCTGCCAGGTGAGCATAAACATGAAGTGTCCTGGTGAAGTGTGACTTCAAACCCAGAAAGCTATAAAAAAGGGTGTTCTCTGATCACAGAAGAACTGAACTGCAGTAACAACAAAAGAACAGTATTACTTGTAGTAGTTATTTGTAGCTTTAATTTTATATACATATATTTCAGCCATAAAAGAAGGAAATTCTGCCATTTGCACCATGTATGATTCTAAAGGACATCGTGCTAAGTGAAATAAGCCAGACAGAGAAAGACAAATACTGCATGATTTCATTTATATGTGAAATCTAAAATTGTCAAACTCATAGAATCAGAGAGTAGAACAGTGGTTTTCGGTGTCTTGGAGGGGTGGGTGTGAATTGGGGAGATCTTAAGCAAAGGATATGAACTTTCAGTTATAAGATGAATAAATGCTGGGTATCTAATGTACAGCATGGTGACTATAGTTAATAAGGCTGTATTGTATACTTGAAATTTCCTAAGAGAGTAGCTCTTAATTGTTCCATCACAGAGGGAAAAGAGATAACTATGTGAGGTGATGAATGTGTTAATTAGCTCAATTGTGGTAAGTCTGCTAGAATGCAATTTTAGTGTTTTTAAATGCATTTGACAGAGCTGAGTTGATTTTTAATTTCATTTCTGTCAAAAAATAAATCAAAAAATCACTTTATGAACCTATTTCCTAAATGTTCAGCACTGTACTGGAAGTTGTAGAAAATTAAAAAGAAAAGTAAACCACCATTGACGACCTCAAAGACTTAACAATCCAGTTGTACACACACACACATGCGCGCACACACACAACATTCATGAAATGAGCACACAGTGAAAGATGAAAAATAAATAATAATAGTCACCACCTATTGAGGCCACACAGAATTTGGAACTTTACAAAAGTGATTTTGCAGCTTCACAGAAACTTTGAAAATTCCCACTTATTTTTTCCCCATTTTCTAAGTTAGCAAACAGGGCAGAGCCAAATCTACTTGACACCAAAGCTCTTCCCACTGAAAACAGAGCAGTTGAGGTCTAGCCTTCAATACCTCTATTTAGGATGTCAGGCTTTGTATCGTACGCCCAGGGAGGAGACCCGAACTAAAACAATAGCCGCGATGCAGCCCAGACACCGAAGAGTGTACATATCATGAAAGTGCGAAAGGTGAAAATTTCTAGCAGGTAAGCTGGGGTGAAACAATTTGCCCTACAACCGATGTTTCCCAGCCACAAAGGCTTTAATGTAAATCCACTTGTTCCGAAGTCATAACCTGGCTTCCTTCAGGTCTGTAAAGAAAAGCAAAGGAACGGCTAATGCTACTAAATAATTGCACCCTCACCAGCATCATTTCGTTGTAAGCATTACAATTATTTGGGAGTAAGTAGAGGTATTTTTATTTATTCATTCGTTCATTCATTCACCTACAGCAGTACCTCGGTTTTCTAATGTGGTCCGTTCCAGAAGATCGTTTGAGCTCTGAAAGGTTCAAACACCGAGGGATCCACAGCCGACAGCTGGGCCTCTGGATCCTGCCCTCAGCAGAAGCCGGGTGGCATGTCGGACTTCAAGGCGGGTTCGAAACTGAAGCGCTTAGTCCCAGGTTTACAGCGTTCAGAAGCCCAAAATGTTCACCAACGGGGACGTTCGAAAACCGAGGCACCACAATATTTATATCCTATTGCGAAAACCAAGGACCGAACTTACTGCAGGTCACACAGCTAACCAGTGACCAAGCTCTCTGCTCATTTCATTCCTTAGCTCTGAATGGCTCACTCCAATGTCCCCGCAGTTCAGTGACACCCAAGACTGGCTACATATCTGTGGGGGCCAATGCAAAAGAAAAAGTCAGAGCTCCTTTGTTCAAAATGTGTTAAAAAATTTTTAAGATAGCAACCGCAGGGGATTAAACCAAGCGTGGGGGCCTTCCAAGTAACAGAAAAGGATGCATGCCCACGAAGCTGGCCCTGATGACACCACTGCAAATTAAACTGCAAAATCAATAACCCTAGGAGCTAAAAACTGAGCAAGGCAAAGGGTATGGATGTATTAAAAATAACCACTTCTCCAGGAAGCAGGGCGATAGTACCTGTGACAGATGCAATCCAAGCTCTGCGATCACACTCACCCTCCCCTAACTAAATTATTCAGGTTAGGAAATGCATGCCCGTCAGAGTTTGGCGCAATAATATAAACACATTTCTTCCCAAGTTGCTTCCTGAACACATTAATATGTATTTTTCCCGAATGTAATGAACTGATATGCTTTAGACCGTGACAAGGTGAAGGTATCAGAAAGTTCATTCAAGAACAGGAAAACCACCAAATTAACCCAGAGCTCTCGGCAGACCTACTCTATTTGGCCTGTGCTTCCAGCGTGTCATTTCTAAATAAACGGCTTCAGAAAGGCAGCTGCGCAGATGCTTTCACAACAGGGTAAAGAGCTCAAATAAGCACCTGACAGTGCTATCAATGAAGAGCAGACATCTGCAGGGGAGCTGGGGTTCGTGGTTTGAGTTCCCAGGGTGCCACGAGCTTCTGGAACGTAGAAAAGCTCACTGTTGTCAGTCACCTCCGCAGGACCCCTAAACACAGTGGAACTGACTGCGTGTGACAGCCAACTCCATTCCTTGTGAGGGAACCAGGAGGAATATGCAATCCGAAAGGGGAGAAGCAAAAGTTCCTAAATGAATAATATGTCTCCTTTTTCCCCCACCAAAAAATAAGCTAAATGTGATCTAGAGGGGGAGAAAGGAAAAGCATTTAAATCAATTAAACATGAATGAGGGAAAAGTTATACAAATGTTGATTGTATTCTTCAAAACAAAGTATCTACAGATTAGAATTTCTTATTGGACAGCAATGATCATCTGTGCCATTTGAACACGAATATAAACAGTGGCTTGGCCTGGAGTTCAGCCAATCTGTGTTGGAATCTCCAATAGCTACGTATTATCTGGGCAAGCTTGATTATGGATGTTATTAGGTTCTTTTGCTCTGAAGTAACAAAAACCAACAGATACCAGGGTATCTTACTAAATCCAAGAAGAAACAGTTCAATAACCAGGTCATAGGAAAGGTAGGAGCTTCCTCAAATGACCTTGGTAGGTCTTTTTTTCTTGGTCTGTGCCATCAGAGCAACTTGGTTTCTGCTGAGCTATCCACTGGGGCTCATGTAGAGAATATATCCCCACTCTGAACTCTTCTAATACAGGTTATGTTATGCTGAATGAGTTTTATTGATAAGTATCACTTGAGGCTCACATACCCAGCAGTACAAAAATATTCACAAGTGCCCCAAAGATGTGGAATAGCAAGAGTAGTTCTAAGACAAGATAGCGTTACTCTTGGGTTCCTCCCACTTGTGCTGCTCGTTGTGGATGGACAGGAGGGTAACATGTTTGAGTGGTTGAAGACTAAAAAATACCTGTGTGCCATGGGTATCCTTAACTAAGACAAGTGTTTCTCCAGACGTTATTACAGGGAGACAGAACAGCATAGTGAAAGGACATGGGTTCCCTGAGGCACAGCTGAGTTCACATCTGGAATGGACCACACCCTGGCCAGCTGTTTGAGATTGGGAAAGTTATAAAATATCTACGAATCTTGTTTTTTCATTAGTACCATATTTCTCTGAATGTTGAGATAATGGAAGATCTTTGTGGAGAACTGAGAAGTATAGAAAGTTTCAAGGCGTACACTGTGATTGCCCTGTAATCTCATCCCCTGGACCACACAGTTAACTGTGGTCTGATTCTTACAAATTTTCAATCTATACACATATGAATATATACATATTCCTAAATGTGTGTGTATATATAGACTCCCCACAATCACTGCTTTAGCAGCAACCTACAGATTTTGAAGTTTTGTTTCATTTTCATTCAGTTAAAACTATTTCCCCCGGTGATTTCCTCCTAGGCCCATTCATTATTTAAAAGCGTGTTATTCAGTTCCAAGTTTCAGGAATTTCCAAGACATCTTCCTGCTATTGGTTTCTATTTTGCTTCTGTTGTGGTCACAGAACATACTCTGTATGACTGCAATCTTCATAATTTACTGAAAACTGTTTCATGGATCAGCATGTGGTCATCTCCAGTGTCCCAGGAGCACTTGAAAGAATTGTTTGCTGCTCTTACTGAGCGCTGTGCTCCATAAACACCAATTAGTTCCAGGTAGTTACCAGTGCTGCTTGTCTTCCATATCATTACTGCTTTTCTGTGGCAATTATTAAATCAAATTTTAGAGTAATGTTTTGAAATCTCCAATTATAATTATAGGTTTATCTATTTCTTTCAGTAATGCCAAATTCTGCTTTATGCATTTCGAAACTATGTTACTGTAGGTAGACATGTAGGATTGTTACGCTTTGTTAATGAACTGGCCCTTTTATCATAATGAAATTTTCCTCTTTATCCCTTGAAGTCGTCCTTGCTATGAAGACTATTTTTTCTGATATTACACAGATGCTCTAGCTCTCCCTTGATTACTCATTGTATTAAATATATGTTCAATATATTTTCAGTCCTTTTCATTAACCTTGTCTTCGTCTTTTTATTTATAATGTGCTTCCTATAAATTCAATATAACTGGACCTTCTTTTTAAATCCAGTTGTACCATCTCCACTTTCAAGTGTGCATTTAGATCATTTAGTTATCAATATTGTTATGTTTAAATACACTACCTCGCTATACATCTAATCTTTTGTCTTTTTTTTTTCTTGCTTTCATTTGGATTAGTAGAATATTATTATATTTCAATATAGCTCCACTTTGACTCCTTAATTCTATAGTCCTGTTTTGTTTTGTTAGTGGTTACTCCGTAGTTAAAATATGCATCTTTAACTTATCACAATCTATCGTCAAATGATATTATACCTCTTCATGTATAACATAAGAACCTTGACCATGTACTTCCATTCGTTTCTTAGTCCTTTATGCTGTTGTTTGTTATACATTTTAACAACTTAACACAAGGCATATTCTCCTCAGGTTTTGTACCAAGTCCCTCTCCTACAAGCAGGATGTGAAAATGCCGATCTCAACATCCTTAGCAGCCCCTTGGAATTGTCACATTGTAAAATGTGTGCCAACATAATATTTCTGAAATGACTGTTTATATTTATTATGGTTCTTTTACTTTGCATTTCACAGATAAAATTTGAGGCTGAGCACCTTTTCATTATGTATTGGCCATTTTGTTTCCTTTCTGTCAATGGAATAGTCAAATATTTTTATACATTTTTCCATGGAGTTGTCTTTTTCTTGCTGATTTGTTGGAGTTTTTATTTCACAAACTCTGGATATTTATCTTCCATTTTATGCATTGCAAATATCCTCCCTATCTTCAGCTTGCTTTTGCTTTCATTTCCTGTGTTTGTAGATAAACGGGTGTTTTTGTGTGTGTGCTTTAATTTAGTGGAGTCAAACTTCTGAATATTTTCCTTTATGATTTGGGCTGTTTAGGTCATTAAGATAAGTCCTTCTTAGTTCTGATAAAATAAATAGTCTCTGTATTTTCTTGTAAATGTTTGAAAATTTTAATTTTTACATTTACGCTTTCAATCCACTCAGAATTTAACTTTGTACTCAGTTTATGCTCCTAACACCCCATCTCCTTCCCTAAATCCTGACTAGTGTAGTGACCCAGAGAGTTACTTAACTCACCTCTCTGTGCCTGAGTTTCCACACCTATGAAATGAGGGAAAATAGCAGAACTTAGCCCACTAGGTCCTTCTGACAATCAAATGACATTGTACGTGGAACGCTCACTACAGATGGTAGGTTTGAGGTCATGGGTGTGAGAGAAATGAGTAGGCTGTCAGGTCTCATCATTTTAGGAGCTGTTGTTCCATCCTCCAGAGCTGTCAGCACCCCAGACAAAGTGGTGGTTCCATTGTTGCTGTTGTTACTGTTTTCCTTCCCCCAGCCTGCAGGGCCATGCGAAGGAAAATCTCTCAGCAAGATCTATTTCTGTTAAAATCTAATGCATTCCAATCCTCAGTGGTGCTTAAAGATCTTACAACAAGTGCCAACAGTCACTAAGAGTACGTTTCTGGGCATGTGTGCCTTCTCTGCAGGGTGTCCGAATATGCCTCTCGGTGCCCGTCCATATCCCTGTAAACACAGGTCTCTGTGTCACCGTCTGTATGTCTCTGTGTGTATCTTGGTCTATATCCGTACATGCGAGCTCTTGTGTGTGTCTTTTTGTGTATAACTGTGTGTCTCCCATGGAATTGCATGTATGTCTGTTGTCTGTAACTGTGTGCCTGCTTCTACAAAGTCTAGGATTATGTCTCTATGCCAGATATATGTCTATATGTGAGGAGCCATAATCTCTAGCCCTGCGTGTGTGTGTGAGTGTGCATATGCCTCTGTGATGTCTCTAAGAGGACTGAGCGTGTATCTGTGTTCTCTCTGTGTTGTGCCTCTCAGTGAAACTCCTCCTTTGTATCCCATACTAGACAAGCCACATGCATGTGTGTTTGTATGACAAGGGACAGAACTGAGCAACATCCATCTGGCCCATCAATGCTCCCAGTTACTGTGTTATAACCCTTGAAAAACACAGTCCACTGGTTCCCAGTCTATCTGCCCAGGTTCTGGGCAGCTTTGGAAGAAATAGCGATGCCCGGACTGCACTGGCAGAGATGACAATCACCATGTGTTACTCTGCAGCGGAGGCCAGATGCAACAGCTTTGTAAAGCACCCGGGAGATTCCAGCACGTAGCCGTGGTTGAGAGCGACTATACCAGGCAATGGACAGGTCTCTGCTGTTCTCCTTAGAAAGCCACTAACTGCTTTTCGGGCCTGTGACACCAATAATATCAGGAGGAGAGGGAGGGGATTTTGAATGAATCATCTGGTGCAGAAAAGGACAGGCCCTTCCTCTCTCTGAAGAGGCAGGCGCTGTGCCACGATGGATCCTGAGAGTCTACGGCCTCCAAATTAACCTGTGAAAACAGCGGAGGAGAGCCTCTCCTCCAAGCCCCATCCTTCCACTCCAGTAGACACTTGTTCCCTTTTACATACATGTCTGTCTAATTAAAAAGATGTAGTGCTGCCTTAATTTCCATACAAAGTCATCACATTCACTGCAAATGTCTCACAAACCAAAAGGGGATTTATTAGTATAATAAGCCAAGTACTGCATAAAAATTTAATGCGTTTTTGAGGATCCTTCACAAAGGAGAAAGTTAAAAAAGGGAGGAGTCCAGGATGGGAAAACAAATCTCTCATTTGGGGAAGCAGAGATCTAAAGATGAAAATGAGAAAGAATCCAAGGAGAGGGAGGGAAAGAAAGAAAACCTCAGATGCTTAGCCCCTGGGACGCAGGGCTACCATGTCCCATAAGATGCTCTTATGAAAATTAGAAAAAAGCTCCCCTTGCTCAGGATTCATCCCCACGCACCTTCAGAGCAGGGTTCCTGCTGATATAACATCCAGCTCACCTAAGGTAGGAGCCTGTGGGGAAGGTTGTATGGAGGGACAGGCTATTCCCAACCTGCAGCTCGTGCTCTAGAGAAATTCTGAGAATCTGAGGATCTTCCACCCATGTAGACAGACTTGTACTTAGGCAAGAGAAAGGGAGATTCTCAGAGTCCTTGGGAAGCCCGACTGCACATGGCAGAGAACCTGGGACTCAGTAGGTGCTCACTGAACATTTGTTGAATGAATTAATTGCCTTTTACTGATCTAATGGACCTAAGCAGGCAATTCAGAGGGCTCTCAGCCAAATAAAAGAAGCACAACTAGTTGATGACAATACTTTCTGAGGTTATGAACTTTCTCACAAGGGACATCCTCCTGTGCAGCAAAATCCTCAGGAAAAGGGATCCAGGTAAGGGAAATGCTGATGCTCCCAGTGAGAGAAATGTAAAGAAAATATAAAATGCTTATGCATCCTAAGCCCATTTTAAGGGAAGATTATTTTAAAAGATGTGGGATTAGATTGTTTGGAGAAGTTTAAAACAGGAAAGAGAAGCCTCGCAACTCTGGAGCATGAGATGGCCCTGGAGGCTGTCCGGTCCAGCCCTCTCATTTTGTAGTTGAAAAGCTCCGGCCCGAGACTTAAGGAATAAATATACTCAGTCCCTCCACTAACTGGGGAAAGATTACAAGCGAGAACCCGGCTTATTTTCTCCTCATTGCTGTTCTTTCCATGCTCTCAGGCTCCTTCCCTCCCTCTCAAATGGCTGGAGCTGTTTGGATTAAAGACAAACTTGCTGACCGCACTAACCAGTTCTGGGGAAAGTGAAAACACTTCGGCTTTCCTTTGGAAATTAAGAATAATTCTCCCCCGACCCTTTTTTCCTCAGACAGGCCCACTATTAAGAACACGGGTGAAATGGTCACAAATATTATCCTTAGCAAGAGGAGCCTGAGATTACCCCATTATTGCTGACCCTCTGACTCGGGGTTTTGGACTGAGGATGTGGGGGGAGGGGGTCAAGTGCCCAAATTCTCTAATGAAATCAAATCTCTTTATGAGAGTTTGGAAGCAAAAAATACATCTACTTATCCAAATAAGTATTTTTGTCTGTAAGGTGTCCCTCAAAACTTCCCAGGAGTAGTCCTAAAGTTTATGCCATACATGTTTTTTTAAATCAGCCTTTATTCGAAGTTGTTCAAGCAAACTGCCAAATCGATCCTACTATTGAGTAGATTCAATAGCCCTTTATCTGCCCCAGGACTCCAGTTATCTCTTACACACCATACTCCCCCTAACTCGTTCTCGCCACTCAACCTGTAGCTACCTCTCTTGAAAGCAATAGCTGCCACCCACTGGTGAGAAATTAACTTTGAGAAACCACAAGATAGATACAAGGTTGGATCTTAAGACCTTTGAGATGAAGGAAAGAAAATGTCAGTTAAAACTTGGCAGCTCTTCAAAGATGCTAATCAGAAAGTGACCGTTAGAAAAATGTTACAAAGATTTAGTTTCCTGGGACGGGAAAAAGAATTTTTTTTTTTAAAGAATCAAGGGCATTGGGGCAAAACCTAAAAGATAAAGACTTTTTCCTCAGTTATGCTGCCACTCTGAATTTAGCACTTGCAGGCATAGCATGCTTCTGCATTGCTAGTCTCCCAAAAAGAATTTTAAAAGCTCAAGATTGAGAGACTTGATTGTATCTGTACCTCTTTAATCCCACAGGCCCCATCACAACCTCATCAAGTTGCCCAGTCTGCTCAAATAAATGTAGTGATTTTGGACGTGTAACCTTGCTAAGATGCTCATCCCATGCTTATACATGTCTATTTAAGTTCCTGACTGGTGAACAGAAAAGTCAGTACAAATCTCAACTAGTAAAAAGATAAGAGAACAATTTTATTCTCACTAGAAATCAGAGAATTAAAACATGAAGGTACTGTTTTTTACCCAGGAAGGTATTAGAAATTATGTGTCATTGATAATATCCCCTCCATGCAAATAAAGATGCTGTAAAATGATCACTTTCCCACACTGCACGCAGCAGTATAAAATCATGACTGCTATTCAGGAAAACACAGTGATATACAGAGTTCGCACTCTTTGACCCAATGGGCATATTTCTTGTAATTTTCATTAACAAATAATACAACGGCAAAACAAGCTATCACACAAATATACCCATTGCAGATTTCTTTTGCAATGATCTACTTTTCTAACAGAAGAATCACTGTATACCAACACCACCTAGTATTATTCGGCAATTGTAAAAGATGGTCAGAGATGTATAACATGATAGAGTTCGCTTCAATGTAATGTGAAATTTAAAAAGCAAGATGCTGTATTGGCCAGAATTTCCATATAAGCACTGGGAATCTGCTCCGGTTAATTTCACCCCAAAAAGTTGTATGAAAACAACATTAGGTGTTTCACTGGGACCCAGGAAACCAGGCTCTGGCACTGAGGCTGCCAGCCCTGAAGACTGAGGGGCTTGGGCCCAGAGTCACCAGCGCCGCTGCCTCCTGAGCCTGGGCGCATCTGTCCTGACCACCCCATGGCTGTCCCCGTGTGGATCCTGCATCTTCCGTCAGCAGCTTCTGGTTCAGGTCTAAGGGGAGCGTGTCTGGCTGTCCATGAGCAATGGGGGAGGTTGGGAAAGTGAGGCTCTAGCATTTTCATATGTGGTAGGAGGATCCCTTAAAACTGTAGAAATTTATTATCTCACAGTCTGGAGTCCAAAAGTTTGAAATTAAGCTGCCGACGGAGCTGTGCTCCCTCTAGTTTCCTGGGGGGAAATCTTCCCCTGCCTCTTCCTAGCTTCTAGGGGTTGCTGGTAATATTTGGCATTCCATGTCTTGCAGCTGGACCACTCCAATCTCTGCCTCTCCTGTCACAAAGGCTTCTTCCCTCTCAGTCTATATCCAGATTGTCTCCTAATTTGGTATGACTTTATCTAAATTACCTCTGTAAAGACTCTATTTCCAAATAAGGTCCCATTCACATGTTCCAGATAGACATGAATTTAGGGGTACACTAGTTCAACCCTCCACAATAGTTTAGGAGTTTCTTCCTTTTGCTGAGACAAAGATTAAGTTGCTGTCATCAGGGACTGTAACTTTATTTCTTTGGAATCCAAGCATGCCTTTTATCATATCACCTACCATAGGGCTCAGTACATATTGACATTTAGTGAACATGTGATGAGTAATAGAGAGAATAAAAATATCAGGGATAGAGGAAAAACATACAGATTAAAAAGAGATAAATAAATGAATCATTCTATATGGAGCTAAATTTTAAATCTCTGTAACCTCAGAGATAATTTATTCAACCTCTTTACAATTTCAATATCACTGTCGTCATCATCATCATCATCATCTATTAAAGAAACTGACAAAATCACATCTTCCTGTCCTCATGAGCAGCACAGGAAAGCCTGCTTTCTAAATAAAAAGATAACATCAAAAGAATCCATTATCATGACTAAAACCCCTCAAGTTCAAGATAACATTGATCAAAACCATAAAACAAAGAATTTCATTGATTTCATTGATAGGCGTTCTTTCTGTTCTGAAAAGATAGTGGGTAACTATGGGAAGAATGCAAGTTAGGAAAGTAAGCAGGTTAGGAGTGTTGAGGAGCTTAGGAGGTTGTGTCAGTAGGTAGGTGCGTAGACATGCAGGGTAGATAAGTAGAATAGTTAGGCAGGTAGATAAAATTTACCTGCGGACCTATTTGCATTTCCCATTTTCCAAGTTTCTTAAACTCTTAGGTGACAATACACTGAGAAAAGCACAAAATCAGAAAGGGCTACACTATGACATGCTGAGGCGTGGGAATCTGAGAGCAGGTTAAATGCGTTAGAAAGCAGAAAGGAGAACACCATCCACTGTGCACTAAGAGTCCATAAATTGAAAGCATTTAAAATTTCATGCCTTTACCACACTGCACACCTCAGTTCTTCATTCTCAGAATCCTTAATTACCCATCACTGTGTGGGCCCTTTGATTCCTCACAGTCATTCTTTCAACTCCCTTCCCAGGGAGCCTGAAATCCAGCTCCTGAGAGCCTTCTTACCAGTTAAGCTGCCCAGATATTTGTGAACAGAGATCGGCAGCCAAGAGAAAAAAGGAAATACCTCTATCAATTCAAATGACAGTTCCTCAAAGGCTCCAAGTGACCTCATTTTTGCTACTAAAATCCTGTTTGAAGTGCTCCCAGGAAGCTCAGTTTAACCCAACAGTGATTACCTTTGTACAGTGAATAACATCCTAATTTACTAGCTGCGCATGACAGAATATACAATATTCCCTCCTTTTTTATTATAAACACAAGTTCACCTCAGATGCCACTGAGGAACATGGGAATATTTCCATAGAAACCCCTGTCCCGCTTGATTGAATCAAGAGAAGGTAAAAGTGACTCAAAACAGACCAACATATTAGTTTTGCAACCAATAAAAAGTTGTCAGCCTGCTCAGATGCTGTTCAGAATACTCAGCTAGGTTACTGCTTCCCTTGAGCTACACAGTCTCAAGAGCAGACATTGGCTTAAGAAAACAACATAAAGGCACATTTCAAGAGAACAAAACATGTATCAATTAGGATGTGTTCAACAGCAAGTTAACTTTTAAAAAGCTTGTTAAGAGAGGCTTAAATAATAAAGATATTCATTGTTTCCTGAATAAGGAATTTGAAGATAGGAAATTCAGCGGAGCAGCTCAGTAAGTTTTCAAAATCCAAGTTTGTTGTGCCCTGTTCTGCCATCCTCAAAGTATTGGCCTTTCATTCTTAGGTCTGTGCCTTCAGCATCACAAGATGGCAGTTAAGCTCCAAACTCATTCAAGGCAAAGGACAATAAAACCATCTATGGACCTAAACATCCCTAGACTTAAGGTCAACTAAAGGATAGCTCCTCTACATCTATGAACTTTTAGGGAGCTTTTCCAAATATTATCCAGAAAATTCCTGTCTCCTCTCCCTCCATCTCCCACTCTTAGTAGATCTCTTCTTTTGTCTCATTGGCTACGAGGGTCACAAGGCCACCCTTAGCTGCAAGGGAAGCTGGGGAAATAAACATCTGACCAAGAAAAACGACGTAATAGCCCACAGAATACACTTTGGTTAAGGTTTTTTAAGTTTTCTTATCTCCATTAACCTGATTAGGCTTTTAATCAGTCTCAGCTGAAGGTGGTGATGTGCGAGAAACCTGAACCACTGCCCCCCAAGAACACACAGAATCCACAGCTACATATGAACAACTTCCCGTAGGGGAAAAAAACCCCTAAAAACTGGCTGAGCAGCTCCTACTCCAACAACAGAAGGCCCACACTGGAGAAGTCAGGAGAGGCTGGGACACAGTGTTACCCTAAGTGCCACCACCTGTGGGCAGACCCACAGTCACGAGGGAACTGAAAACCCAGGGCTCCCTGGGGAGGGAAGGGCTTAAACCCCACGTCGAGCGCCACAACTTGTAAAACCTAAACCTGAGAGACAAGCCCCAAAACATCTAGCTTTTAAAATCAACGTGGCTCGTGTCCAGGAGACCCACGAGGTATAGGGATCTGAGGAAAGGCTCTCAAAGGGCTAGGACTTACCGGCCCGCCGCCCAGCGTGGAAGGCGCTGATCTAGGATCACAGGACTTGGTGCTGTCTTGGAGCTTTGGCCTGAGGAGCAAGCATCTGATCTGACACACATTTGGGGGTTTGCTGCGCACTCTCCTGGGACAGAGACTGGCTGGCACCATCTTTGGGCTCTTCCTGTGTCTTCTCCAGTCAGCAGGCACCTTTTTTTCCTAAACTCTAGGCCTCCTTCCTCCCTTCCTCCCTTCCTCCCTTCCTCCCTTCCTCCCTTCCTCCCTCCCTCGCTCCCTTCCTCCCTCCCTCGCTTCCTCCCTTCCTTCCTTCCTTCCTCCCTTCCTTCCTTCCTCCCTTCCTTCCTCCCTTCCTCCCTCCCTCGCTTCCTCCCTTCCTCCCTTCCTCCCTCCCTTCCTCCCTCCCTCCCTCGCTCCCTCCCTTCCTCCCTTCCTCCCTTCCTCCCTTCCTTCCTTTCTTTTTGGTGGGTGCTGTCTCTATGTTCTCCCTGTCTCCAGGCTACCACTTCCAGGGCACAGCAAGAGGCAACAGACCCAGGAGGTCAGTCTGTCTACAAAAAAAGGGGGGGGGCCTATTAGCGTATTATCACAGCTGAGCCTGAGGGGCAGGCTTCCAATTAAACACTGGCACAAAGGCGGACTGTCCTTTCCAGAGACTTCAGAGGCCCGGTTCTGCCTTCACCCTCTGCCACTCTCCACGGCGCCTGTATCTCCCAGCAGGGAGCTTTGCCAAGCGTCTGGTGCACCTGTCTTTGCAGCTGCCACCCAGGAGATGCCCCTTGATGGCCTGGCTCCGGTGGCCAGGGGAGCTTGTGTTCCTGGATCCTGTGAGACTGTAACAACTAGAGAGTCCTTGGCAGGCTGGCACCACCGGTCACAGACAGCAGACCAAAACCCACACGTGCAGGAAAATTAACTCCAAATGGATTAAAGGCTTCAATGTAAGACCTGGAACTATAAAACTCCTAGAAGAAAACAGCATAAGCTCCTTGACACTGGCCTTGGTGATGATTATTTTGGATTTGACACCAAACGCACAGGCAACGTAAGTAAAAATTAAAAAGGGGAACTACATCAAACTGAAAAAACACACAATGTAATGGTGTTTGGTTGATAAGACTTGCACAGTCAGCGGACAGCCCCTGGGGAACAGCTTCCCTGACTTTGTCATCTCTGTCTCCCCAGTCTCCAGCACAGAGCCTGGGGGTAAAGCAGGAGTTGGATAAAATATGTTTGACTGATTTTTTCTGTTACACCATCCCAACATGTTAGGACCAAACTAAGATATTCATAAGGTAACGTTACTCTTTAGCAAGTATTTTCTTGCTAAAAAAACAGTTGTAAGTGAATCTCACAAACATAATGTTGAACAAATGAGGACAGATCCAAAACAGTACATATTTAGGTAAAATTCAAAACTAGGCAAAATTAACTGATGATGTAAGAACTGTTATTATGATTTGTTTTAATGCAATCTAAACCAAAAGGAGTCAGATAAAGCAAACCGATGTGTTTAAAGGTTCACAAATTTCATTTATCAGCTGACACTGAGTGCAACTAAAAGGGACACCTCTCTGGGCATGTTTCTGGCAACTGGCAACTGAAAACACCATGAAAGGTGCCTTTATTTGCTGTTCATGTCCTCAATGCCTGGAGAACATTTTAAAACCATCTTTAGCTATAACACCCAAGTTGTTTTTCTTTTGTTTTTCCAGGAAATTAAAGTTTCCAGGATCAGTTTAAATTTTAACAGTTCTTTCAGATTTAAAAGATGCAGAATTCTCTCAAAAACCTAAACATCCCCCACATTCCAAAAAGGCCAAAGATCACTGGCTTTCCCCTGCTCTGTGCCTAGCAGAAGCCTCCTTTCCTCCCTTCATTAAGTGGGGGGACCGGACCCCCTCTTTATTTTCACCCTTCGCTAGAGTAAGTCCAGCCACGGGGGGCTACAGGGGGTAGTGTCACTGCAGAATCTTATCTTCACACCTGAGGACAGCGGCTCAGCCACAGGCTGGAAAGCTCTAGGCCTGGCCCCTATCCCAGGGCTATGAGAAAATTCTGCAGAGCTCTGGCCCCACAGTGCTTGTGGTGAGAACCCAGAAACAGGAGATGCTGTGAGGACAGGCTGTCCCCTGACATGCCCCTCCGCTCTGGGGGAGGAAGAGATGGGGGCGGGCCTCCCCACCTAAATGACCCTGCACACGCAAGCCTTTTCCTTCTTTCTATCTAACCTGTGCCTACTACGGAGTCTGGCAAGTGAAGGCAAAGTCCTGCTGAGACTGAACTCGTCTCCGCGGACTTGACACTTTGCTGCTCCCAGTTCCCGGTCAGGTCTGAGCATCACACGGCCCTGTGAGCAGGGGGACAGGTCACGTCGTGTGCTCAGCTTTTTTCTAGGTTGGGGTTTGGGAAAGAAGGTGGGGGCGGGGTGGGTGGAGGTTGGTCTTGCAGAAGGAAAGGTCATTTCTGTGGGAAAATGGGCAAAGGCTCTGGTTTGCAGCATCTCCTGAGTCCAGGAGCTCCATCCACTCACGCTCCCCGTAAGATCGCCAGCGGCTTTAGCCCTTCCCCCCTCCCCCCGCCTCCAGCCCGCTCTCTCCTCCTGCCCGGGCCGGCTAGACGGGGTCCCCGCCGGTGCGAACGCGCTGCGCTCTTGCGCCCCGGACCCTGGGATCCTCGGCTCAGGCCCTGGCTCGGCCCCCCGGGAGGGAGCGCGCGGAGGGGGCCGCGGGCAGCAGACGCCGGGCTCCGCGCCCTAGGTAAGGGGAGCCCCCGGGGTGTCCCTGCGACGGCGGGGCCCGGGACCAGCCGCCGCCGAGGCGCGCGGGGCGCGGGGACCCCTGGCGAGGAGCGCGCTCGGCCCGGCTGGGGACCCGCTGCGGCCCCAGCTTTTCTCACCGGAGCGGAGAGCGGCGGAAAGGGGGACGCGGCCGGCGGTGGGGGCGGGCGCTCGGGACCCCGGCCCCATCCACGCGGGGCCCCCGGCGGGCCGGCAGCCGCGGCGCGGGGCAGGGGGCGCCGCCAGGCGGGCAGGAGCTGAGTCTCGGGCCCGCGCGGCCTCCGGGGGAGCCCACGCGGGGCGCGGGGCTGCGGGGCTCGGGGCCCTGTGCCGCTCTCTGCGCCGCGCTGAATGCGCCGCCGGGCCGGGACACACCCCCCACACACACGCTCACACACACTCACACACACTCACACACACACTCTCACACACACACTCACACACTCACACACTCACACACACTCACACACTCACACACACACACTCACACACACACACACACTCTCACACACACACACACATACACACACTCACACTCTCACACACACTCACACACACACACATACACACACTCACACTCTCACACACACTCACACACACACACTCACACACTCACACACACTCACACACACACTCACACACACTCACACACTCACACACACTCTCACACACATATACACACACACTCACATACACATACACACACACTCACACACACACAGTCACACACACTCACACTCACACACACAGTCACACACACACACTCACACTCACACACACACTCACACACACTCTCACTCACACTCACACACTCACACACACTCACACACACACACACTCACACTCACACACACACTCACACACATACACACTCACACTCTCACACACACACTCACACACACACACTCACACACACTCACACACTCACACACTCACACACACATACACACACACTCACACACACACTCTCACACACGCTCACACACTCACACATGCACTCACACACACGCTCACACACACACACACATGCACTCACACACACGCTCACACACACACTCACACACACACACTCACACACTCACTCACACACACACATGCACACACTCACACACACTCATACACACACATTCACACTCACACACATACACATACACACAGTCACACTCACACACACGCACTCACACACACTCACACACACACATACACACACTCACACACTCACACTCGCTGGTGCCTGTGCCTCCCGGCTCACACACACAGTCATTTCAGTTGGACAAATCTATGACGTATCCATCAATGTAGTATCATACAGAATAGTTTCACTGCCCTAAAAATCTTCTATGCTCCACCTGTTAGTCCCTCCCCACCCCCTACTTGATAATATTTTTATTTAAGTCAATTTAATCTCAATAGAAATGTGACTCTGTTACCACCTTATACATTATACATAGAGTTCAACTCATTTTCAAATTATCAAGGATAACAATCTCTAAGTACAAATTAAATGCTAATTTATTTTCTTTATTTGCTCATTTATTTGAAATCCTTTTTCATGTCATTACCTCTGAAGGTGTACACACGTCATTAATTAGTTTTGCTGACTGTTTAAATGGAACAAAGCAGTAATTTTGAAAATGAGACTATCTAATACCTACATTTAAAAAAAAAATGTTTTTATTGATTTCAGAGAGAGGGAGATAGAAACATCAATGATGAGAGTCATTAATCAGCTGCCTCCTGCATGCCCCCTTCTGGGGATCAAGCCTGAAGCCCTGACTGGGAATTGAACCATGACCTCCTGGTTCATAGATGGATGCTCAGCCACTGAGCCACACCAGCTGGGTTAACACCTACATTTCACAGAGACTCCTTAACTTGACAGCGTTTAAAAACTGCAGCACAAACGCTTCGCTGCAAGATGCATTATGATTTTAATAAATTTCTGAAATGAGATAAATTTTTGAAGGATCTTTTCTACTTGGAAGTTTTAGAAATCACAGTTGGAGAACAGTTGTAAATGGATTTATCTTTATGTGAAGATTATTTAAAAATTTTTAATTCTGGCCTTTACTTAGGGAGATAAATTTATTGAATACCTGTTTTGTGCCAGGAACATTATGTATTTAATTTGTATCATATATTTAACAGCTCCGATCTATGGCATTTTAATTCCCATTTGATAGATGAGATGACCAGGGCTCCCAGTGATTAAGTAACTTTCCTAAGCCAGGTAAGGGGAAGCAGTGGGACCAACATGTAGTGTGAGGGAGAGAGAGACAGAGACAGAGACAGAGAGACAGAGAAAGAGAAAAAAAAAAAACTGCCCTGAGGCCAGTCAGCCTCTCAGCCCTCTACAGCCGGGCCAAACCAGGGATGCCATACGGGACTGCTTTTAGAGGGTCGTTCACTTATCTCCTTGAAGCATGAGATTTAGAAAACATTCTCAGTATTCTACATGACAAAAAAAATCTGTAAGAACACAAAGTAGCTTGGTGCCCATCAGGCAAAATATAAGGGTCTTGAGCTGTAGTAAAACTTTCTTTGAGAGCCACACAGCTTTCCTGTGGCATCATCCTGCCCGCAGCTTCGTCTCCATGAGCAAGCGTAACTGAACCTCTGAAAGTAAAGGAGACGAAGCGTGAATTTCACTGCTTAAAATGCCACATTTGTGGTTTGTTCTTTGACTCAATTATTCACAAAATGCAACATTTCACCTTGTCTCCTTACGGCAGTGAAGGACGATTTAGTTTAAACGAATGTCGCATTCTCATTTGGAGGTACCCAGAAGGGACCTCTGAGGATGGTTTGAAGTGTTTTTAAGGGAAGAATTTCTGCTCAGCTTGCAGAAGAAAAGATTCATGTGAGATGCATAAGACTATGAATTAATTACTAGGAAGGAGGCATCCAGTAAGACACCTCTGCTTATCAAACGCACACAGACATAGGAAAGCACTTCTTCTTTGATTGCAAGCAAAACTTTCTGTTGGACACAGGATTTGTCCTGCAATAGTCCTGCCACAGAGCATTGGGCGGCAAAGAGCTTCATCAAAGTTAAAAGCGTTATTTTGGAACAGAACAGAAATGGAGGGATAAATTATTTGCTGTGAATTTTGCCTCTTCAGCTACCTATTTATAAAACTTCCACTGTGATCTGTTTTCACTTTCCCTCTAATTTCAGAAAGGCTGTCAGGGAAAAAACTGCCCAATTTATGCCTAGGAAGAAGCACAATAAAAAAATAATGATGCAATCTTTCATTCAGATAGTGTTTTTAGCTTTTCAAAACACGCTGGTCTTAGCTTTCCTGTCTGAATCTCACCAGAGCTCTGAAATGGCAGGTGTTGGTGCCATATTTTGCAGATGGGGAAACTGAGGCCAAAGTCACACGTAGCTCAGCAGCTAAACCTTGGCTAGAACCACCTGTCTAAGTTGTACAATACTTTGGCTTGAAAAAAAAGTTCTAACCAAAACTGGGGAAAATATTTCACTTTTAAACTTTTAAGTAAAGCAGTATTTTCCCCTCCTTTCCATTTAGCAAATCATATACCCTCCTTAAAATCTACTTAATTAAATTTTCTTTCCTTCAAAAACACCTGTGTAATCTATCCCTCTCTAAATTATGCTTATAGAATTTGAGTGAGCAGTCTGGTTCTCCTATATCTACTTATCCACTATCTACTTACCAATTATCTAGATATGAGCATAATAAAAATAGTCATTGTAAAGCATAGTAAATATCTCCAAGGAAAGAACTAGGAAGGCCCTATAGCACAGTAGTTAAGAGCATGTGTCAAATCTTAAATCAAATCCTGTTCTGCTACTTACAAATGAACAGTCTCTGTAAGCTTCAGTGTCTTCATTGTGAAATGATTAAATAATTAGACTTCCCCGTAGTGGGTGTCTGTCTAATGGTTGTCCGTTTGCCCCTTCCGCCGCACAATGTGATAATCCTGGCAGAGCTACTAAGCACGGAATCTAGTTCCCTAGACCATCTCTCTGCTCCCCACTTTGTAAATGAAAATCCAAATCTGTAAGATGAATGGTTTTATAGGAAGGTGGAGGATGGCTTGGGGAAGGGAAGGGTACAGGCGTGGGCTTTGGGGAAGGCAAGGAAGCGATGCCCCCCACTGGAGGAGGAGAGAGAACCCTACATCCCAGGACAGGGGAGGGAAGGGGGGCTTCTGGGACAGCTCCTAGGCAGGCTCTGGAGAAGAAGAGACGTGAGAGTCACCAGGATGAGACCGCCTGCACCAGGGACCCAGCCTCGCCCCGGTCTCATCCTACAGAAGGAATCAGTGAGGAGAGCAGCCCTGCAGGCGTGGACAATGAGGATCGCAGCCACCAGCGTGCAAGGACATGAGGGGTTCTGCCTCCCTTTTCTGGACATTACCTACATCCCATATGCTAGACTAGTTCTACAGGTGGAAGGGGCCCCACCCATACTGAATAATAATAATGAATAGTAAGTTGAATTTCTATCTAGTCCCGATGGATGCTACTTCAGGCAAAATTATGTTGATTTAATTGAAAGTGGAATTTCTTGCATTTCTGAGCTAATGGGCTACCGTGCATAGCCATTATGAGGACTGTATATAATTTATGTAGTCCCAACCTTTTTTTTTTTTTTTTAATATATCTTTATTGATTTCAGAGAGAGGAAGGGAGAGGGAGAGAGAGAGAAACATCAATGATGAGAGTCATTGATTGGCTGCCTCCGGCACGCCTCCGACTGGGGATTGAGCCCGCAACCCCGGCATGTGCCCTGACCGGGAATCGAACCCCGATCTCCTGGATCCTAGGTCAACACTCAACCACTGAGCCACGCCCGGCCGGGCTGTAGTCTCAATCTTTAACAATTAGCAATCCATGTGTAATAATTATTGTAACACTGATATCATCACAGGCATTTACTGAAGATCATTGGATCCCCACAATGTCTCATCCCAGCTAGACACCTGGAAATTATGGTATTCCAAAATCGTGAATTAAATGCACAAATTTCCTATATCTTTCCATTAAAGGTTCAAAGACACGAATGAGAGAGAAACTATCAAGTTTATATTTAGTTTAGGCATGCCTGAGGGAACTCATTCTCTGTCATTCTTACCAACACTTGTTATTTTCAGACTGCTTACTATTTACCAAGATGACATCTGCCAGTTGATTAAGGCCTTGGTTTTCCAGCCCTTATAGTCTGAGTCTGTGCAAACAGATAAAGGTTGAGGGAGGGATGAGAAGAGAGACACCTGGATAGAGGGGAATTAGGAGAATTATCTCCTCCTGGGACTCAGATCCCCTGGGGGAGAAGAGGACAAATGTCCACGAAACCCTCACGAAATGCAGGCCCAAGACAGTGCTGATTTGCTTCCGTCTGGTAAATATGATGACTCTGGCCTGTTCCCACATGGGAGCCTCCAGCCTCCCAGGCCTGTCCGTCTTTACTGAGAGCCGAGAGTTGCCTGTGTTGCGTGTCACATTCTGGCGTCATACGTACTAAATAATAAAACTGTTTCTTTCTCTACTACACGTGTGAAGAGGATTTCTGGGTTGGGAGAAGTCTGGGGGTTTGGTGATTTCCCCTAGCATTTCCACATGCAGTCCGTGAGTGCCACTTTGAAAATATGTGTTAGACGTGGGGAAAGGTGTATCCTCAGTGGCACTTTTCTCTGCTGATACAAATAAACAGTATTATGAACCAGAGGGAAGCGGCAGCGTGCCCCCCAGCATTTTATCTCCTAGTCTTGTCTTTTCCGCCTTTTGAGGAGCGCCTCCCTGTTGAACACCCTCATTCCTCAAGGTGGGCGATAACCAGAGAGAATCGAGGCCACAGACCGGGAAGGCTGCAGAAGCACATAAACCCTCGGGCTTCTCTGCTTACTCCTGAGAAACGGGGGGCCATGGGAAGATCTCTGGGCACACGCTGTGTGGTAAGTGCGTGAGGCTGGCTGGTCTCTTCTTATCAGGTTTCACATGGCACCTGTCTTCTTAGGGTTTCCCAAGGTGCACTCTAGTCACTCAACTCCTTGGGATAAGAGGGGTTGTCTTGTTTGCTTTCCAAGGCCCAGTTATGCGACTTGATCTTGGATTCAGTCATTTCCTATCTAATTAACTAAGTATTTGTTACTTAAAAGCAAGATAGGATAATGTACATGCTTGAGGTGCTGCTAGAATTTAGACCCAGATCTGGTGACCTCAAGATGGTAACCCTGTGTTCTCAGATATGAATGACAGTTGCTGTAGGCACATTTTTTTGAGAACTAAATGTACATGTGAGTCACCTTTACTTCTTCATGTTGGTTGATTTATGTTTTTTTTAGTTGTCTTTAATATTATATTTTATTTAATAGATGATATATCTTAATTATTTAGGAACGTTATCTTTTTTCCTCCTTACTCTCCAATTACCAACCAACAAATTTCTTGAGTGTCCTATGACCAGAAGTCCTCAATTTCCTCAAGTCTTCTAGAAAATAAAAATAACCCACAAAAGGTCAAGAAGACAAATGCATTGTCCCTTCTCTGCACCTCGCACAGAATGGGTCTCCCATTCCAGAAAGTTCTACAGAGTACAGAGATTCCACAAAGGGAATCTCCCATTCCATAACAATGGGCTCTTCTCTGTTATAGAAAAATCATTTTGCTCCAGGAATTAAAACCACGATCCCAGCTCACCGGCAAACATCTGCTGCTCACTGATAGCACCATCTGGTATTGTAGCGCCTCACTCTGTTGTAGATGCTTCATGAAGCTGCCTCCCCCAATTAGCTATCCTATAACAACTTGTTTTCCAGAAGCACAGGCCAAATAGGGTAGTTCTGCTGAAAGCTACTAATTCAATTCTTTGCCCATGCTTAAATGGGGATTCCCATGCCTTCCATTTGTCACGGTCTAGTGTTTCAAGCCATTATATTTGGGGAGTGTGGGGCAGGAGAAAATGCATACTAATGTCCTGAGCAAGTGGCTTGGGAAAAAAATGTGTTGATCTGCATTTAACAAACTCATGAGCATGCATGGCCTAATCTAAATAATTTATTTAGAGGGATGATTGTGATAACATAAGCTGAGCTGCATCTATCACAGGAACTTAAAGAGTGCTTCCTAGAGTAGCGATTGCATTAAATGTAACTATACCCTTCAACCCTTTCAATTAGCAGTCTCTTCAACTAGCTCACCATTCAATCCTCAGCAGTATCACGAAGTTTCAGTGACGTGGGAGCAGCTACGTCTGGGTGGTGCAATGAAATGAGCTCTGCGTGGGGGTCACTAACTAGCCGAGTGATGTTCAGTTAGTCCCTTGGTCACTCTGCGTCTCAGTTTTCTCATTGTTAAATAAACCACCTGACCCATCACACCCCAGGTGGTTGTGACGCTAGAATGAGATAAGAGTATCAAAGACGCAGTGCGATCAGAAATGAACAATATAAACATATTACAAACTTCACCCATCTATCTTCTCTTTACAGACCAGAATCTGATGAAGTTTGGTCCTCATTGCTGCAACTTTGCAGCAAGATGCTTAGCCTGTAAGTATGTGTGGTTTAGGGGTGAAACAATTCACCCCTAAACCAAATCAGCATTCCCACTCTAAATTTTTATACACCAAACTCTGTCTTCAGAATATACTTTTTTTCAGTATTTGGCTGCACAGGGACAGTATGATTTCTCACAGTGGTTTTTCACCTTGGTGACATATTAGAATGACCTAGGATGCTTTAAATATCCCAGTACCCAGGCATCCAATGAACAGAATCTCTGACGGCATGGCCCAGGCCTCTGTACTTTTTAAGAGTCTCAGTTCACACAAATACAAAGCGAAGGATGAGAGCCCCCCATTCGGAGGAAGAAGAACAGCTCTGGCATCAGACGCCATGGTTCCCACCATTGCGATGCCTGTGTGGCCTTGGGCTGAGGTCTCTGCACCTCAGTTTCTAATGTGTAAAATGAAAGGGGAGAATTGACAACTTTCAGAGTTGGTGTGAGGATACAAGCTTACTTCTGTAACCTGCCCAGCTCAGCAGAAGCTCGGGAGATGCTAGCTGTTATCATTTATGTACCGACTTTTATTGTGGACTCTCTTTTCCAGTGTGTGTGTGTGCGTGTGTGTGTGTGTGTGTGTGTCCCCACATCTGAAGTGTAAACTCTTTGAGGACAGAGATTGTGGTTTACTTTTCCCCTAAATGCCCCCTACAGCTCCCAGTACAGTGAGGAGCGTATAGTAGGTGCACATAACAACTATTTATAACTATTTTTGATCAATTTATTGACAGAAAGGAAGTTTAAAATCATCTTTAGTTCTGTCAGGTGTATTTAAAAACATCTGAGTTGCCTTATAGTAGATTCCCCACACCTTCTGATAAAATCTGAAGAGTATCTGAGTCTAAGGCACAGAAAACCTTCTCTGTAATCACACTGCGAGCCCATCAGCGTGGGTATTGCACTTGGAGTAGAGTCCTGTTTTCCCCAAGGCATTTCGCTGGATGCAGGGCTGCAGGAAGGAAGCTGCCTCAGTTGGGAAGGCAGGACCTGGCTTTCACTTCTGAAAGAACTAATGTAGGTGTCCTGTTCAAGAAACTGGAGCAATTGGAGCTCAGCCATGAACCTGGGAATTGAATGGCCTCACGGAGAGAAATGAACAGAGATACTGGGAACGGTGTGGGGAACCGAAGGGTGTTCATTACTGTCAGAGCACCACAGAGCTGTTTGCATCTCTTCTGGCTCAAGCCAAATCGGCCTTAGAAGTGGAGCAGAGGGGCGTGGGGGGCCAGCCGTAGCAGGAGGGGAGAGACGAAGCAAGGGAGGTGAGGCAGAGGGGCTGCACCCTCTCCCGAGTGGCCGTGACGCATCGCCACGCCAGCACCCTTGCTGCTGTCCTGTTGAGCAGCAGGCGTGAGTGAGCAGACTGGCAGCCTTTAGACACATGCCGAGTGGTCCGTGCACTTAGTTCGCACAGTGTTTTAAAGCCTAAGGCAATTAATAAGGTGCTAGTTCTCTAGAGCGTACCAGCATTCACCACTTTCTGTGCCGTCTGCCTGCCCCTGCGTGACTTCGAGTTCACAAACTCGGGTTAAAGGCTGTTGATAGCCGCAGAGGATGGCTGTTGTGTGTCGAGCGCTGTGGGTAAAATGCTCGTTCCAAGCTGCAGCCCGTTGTTAAGCCTCTCCACCCAGACCAATGAGAGGAGAGGCGCCGGTGCTCACCCTGAGCCACCTTCCGCTGCGTGGCACCCAGGCAGCTTTGGAGCGTGGGCCATGGGTGCGCCGGGACCTGGCGGTTTGGGATGCTGTACAGCGGCCTAGGGTTGTAGGAAGGCAGGGTGCACACCGAAGGTCAAGGAAGATGGGGCCCAAAGTCACGGCCTACAACAGATCAAGTCGTCTGAGCACCAGGACGTGGCCCGAGGAGGGAGGCAAGACCTGGCTCCCCGCAGGCCTCGGCTACGCGCTCTCTCCGGCGTGGGGGGGCCCGGCCCCGGGCAGCACGCGCCGCAGTTTGATGTTTCACCTGGGAGGGAAGGCATGTCATCAGCTCGCTTTTAAAAAGCTCTAGTTTGAAAAAGTTACTGGCCTTTCTGTTTTCTCTCAGGCCTCAGAAAAAGTCACTTTTGTTGGAATAATTCATCAAATAACTAGATTTAATATGGGAAATAATATGGAGGGTCGTTTTAAAAGAGATGACTCTCGGGGCTAAGGTGTTTCTACTTATTAGATTTCCGTTAATAACTTATTACCCTATAACTGTTTTCATAATGGGTGTTTTTTAGTTTGATTTTTACTTGTGACTTTTATAGCATAAAATCCATGACTTTAACACCGCAGGTTTTTCCTTTTTACATTCCTACTCCATTTTTTTCCAAATGTGCCATGTACAGTATTACTTTATTATGTTTTAATATCATATAGTTATGTGAGTCTTTGCCATATAATTTGTCATAAAATTTCCTCTTAGAAAAATACCATTTTTTATATCCATGAAGACAATATTTGCCATGGCAAAGTTATCTTTTATTAACATTAAAATTACATTAGCATAATATTCATATACATTAGCATAATATTCATTTACACTAACATGACATTCAATTGCATTTACCTAAGATAAATTACCTAAAGCAGATTAAGTACATTAATGCACATTTCATTTTCTCCAATTTTTTGGTATTTTTAAAAGACTTCTATATAATTATTTCCTTAGGATGAATCCCATGAATTGGATTACTGGATCAATGGTTCTGAATATAAAAGAAGACGTGTTAAATTTACAAGGAATTTCCCTGTACGTTTTAGATTTTAGTACTCAAACTTTCTAGTAAAGCAGGCAAAGCACAAATGATTTCACTCATTTTTGTTCTTGGCTTTTCCTTCTAAGCAGGAGACATTAAGGAGACATTTTGTTTGGCTTTAATTGTCATAATTTCCCAAAATTATAATTTTTATTATTTTGTTATATTTTGGGAAAAAAGAGCATCAAGGGGGAGAGAGGACAAATGTCAATAATAATAAAATCCAAAACAAAATAAATTTTATGATAAAACAAAGTATAACAGTTGAGCCCATTCACTGTCCCAGGCACTGTGCGGAGAGATTTATACAGGTGGAATGTGCTGGGCCGGGCCGGCGAGCTGATTCATGATGGGCTCTGTGATTTCAACATTCACTGCAGCTCAAAAATTCTCCCCGAAGGCTCTTCAGACACTAAGAATTCTTTCCTCTAAGCCCTGCCACAGATTTTTTCCCTAAATACATCTAACGGCTTTTTCCTAAAGACTCCAAAGATGAATTGTACGATATGGGGTCCAGGTTCCTCACCGAACTGGACATTTGTAGTTTGTCGCCTATTTTGTCAATAACGTGAAGAACCTTGAAATTCTTTACGTGCCAAACCACAAGTCCACCCCATGTCTGCTCTGAGCGGGAAGAATAGTAGTCTTAAGTTCTGATCTATAATCATCTCAACTGCTGCTTTCTCAGGGACTCTCAGAGACTCCCGAGCTCTGAAAATCATAGTGTGATGGGAAAAACCAGAAAAATATACAGCAGTAGTAAGTAGGGGCCGACAGAGTGCAAATCCCACTTTGCTCTCTTGGAGAAACGTGTGGGGAGTTTGGGAAGGACTCCTGCAGTAGCCAAAGGAAGAAATAACGAGGGGGTAGATTTTGATTTGTGATCAAAAGAGCCTCGCTGAGCTGCTTTAGGGAACTTCTTGGATGTTGCAGCCCAGTGGGATCTCTTGCGGATTTTCTGCATGGTCAGTATAGATAAAAACCAAGTGTCTTGGGTCCCCGGCGCCTCTCCTGTCTGGGGCATGGAGAAGCTCCCAGATGGAGCAGCCTTTTCAATTTGAAGGCCCACAAGGGGATCATGTTAGGAGCACTTGGCTTGGGATTGTTTATTGAAAGGAAGCCCCTGACTGCATAGTGCAGAGTGACTATGTTGGGGCCTCTAGTGGAGCTATTTTAAAAATTCCGAAGAGGAAAAATAAAGTAGGAAAAATGCTTTAGTCATTCCTCATTCCGAAGGCAAAATCTAATAACATTTTGCTGTAAACACTTGCAGTTTTTTCATATCTGCATGTGTTTTTATTTAGCCATACGTTGCAAAATTGGGGGCACACTGCATCTACTGCTTTGTAACCTACCTCTCACTTAATACATGAGGAGCATCTTTCATGCCACCGAGTATGCTTTTAAAATTTGATTTGGCATGGCTGTGTTATTTCTGATGTGTTTAGTCAATGTCCTGTTATTAGACTTTATGTTCTTACCTGTTCACATTACCCTTGTTCATAACGATTTGTGTGCCTATGGCTATTTTTTTGGATAAATTCCTATATGAAGAAACACCGGGTAACAGAGGGTGAATATTTTTAGCTTCGATACTTACCACCAAATGGCTATTTTCATGGTCTAGTGCCAACACTGGTATTAGCATTCTTTAAAATGGAAATTTGATGGGTCAAAGACAGCACTTTATATAGGTTTTTCTCTGATTACTTGTGAGTATGATTGTATAATTTGTCCATTTGGACATTTTCTAAGCTGGTCATTCCTGCTCCACAGAACAGTAATAATTTGTCACTGGACTAGAGCCCCCAGAAACCACTGACTCTGATATTCTTCTTTTGTCAGTAGTGATGCTGGTGGCTAAAGCTTGGGGCAGGAATAGTGAGTCAGCCTCAGATCTGATAGTGGCCTGCCACATCGTCTCAGCAAGTTAATCCTTCCCTGTACCCTGATTTCCCCCATCTGAATAAGAGTAACTGAAATTTTATATTTTATATAACCCTATATTGTGAAATCAGACAACCCTCTCCTAATCTAAATCCTGTGCTCCACATCTACAAGATGAATCTAGGACAATCGCCGTGTGATCCAGGTCCTCTTAAGCCTCGGCTGCCCCACATTCTCATCATGTTATTTAGTAGCGGTAACAGGGCATTTTCACTTGTCCTCTCGTAGTCGTAACAGCTTCCAAAGCGGGAAGAACTTAAAAATTCTAGAGAAGCATAAATAAATGTTGAAAAGTTAGTGAGCACTTCCTGTCTGCCAAGCACGGCACTAAGGACTTTAAATAACTCCAACAAGGTCGTACAATCTTTGAAGATTGACAGAGTTTGGATAAAGAAAGTGAGTCTAAAGAATTTTTTTATAACCTGCCCAAAATCATGGGGTTAGTAAATAATAGAGTTAACTGAGCCTCAAACCTTGGTTTCATACCAACCAATACTTGCTCTGAGTATCTTGTAATCAAAGCCTGATTTAAAAGCAATGCACCGTAACTTCTCAAATACAATAAATATCTAAGGCCAGCTGAAGTTCCTCTGGCGCCTCAGGTCTCCCTAGGTCATCTTTTCTCACTATCAAGTTGATGTGAACTCAAGAAATGCAAATAACATTTGATATCAGACTAAATGGACGTCGTTAGTAGAGTTTATCAATGACTACAAAATAAAAAAAGTTATCTGCAAAATGCATAATATCAAATATGAAAGGCTTTTGACCAATCATTATTTTCATTGAAAGTTTAAAACTATGACATCCCTTTTAAAGATAATTTCCAGACTTCTCATTTATGAATATGCTAACTAATACAGCAACGGGAAGCTTAGTAAAAACCAAACCTGGGATTAGATTCTAGGTATTTTGATTCCTAACCCAATGCTTTTTCTGCTAAAACATTTTGCGACTTATGACAAGTGATTGAATATTCTTGGATTCAGAAAATAAATGCACAGGTGCAAGGAGACATATCACAAAGACATTTCACTTAGAGATTACAATAGCATAAAATTGAAAATAACCGAAGTTTCAATCAATAGGACATTTGCTCAACAAGAGTACATAAAAACCATGAATCCTACCCAGCCATTCAAAATGATGATATAGAGCTCTGTTTATTGTCCTAGACAGATGAGCATGATATATTATTGTTTGGGGGAAAAAAGTATAGTATTACTAAGTAGTGTGCACAGCATGGTCTGCTACATACGAAATTGCACACTTATATCCATAGATGATGTGGGTTTTGCTAGATGATGGGTTTTTGATGATGTTTCTTGCTTTTGTCTATGTCCTTTCTTCAATATTATTTTGATTGCTCATAAGGATTCATTGTATGAAACAAGTTGCTTTAAATCAAGAAAGCAGTTCTTATTCTGTGTGCCTTTTTCAACAACTTAAACCAGTGCTTCTCAAACTTTAATCACTTGGAGACTGTTGTTAAAATGCAGAATCTGCTTCTACTGAATGTTCATGATCTGAGGTGGGGCAAAAAGTCTGCATTTTACACAAGCTCCCAGGTGACCCCAAAGTGTTGTTTGCATTTTTGCATTACAAGGATCTGTTTTTGTTAATGACTCCAGCCGGCCTTTTCATCGCTCATTCCATATGCAGTTTCTGGCAATCCTGGCCTGAAATTGTTTTCCCTCGCTTGTTAGTGCTGCAGCCATTTCTCAGGAAATAGAACCCTGGAGTTTTCTTATTTTTCTTGCAGTTAATAAACATAAACACTGGGGGACACTATTTTAAATTGCCGCACAGCTGTTATACAACTGGAAATAGTGTTCAACGTTGCTTCTCCCATCAGATCGTTTTTATCCTGATATCCTTGACTGAGGATATTCTCTGATTTCATGGCATCGGTTGTTTAAACGTATGAACAATTGGGGAGTAATTATGATTTAAAAAAAAAAAAAAAAGCAATGGACAGGCTGACCAGCAAGTGAAATGAGGTCATAATATGAAAGCTAATTTTTAAGACATTTCTTTAATGTATTTTCATGAAGACAATTAAAATAAAGCATTTTAACGATGACTGGGAATGGGAACAGCTAAGATTTCTTTCATGAAAGTTAGCCGTTAAAACCCTGAACTTGGGCCCAGCCAGTGTGGCTCAGTGGTTGAGCTTCTACCTAGGAAGCAAGAGATCATAGTTCAGTTCTCAGTCAGGCGCATGCCGGGGTTGCGGACTCGCTCCCCAGGAGGGAGTGTGCAGGGGGCAATGACTCTCTCATCACTGATGTTTCTGTCTCTCTCTCCCTCTCCCTTCCTCTCTCTGAAATCAATAAAAACATATTTTAAAATAAACCCCTGAACTTGGGAAGAAAGTTGGATGAAATAACATCCCTTAGAAATTATAATATCATCAACAGTGAAGTAAAATACAGCTCTTACTGTTGTAGTGCTTCCTTTGTACCAGGCTGGCCAAGTTGATTTTCCCAGTAAATTTATTTGTGAGTATTTCTGGACCCTTCTGCTCCACTAATCTATTTGTCTATCATTATGCCACCGTGATATGATTTAAGACAGTGAATCTCAGCACTAATCTGCTTGACATCTGGAAGTCATAATGGATAATAATTTTTAGAAAATACAGTCGTATCCCCTGCTGAAAGATCAGTGGCCTTCTCCTCAAGCAGAAGTCAAGGAGGGGATACACAGCTTTGCAGCTCCAGGATACCTTCACTACCTACAAAACTGTTCACAAAACTCACTGTCCAGGCTCCTCAGAGTATAATTTGTTTCTCGAGTCCACCTTTTAGAATAACGTTTACTGAATGACACATCATCAAATAGAGGTTCCAAAGCTTTTGTGCAGCCTCAGCTACCACCTAGGAGCAGTGAGTCAACTCTCCTCCACAAGTAGCCGTCCCAAAACATTGCTCTAGTTTCCATTTTAATGGAAGATTAATGGGCTGGAAGACTAGTCATTACTACCATTATGAAACAGGTTTTCAAGCAAAAACTAAGATAGGCAGAGATCTGTGCATTTTCCTGAGAATTCATTTCAGACTGGTCTGAACAAACTATTACAGAAATTATTCAATGGAACAATTCCGCATTGTCTCTGGGACTGGGTCAGGTGACCTGCCTGTAATGGGGCCTATTAGTTCTCTGCATTCACTTCCAAAATCTTATTATGATAGAAAAAGCTTGGCCAAATTAGCTTCAATTGTATCCAGACTTCAAAAGTAATTTTATACCTGCTTTCAATCTAGCTATTCGAAAGTGTAGCCTCCAGATAAGTTTCTCCATCTATCTTCCTTATAAAAATGGTGATTATTAATATAGATGATTATGCCCACATTCCCCTTACCACTGGCCATCAAAGCAGGCATCTTTTGCGTGTAAGAAATATAGGGTGTGTATCGCCATAATTACAAATATCCCCCCTCTTCGTCCTGCTGAGAAAAATCTTTCTGGAAATCTCTTGTTGATGGCTTCCAACATTGTGCAAATGTACAAATGATACATTTACAACGTTAAAATAATTCTAGTAGAGTGGCAATAGATTTCTTTTTTAATGTATGTGATAAGAAACTATAATAACAGCTCTCCTTAATGCTTTCAGCATGAAGCATCCGCTGCTGCTCTTCTCCGATTTCGTGTTGTGTGTAAACTTCACGGCCGGGTGGGGAAACGGAGCCTGCAAAGGCCCCGGCGGTGCTGGCTGGGGGCCGGCGGAAAGGCCAGCAGCTCACGTCGAATATTGTCTCTCTCTCGTCCCAGCAGTAACCCCAGCTCTACTTTCTCTGCCGTCTATAACTTCTCTAAATTCCTGAAAGAACTAAAGGCTGTATAGCCTGTGCTTCATGGGGGGTCCATAGTGTCCCCACCCCCGCCCTCCCTGCTGCAGCTCACTCTGCTCTGCTCCTGGTCACCCGCAGAGGACCCTGGCTCCAGCCCACCCGGGGTCAGACTGTCCTCTTAGCCATAGTCTTGACTCCGTCACAGAGCCTTTCACTGTCTGAAAGTCGGAAGCAAGGGGCCCAGCTTCCATCACCAATAATAGGACATCCTGATATGAGTGATGTGAGCTACACATCGCCTTTGTGCCATTCTTGCCAGAAATGTGTGCTCACGCAGACAAATCTAGAAAGTGCAATGTGCTGTGGGACATGTGGCCGGGAGCCGGCAAAGGCTATAGCAGCCTGAGGGAAAGAGGTGAGAGGAAAGTTCCAGGTCAGAGAGTAAGCGACGCAGCAGTAAACGCTAGGTCTGTGCCTTAGTGGGATCCTGATTTTAAAATACAGCCGTAAAGGACGTTTTGGAGACAGTGTTGAAAATATACGTATGGACGGCATGTTGGATGATATTATTGAGTTAAGGTTAATTGTCCTAAAGTGTGGCAATGGTATTGTGTCTTTGGGGAGGGGGGAGTGTTCTTGCTCTTGAGTTATGTGTACTGAAGTGTTTCGCGGAGAAATGTCAAGGTGGCTTCATGCTACTTTCAGGAGATTTGGGGAAGTAGATGTACAGGCTTATGTATATGCACACAGGTACACATATGTGTGCATACACACAGAGAGAGAAAGAGAGAGAAATAGAGCTACTTGGCAAGGTGTTAAGAGTAGTAAAACTATATAAGGATATACGGGCATCTATTAGATTCTTTCAAATTCCTGTGGGTCTGATCTTTTCAATGCTAGCTTATTGCCCATATGACTAATCTTGGCATTTAATTCTGCACATCTGCCTTTTTGTGTTTCGTGTATTTGTTTGTTCTTTGCAGCACGAATAAAGTACCAAAACATAAGTGTAAAAATACATAATTGCCAACAAAAGCAATAACATTGATGGGGCTGCCTTTAGATTTTGATGAATTGTGGAAGTAGAATGTTCCAGAGAGATCTGAAGTTCCTAAGTAGAGAAAAACTATGTCATTAAAGACCTCTCTATTTGCACCATAAAAACTCTAGTATGGAAAGAGAATGGGTTTTCCTATGATCTCAGTATGCTAACCTTCCCTGCCCTAGTTCCTCAGTGCAAGAAAGACTTTCTATAATGAAAATTGGTCCCAGGGTAGGATTAATGTAGATGAGATTGTCCACATGCAATGTTAATCATAATCTCTGGAGTTAAACTTGCCAATTCTGCAGGATTTACAAAGAAAAAATTTTAAAATTTCCCCAAGATAAATGTATTAATATTTAATAAAAACAAAGCCAGATTACAGTGTTAGTGAAAAAATAAGGAATTTATAAAAACCCCTTTATATTTGAACTAAGACACTAAATTGAGTAGCATAAATTCCCAAATATGAAAAGAGTATAAGAGGAAAATTTGCAGGGTGATAAAATATTTGGTTATTGGACTAAAAAATTTCCAGTGAAACTGTATTGGCAAAGGTGACTAAATTTCTGTTTTCAGGATGATTATCCTTGCATTTCTTAGTGGATGTGTGAGCATGTGTTGTATTAATGATTCAGGAAATTGACCATGATATATAGTAATTTATCTCCTAAAAGATCAGTAAAGGCCACAGAAAAATATAACACAATTTTTGTTTTTTCCCATTTCAGATCATGTAAGGAATGACTCCTCCTCACATTTGATTAGCTTTGCTGGAAGTATTCTAAAGATGGGTATAGGAGCCAAATGAGTAGACTGAGAATGGAAATTAGGAAAGTAGAGTTTGTATCCATATGGGTAGGTTAGGCTAGGCCATGCTGCAAGAACAAATAAAACCTGATGTATCAGTGGCTTAAGATAATACAGTTGTATTTCTTGCTCACAAAATGTTCAATTCAAGTTGAGTAGCCCTCACTCCGTCGTAGCTTCTCCATCTGAAACTCAGGGCCTTTAAGGTACCATCACGAAGGGAAGAGAGAGCTAGAAGATAAGGAGAATTGTTTCTAAAAGCCAGGTCTTAAAGTGTCTTAAATCCCTCGTCTCCATCTTTTATTAGCCAGAACTCAGCCATTTGACTTGAACTCAGGTAGAGAAGAAGTTGGGATGTGCAGGCTTCCTGGTTGTCCAGGGGGAGGAAATGATGTGGGGATTGCCGACAATTGCTTCTGCCACAGTGATCTCTCTCTAGGGATCTCGTAGGATGAGCTCCTGGGGTATCTAATATTCCATTAAAAAAAATGTGTCCAGAACCATCATATAAGGCTTCACAGAAGAAAACAGAGCAGAGGCAGAGAGCTTGTGTTAAAGTCTATGGCTCCTGCCCTGACCGTGAGCCAAAAAATAATGCCAATTCCTTTGTTTTTTAATTCAGCTTGAGTTGGATTTATGCCAACAGACTGCATAGTACTATCACATGAAACATTTTAATAAAGGCCAATGTCCAGGACCAATACACAGAAATTCTTATGTTATGGGTTTGTGGTGAAGTCCTGACCTCAGTGTTATTTTCTAATGTTCCCTGGGTGACTTTAATGTGTAAGCAACGTTAGAAACACTGCTCTAACTACTATCCTGCTTGCTAAGCTTCCTGGGACATTTGTAATGTTTTTACATGGAATCCCTTACGATGGCCTTAGAGTGGCACTGAGAAGGCAGCGTGCTGAATCTCATGGCTATCGTCGGGTAACGACAGGCTAGTCTGCACCACCCATCAGTAACAGGCCCTGTTCCCTTCATTATTCCTTCCTTATGCAGCAGTGTCTGAAATATATTACTTTCCTATTGTTGCCTGACAAATTACTCTAAAACTTGACATTAAAAAAAAAAAACACACAAATCTTTATTATCTCACTTGGTGTGGGCCAGGAATTTGGGTACTTCTTGTCAGGTCTGTCACAAGCAACTCAGGTATTATGACCTGGCTTGCAGTCACCTCAAGGCTCAGGGCTCAATCAGGGAACACTCTCTTCCCAGATCATTCCCCTGTCTGTTGGTAGCCCTAAGGCTGATGCCAGAGACATCAGATCCTTTCCACATGGGCCTTTCCATAGGGCTACTCCCAAAGTCACAGCTTGCATCCCCAGAGCAAGAGGAGAGGGAGAGGGAGGGGGGGGAGGGAGAGGGGGAGGGGGAGGGAGAGGGAGAAATTTTTTAACATATTAAAAAACTTGTTTTTTTGTGCAGTATTTATCCTATCTGTACTCTGAATCCCATCACCTCTTGCCTTATTAAAATATTAAGCTGGTAAGTATCCCCTCTCCCAACCTCTCCCTCTCTACCCAACATTTCCTAATCAAACATGCTAAAGTCACTTCTATCTTTAAAACAAATTCAATTTAAAATAAATTATTTGAATCACATATCTCTTCCAGCTACCACTCTGTCTTCTTCAAACCAATTCTCTCAAAAGAAGACCCTCCATCTTGGGTAATGGCTTTGCCATCCAGTTGGACCAACTAGAAGCCTCCCCATCGCCACTTCTCCCGCTGCCATTCACTACGTACTTTATTCCAATTCTGCTCTGACATGCTCTGCTTCACCCAAATTGCTCTCACTCAGATCAACGACGGCCTTCTCTTTCCACTGATGGGCACTTCTAGGGTGTCGTTTTCACTTGACCTCTCAGCAACACTTCACACTCACTGCCGAGAACTCCCTCCTCCCAGCAGCTCTCATCTCCCTTGGCTTCTGTTCGCCCTCTCCCCCTTGGTTTTTCTTCTCCCTTGCTCGCCACTCCCTCTAAGTCTCTCCAACCCTTCCTTTCCTAACTGGCTTTTAAAGATTGGAGTTTTCAGGGCTCAGCCTAGGCCTTCTTTTCAGCCTACATTTTCCCGCAGGTAATTTTATTTCCATGAGACTCCTAGATTTATATCCCTAGCCCAAATTGCTCTTCCAACTTCCAGATTGGTAGATCCCCCTGCCAAGTATTTCTACTTAAATGTTTAAAATGCTTATCAAATCCATTAAGTCTGAGAAATCAAATCATGGCCATTTACTCAAATAGGCCCTCTTCTGTTCCTTGAGGAATGGCACCACAATCCAGCTGGCAAACCAGAAAGCTAGATGTCCTCCTTGGCCCCTATCTCTCTCTCATCCCCTATATTTAGTCCTGCACTGGATGTACATTTTATCACTTAAATATCACTTGTTTTGTAGGTTTTTTCAGATACATTACTCAGTATAGTTTTCAGCTCTAATATTTCCTACTTTCCAAACTCACTGAAGTTGATTAATTTGTGGAGATGCCCTTATATTCCAAGCTGACTCTGGTCCCTTGGAAATGAGTTTATGATGTGAAAAGTCCTTTTTTGGTTATAGTTTAATAAGCTCAGTTAATTCTAAAGATTTCTTTTTCAGTTCTTTACTAGACAAAGTTAATTTCCACAATTATAGGCTAAAGGAAAAATTTTACATCTTTATTGCCTTTTACGTTTTTTAGCTCAATTTTTGAATCTCACACTATTGACTTAAAACAAAAGAATTTTTTAAAATCTCCTCTTGGAAATGAAACATACTCCCCTCCAACCTCCTCTCAGCCTCCAGTGGAAAATCTAAAAAATTGTGAAACAGGACTAATACCTTGAGAGTGTAGAACTATTTCACATTAAGTTGCTAAATCATGCAGGCAGAAGTCATTTGTCAAAGAAATATATTTGAATCAAATTTAGTTTAGGTGCATGCTGTGTTGGATTAGTTATCCAGCTCTTACTACATAATTTGTCAAACTCTGACTTGTTTGAAAAATAATCAATAAAACTTCATAATAAACTTTTAAAGTGTTCTTATATCTTGGACTGTACATTAAAGAAATATCATTGTTGCACTTCACCATATCATGCACACCCACGATGCCAAATTCAGCAGTGGAGTGGTTGCTAGTGTGTTTCAAAATAAAGACACATATGACTATGAAGATAAACAGATAGATGGTAAGAAAACTGCTATTGATCTCAAAGTGGCTGTTTGATATTTTTCTATCCCCATCACTCACTCTCTGCCACCATAAGATGAAGGGAAAATAATCTTATGTGATAGATACTTTCTTCTTTTTTTTTTTTTTTTTTAGCAGCTTTACTGAGGAATAATTGACACATACGAAGCGGCATATATTTAAAGTGCACAACACTTTCATGTAATTTATTTGGTTTTCCTTGAGGCCCTAACTGAACCCAGCACCTTGTTCACTGTTCCAGTGTTCAAAGGAAAATATAGTACCTGATATTTAGAAAGGCATAGAGACTCTCTTAGAGCTCAAGAACAAATATATGCTTGTATACATAAATTTACTCAAAATAGATCTAAATGCAGTAGCCAAAACTATAAAACTCTTAGAAGATAATAAAGGGATAAATTTTCATAACCTTGAATTTGGGAAAGGATTCTTAGGTAAGATATCAAAATTCTAAGCAACAAAAGAAAAAAATAAATAAATTGAACTTTATCAAAATGAAAAGCTTTTGCGCTCTAAAGGACATCATCAAGAAAGGGAAAAAACCCATAGAATGAGAGGAAATATTTGCGAATCATATAGCTGATGAGGAACTTATACCTAGAACATATGTACAACTCAATAATAAAAAGAAGAAAAAGTCCATTTTAAAATGGGCTAAGGATCTGAATAAACATTTCTCCTAATGTCCAATAAGCACATAAAAAGATGCTTAACTTCATCAGTCACGAGGGAAATGCAAATTGAAACCACAATGAGATGCTATTCATACCCGAGAGGATGGCTAGGATCAAAAAGACATACTAACGAGGGTTAGTGAGGAGAAATCCCCACACTCCTGATGGCCTTAGAGGTTGGCGCTATAGCTGATTTCATCTGATTTCTAATTTTTAGAAATTCTTCATTTTCCACCCACTAGTCACAGTTCTTTGCCTCCCTCCTTTTTTTTTTATAGCACTGTTGTCAAAAGTTTGGGAAAATACTGCCTTTTGTCTTTTATTTCATGGGACTTAGGTAGCATGAGAAGGAAAGTAGGATCATGGACGCAGCCTGCCACCTTGAGATCTCTTGAGAATATGGAAGATCTCAGCACCGGGGGAGCGAGATGAGCTGAGAGCTGTGGAGACAGTTCTCCAGAGTCGCCAGAACTCAGTGCGTCAAACTGGGAGTATGAGCTGCAAGTTGGAAAAGCACAGAGGCAGGATCATGGGTAGCCAGTGATGGTGACAAGTGCTGCAGGGTCCCTGCCTGGAAATGGGTTTTATAACCTGGATCCGTCTCTTATTGATCACTGTAGTACAGTTTATAGGCAGGCCAATCACTCATAAAGGACCAAGGACATCATAGGCAATTGCCACCTCAGCCTAAGTAGACAGTATAGAGATTTAAGCCCAGGAGTGGAAAAATACAGGGTGGCCAGGAAGCCCAGTTAAGACCAGGTGACCAGAAGATGCCCAAACCACTGTTCTGTGTGCTCTGTTGATCAAGTTTGGGCTGCTAGGGGGCCTTCCTGGGGTGATGGTAATGAGCAATATCACCATCTTGTTCCCACAGCACAGCCACAGATCCAGCTGCCAAGAAACCCTACAGGAGGAAGACGTCACCCCACCCTGACATGGAAAATTCCACTCCCTAAACCCTTCACAAGCCCATCTTTTCAAAAAGCCCACCTTGTGGAGAAAGGCCTCTTTGTCCCCAGCTTACAAAAGCAGACAAGCAGAGCCAGCCTCCAAGTCAGGTCAGAGGACCTTCCTTCTCTGAGTAACAGGCAGCAACTCGGCTGCCTTAGGGACACGTAGCTAGGCTCCCACTTCTTTTTTCTTCTTTTTTTTTTTTTAAATATATCTTTTTATTGATTTCAGAGAGAGGAAAGGAGAGGGAGAGAGAGAGAGATAGAAACATCAATGATGAGAGAGTCATTGATCAGCTGCAGCCCGCAACCCGGGCATGTGCCCTGACTGGGAATCGAACCCCGATCGCCTGGATCCTAAGTCGACGCTTAACCGCTGAGCCACGGCCGGCCGGGCTAGGCTCCCACTTCTAGCTGAAGCAGCGTGAGAGGGAGCCACGCTCCTCTTGTCACCATACCGCTAACTAGATCATCTCGACAATAATAACATACAAAGGAAAGCGTTACAAAGAAGGGGAAAGCTATAACTGTGGGAATGAGACCAGCTTATGGGAAAAGCAGAGAACTCACTTTGAAGCTTTGTCAGCGCTTCAATTGTGGACTTAGAAAGAGGGCCGTGAAAATGTTTGTGTTTTCACATTTCTGGCCTCTCATTGTACAGACCCTCCAGGTCCATAGCCATCTTGGTGTAATGCCAAGACCAGTGATTTGGGGTTGAAAGGATTGAAAAAAGATTAGGAATGGCTTCAGGTAGAGAGAAAGGCCTACCTAGAGAAGAAGTGGAAGGTAGGAGCAATGCTGGGTAAATTCTTAGGCACAGCAAGCGTGGTATCTGTAGTAAATATCAGAAGAAAGTCAAAGAAATGCAGAAACTGACCGTCGTTGAGCCCTTTGAAGCAGGTGATTGAAGTCCAGGGTGATGGTGTTTGCTTGGCCTTTCCAAGGTCCTGGTTACTCTTTCCAGGCCACTGAGGTTATTGTTGGAACCATATTGTCAGGTGTAGAGATGGTGGGATGGAGTCACCGAACTCTCAAAGGCCTTTATGATGATTTTTGAAATTAGGTATTATTATAGCACCTTTTTCATTAAATGTGCTATGGGAGTCAATGTTAGAAATGACATATAACAGTACTCCCCCAATAAAATCAGAGGAGATTTTCTGTAGGAACATTGGTTTATACATTCCATGGGACAATCTGTCATACAGTTAGTCAAATATCTGTACTTTTCCATAACTAATGATCTATATGTTTGGTAAGATTTTTTATTTTCTCAGCTCCTTCTTATCTATTCATTACTAAACAAACTCCTTACATCTTTCTGTCAATACGGTGTATTTTGGTCCATTGGCCCCTTGAAAAGAGTGTGTTTTTTACCTTCATCTTGGCAAAGAGATCAATACTTCTAATTTGACTAGCTTAAAATGCTTTGTGTGACTCAGCCTTTGTAGTCTCTGTGAGGTAAGGGATTTTAAAAGACTACTGCTTTCTGAGACTTGACCGAACGTCAGAACTGGTGGAAACAGGTTAGTTTTGAGTGGACGTGGAGCACAGAGGAAAGGGGCCAAGGGGCATCACAGAATAACAGGCATGGAAAAAGTTAAGTTAGCAAGAAAATGCAGGAGTCCCTGACCAGAGGTGTGACAAGAAGATATCAGGAGCACAAAGAAGCTGGACAGGAGGCAGGCTGACTGGAGAAGGACTGGAAATGGAGGCAGACCCTCTCAAATGTTAATCAGCAGGATTTCCGCCACCTTTGGTTCAGTCCACCTGTGGAACCAAAGGCATGACTTTGCTTACAGCGACAAAGGCAGGGAAGAGAACAGGAACACAAACATCCACTTATCTGCTAAGCCTTGTACAAGCCTGTTATTTACTATTCACCACAGCCCTATGGGGTGAGTCACATTGTCACTGACATCCTACAGGTGAATGAACTGAAGCTTAGAGAAGTTAAGTAAGTGCCCCACATATTAGATCTATGGAGGTATTTCTATATGATTAGAAATATCTTCATTCTTATGCTAAGAATTAAGAAATACATCTAAGAGAGTATTTTTATTGAGCTGAATTCTTAGAGAATTGGGGCCAAAGTGGCACCTCTTGCACATCTAGGGTGGAGACAAGCCTAGTGTTATTTAATATTCCCCACAGCCCTATGGGGCGAGTCGCATTGTCCTGCAGAGAGCAGGGGGCTTTCTGTGCGCCGTCCGCACTGAGAGCCTCTGCTTGCCGTGGGCTGTGAGTGTCCGCGCAGTGCCCCGAGTGTCTTCCAAGTGGCCCGTGCCTTTGAAACTGGGAGATGTGTATTATAAAGTAATTGTAAGAGAGCTGGGGATTTTTTAAAAAGTCAGCAGTTCTGAAGCAGAAAGGGAAAGGTTTTTGAAGAAAACTCTATTAAAGTCATCCACTTTCTCTTGCTTTAGGTCACAATTTACAGCACCCCAAAGTACCATTTATCATGTTACCAACGAATGCCGACGGTCATCTCCTTGCCCTTGTCCTGTTTCTGCCGGGGGTGTTTATATTTAATCATTGCGTTCTTAATGGGTTGGACTAATAAACAAGCATGTGAATGCTACAGTACCTGCAGATCTTAAGTAAGGAGGGGAAATACAGTAGGTCGTCTTTCCCAAAGTGTCATCGGGGAAGTCAATTTGACCAGGAGGGCATTGATTTATGGCTGAGGATAAGATTGTCTACTGAGAAACTAAGTGCCACACAATTAATTCACCTTGGAAAAAGGA
Organism: Miniopterus natalensis; assembly: GCF_054644295.1. Lineage (NCBI taxonomy): Eukaryota > Metazoa > Chordata > Mammalia > Chiroptera > Miniopteridae > Miniopterus > Miniopterus natalensis. The sequence goes on from NC_142094.1 coordinate 47,794,634, forward strand.
AGTCACCAAGTAAAAGAGGGTATGTATAAGAAGCCCCTCTCCGGTGTAGACTCGGCTATCGTTTTTAGACTAAAGTTCTATTCTCAAAAGACTGTACTTCAAGAGAGGGTTAGCCTCTGTGATTTTGATAATACATCAAGGTCAGAAAAAAATGTCTCAATCGCGTCATGGAATTATACACGGTAGGTCTTTGAAGGCTGGACTTTGACTGTTATCAAAGATGGAACCTAAGGGGCCCACTTGGTGGGTGCCTAATCAAGGCAAAGATATAGATTATGAGAATAATGTTTAATTGTCAACAGAGCTGGAACACACAGAGCAAGTGTTTTATAATGATTTGAATGCATGAACGAATGGAAAGAAAAGGAAGGAAGAATGAAATTGGTGGTCGCCGTGGTCAGGATTCCTACCCACTGCCTATGATTCTAGTCTACAGCAGTTATTTTACATTAAGATTTTCATATATTGGGAGGATCCTACTCTGGTTTAGCACATATCTTACCTGAAAGAATTTAGTTGTGAATGAACTTTAGGAATCATCCACTTCAGCTCCCATATTTTATAGCAGAAAAAAATTGAGGCTCAGAGAGCTTTGATGTTCATCTGAGGTCATTACCCTAATTAACAGCAGAGCTGGGATAAGAATTCAGGTTTCCTGACATTCTCTTTTGCACACAGTTTTATTTTTCCATTAATATGAACCACAGTTCAGGACCAATAACATTCTGGTTTATCGACTTTTCCTTCCATTCTATTTGCACCATATATTTAAATCATTTAATTTAGATTTCAAATATTTATTTTGCAATTACTGTATTCTTACCTGGAAGTCCAGTCACTAAGATACCAACACTGTGACGACCTATCCCATGTGCCCAGCCCTCCTGGCAGAAAAAAGCAGACAATCCAGTGCCAGCCAGTTCACTGAGCCCAGAAAAGGCCTTCTATTTTCTAACAAACCTTCCACTTTATATCAAATCTAACCTCAACTAGAGGCTGACAATTGTCATTAGTGTCATTATCAATAATTCAGGAGTTGCTTCCTTCATCCCTTATAGACATCACCAAGACCTCTATTTTCTTTTTCTCGCAACTTTCTCACAGCGGAGCAGCATGTGCATGTGTGTGTGTCTGCGTCTGTGTAGCTGTCTATGTGTGTTCTTATTTGTGAAAGAAAATCCACAGTGATTTAAAAAATACAAGATTTCGGGTAGGATAAATATGGGTACAAGTGCAAGTTTGCTACTCATCAGCATGGCCTTGGAAAGGTTACCTGGCATGTAGCCTGTTTCCTCACTTAAAGTATGAGGTTGTTTTATAAAATAAAAGATAAAATTTATTTAAAGCTTTAGCCCTGTACCTGGCAAAGAGCTCAACAAATATGTTGTTGTTGATGGATCTTCATCTCCTGGTTGTGAAACTTCTGATATAGAATAATCTGGAATAATCTGGAAGTGTCTCATAGGAAACACTGAATAATTCTTATTATCTGGCTTAGGTCAGTTGCAGTAAAGAGATGTGGAGTCTCCTCCAAGAGTTCCACGGAAACTTCTTTCATTCTCCTGAAATGATCTACCTATAACAAAGGGGTGATATCTCCTTTATAGGTTTCTGAATATGTGCCCAGTCTAACTATGTATTTGTTTATAGATGTAGCCAGAGTGGCTGGCAGCCATTTAAGCTGCATCAGCCTTCTTTGCTCTAACCTCCTGCCCCTCTAATTAGGCTTGTAATTGCACAGCAAAGACAAATTGATTCAGCCAGACATGCCCTCCTGGGAGCATGGCCACAGGACAGACTCAGCATCTCCCTGTCTTTGTAGTCTGGAAGGAGGCTCACACCGCATGCCCACCACCCACCAAAAGGTACAAACTCACTGCGGCTCACAGGCCTGGTCTGGCTCCTCGGAGGAGGCTGCTGCTCCGTTCAGCTTCACAGCGTTCCTGCTCCTGAACCTTTCAGTGACCAAGAACAAGGACAGACTCGGGGAGGAGAGACCCTGGGCTCCCGGAAGGGTTCTGCTGGCCTGTCCTTCCTCAAGCTCCCTGAGCAAAGCTGTGACTCTTCAGGGAGTCCTCCCTCCCTTCCCTCCTTCCTTCCTTCCTTCCTTCCTTCCTTCCTTCCTTCCTTCCTTCCTTCCTTCCTTCCTTCCTTCCTTCCTTCCTTCCTTCCTTCCTTTCTTCCTTCCTATATTCCTTTCTTCCCTTGTAATTTCCTTTCTTTTTCTAATTAAAGTGAGTGAATTTCCTAATAAATCTAAAAGTAGTTACTATACTGGTTTTAAAGGCTTACTTAATTTTTCTTTAGAGATGAGACAACCTGGTCTGAAGACATTAAGCAACATAACCAATGATGAGTTAAATAATGATGCAGCTCAGTCTGACTCTAGGGCCCGCAGCCTTAACCACCTGGCTCTACCGCCCCCATTCCGAAAGAGGGTCATGAGCTGATAGCCTTGCAGAGTTTGAGAGGGCACATCACGGGGCATTGTCCCTCTCTGTCCTAGTCACTGGCACACAGACAGACCCGGTTTTTTGGGCTAATTGGAACGCGAATGCTGTGGAGGAAGCTTATTAATGGGCCGGGGTTATGCTGAGGCCCCAGCAATACAAGGGTCGCCCGATTCAAAACCATCATGAGCTATAATAGCCACTCTCTCCAGGGTATTGTTCAGTGTTCAAAGTAGAATTCAGGGCCCCCAAAAAGAGTGTAATGGAAAGGCAACATTATATCTGCAGAGGGGAACGGAAAGGCCAAAGGAGTTCCCCTTGCCTGTAATTCAGCACCTCTTCTCAGGAACCTCATTTGGACTCAGAGTTTCTGCATTAACTGTATAAAGGGAATTAATGACTTGGTTCCAGCAGAGAACATAAAGTACTTAAGGGACTGCTTCATTCAGATGACACATGATTAATAGCAATAAGGGGTGGGAGTATTTAGTATTCTATGGCCCGTATTTGCAAAGAGCTCGATGGCTTCCTTGCACTCGTATTGTCATCCTGATGGTCATTTTGAGCTCTCCCATGTGCCACGCGCCTATGTATTTGCAGCATGTAAACAGTTGTGATTGTCAGTAACACTAATGCTCAGGAGAGCCTGCAGCTCCCCACCCCAGGTGGCTCGGGGCTTTGTTCATTCGGAGGACACTCGCCTCCCCAGCTGAGGGCCTTAAACCCAAGTGTCCTTGACCACCAAAGGCTTCTGTGGGCCCTTTGGGGGCCTGAGCCCTAGAACCAGTGTCTTCTGCTAGTGGAGACGTCGCTGATTGCCTAATGTCATTTGGCTCATTGAAAGGCTTTTTCCTAAGAAATATACACCGCTGAGGCTGGGGGAATTCTGCAAAACATAACAAAGCTCACTTCTGCTTCCTCTGTGCTCTCACCTCTGGCCTCCCGGTGTCTTCAGTTCACCCCCCTCACGTAGGAAAGTGACCTGGGATTTTTATTCACGCTGGGTGCTGGCAACATGACCTGGTACCTCTGTCAGGTGGCACTAAGTGTATATGACTGTGTGCGGAGGACTTAAGCTAAAGGAACATTTCTCAAGTGGTCACAGCAATAATCACTAACCACTACCAGGTTCTCACTCAGTCCCGGGCACCACGTGAGGTTCTTCCCACGTTATCCGTTTGTCCCTGTGTCCCCCTTACACAGCAGATGACATGATCCCATTTTACTGATGGAGAAAAGGCGCATAACCTGCCTCATGTGTCCCAGCTGGTGAGCGGGGGAAGGAGTTCAAACTCCGGTCTGTTTCCTTGTAAAGCCACAGCCAGCCTCTGCCGTCCGCCTGGGCGCAGGGCACAGATGCGGGGGGCCCCTCCTGGGTGGTCGGCCAGAGGCACCGCCCGCTCTGCCCCACACACGCCGACCCCATAAAGAATTCGCTGGGACCCCCCTCCCAGGGCGGTGCTGTCCCCTCCCACCTGTGGTGGCCATTTACCAGCTGGCAGAGGGTGAGTCCCGAGTCCTGGCTATGGCTTGGAAGCAACCCAGGGAATCCTCAGACACGGCTCTCCTTTGGATGGAGTTAACATCTTCCACTCTCCCGTCCTTAGTAGGAGAGGGGCAGGGGATCCTACACGAAGGAGTGAGGACCCGTTTATTGAGCACATACTGGATGCACCCTGTGCTATGTTCTTCCCCACTTATCTCATGGAAGGCTCGTTCCTCTTTTCCTTCATAGGGATCTGCTGACTAAACATTGTTTGGGGGGAGAGCAGAGGACTGGAAAATAAATCACAGAGAGCCCATTTGGCTTGGCTTTTGCATAGTGTTCAGCACACAATACAGGGCATTAGATCAAAGCCATGTAATGGTTAGTTTCATGTGCCAGCTTGGCTGGGCTATCGTACCCAGTTATTTTCATCAAACACTATTAGATTTGCTCTGAAGGTATTTTGTAGATGTGGTTAACGTTTGCAATCAGTTCATTTTAAGTAAAGAAATGACCCTCAATAATATGGTGGGCCTCGTTCAATCAGTTGAAGGCATAAAAAAAAAACCCTGAGATTTCCCAGAAAAGAAACTCTGCCTCAAGACTGTAACATCAATTCCTGCCTGATTTTCCAGCCAGCCTGACAAATTTCAGCCTCCGCAATACCGTGAGCCAATTCCTCAAAGATAAACCTATTTGTGTCTATAAACTGTCATCAGTTTCAGCCTGAACATTTCAACACTCTCGAAAGCCCTCAGAGAGCTGCCAACTCTGGGAGCAGCAATGCTGCCTTAGCGTCGCCTCTTGGATGATATTCTTTAATTCTCAGCGTCCCCTGAAATGCTTTAGGTGTCACTGTCAACTGGCGTGGGAGGTGAGAAGTCACGTGGTTCTGAGTTCTTCCACTTCTACCCCCATCGAGAGGTTAAAAGGGAAGGCAGCGTGGCTGAGCAGTTGCCGCAGTGGCCTGGAGTCCTGTGTCACTCTAACGTTGTGTAGCACGGACCCCTAATGCACACAAGATCATCATAATCGCCTGCTCTCTTCCACGTGGACACCACCCCTAGAGGAGGTCTTGTCACATTCAGGGCTTCGGGCTCTGGTAGCATCAGACATTTGTAGCATCGAGTCAAATTTAATTGGTTTCTCTCTGACACGGTAAAAGTCCATCGGATCCTGGGGAAAGATCACCTGAAGAGCTTGAAGATGAGCTTATTTTCCTCTCTCCAAGACAAGTTAGTGAGAAAATTCTGCAGAGGAATGTGTAGCAGGTTGAAGCTCACAAATCTGTCAGCAAACTTTACTGACCGTGTACACGAAATTAGGCAAGGCTTTTCCCCCCCTTGCCCTCAGTGTCATTTTGAATTATGTGCGCTGCATTATGGATAGATCAGCTTCTGCTCGGCTGCTGGCCAGGCTTTGGGAAGATGGGGATAGGTTTTATTTTTATATCAACCTGCTTCTGATTCAGAGTTTAGGGTGACATATAGTCGGGCATCAGGTTAAAAAAATCATCTGTAATAGGACCGTCAACCTGCTTTCAATTATGCTCAACAGGATATAGTTGGTGATATTGACAACGCACAAGATTGCATTGATTTCCCATCCAAGTGGGAAACCTTGACGATATTTTTATTTTTATTCTACTACCCTATTAGTTATGAAAAATTCCCCAAGGAAAAAGTGCATTAGTCATAAGTTCTTTCTATGTATCTGTGCCGTTTTCCTGAAAGACTTGACCTTGACTGTAAATAATTTCCCACTCACTGCATACTGACCCTGCAGCAGCTCCATGCAATTGTATTCTGGTTTTGCAGTGCAGCAAAGATGCCCAGCCGGGGTGGGGAGCAGGAGCTAGAATCGCCACACTCCGTTAGCCAAGTTGTCCACCTTGAGGAAAGGGCATCATTTTCCAGTTCGCATGAGGCACCATGTGGCAGGCCTGCTGGGAGGTTTACACGCACTGTTATATTGAATATGCACAAATGTGCATCAGATGGGGTTATGAATATGGAAAGAGGGGAGATTAGGATGCTTTCTGTGCTGCGAGGCTGGCATTGGTGGTGTCAGTGTGAACTCCTGCTATTAATAGAAAGGGGGACAAGCATAGACATAAATAACTGTAAGTAGTGCGTGTGCGCGTGTTTTCTAACTTTGCCTCCTTGGAACAACACAAGTTTGGGCTTAAATCATGGTACCTTGTCCATATAGCTTTGGTCAAATCACTTAGCAGTTCTAACCCTCAGTTTCCTCATCTAAAACAAGGGGGGGGGATGAAAATGGGACTGGTTATATCTACTTCACAAATTTAACTGAGATACAGCACACTTATCGTGATGTCTGCCACGTACTACGAAACCCAAATTATGGCTAATCTAATAACATTATTACTAATTTCCTATTATTATATAATGTTTATCTAAAATAAATAACAATATGTATGTGCCCAGGACATCTGCGAAGCTCCCATCACAACCCTTGCTTGCCCTGTTTATTTTCTCTCAGGATACTGAACTTAATTTAAGTAGAGCCACCAAAATCCAGGCCAGATTTCCCCAGGATCCAGGTCTGCCTTGTGAGGAGCTGTAGAGTCAGGCCAAGCCCAGGGGATTGTGACAGTGTTAGACCAGAGCCTGGATCGGCGAGGGGTGAGTCTGATCGTGGGGTAACACAAAGCCTGGCCCTGCAGAGACGCTGCCTGGCTAAGCTCTTCCAAGAGAGGACCCTTCTTGTTTCCTCTAATCACCAGCTCATTCCTAATTATGAGATAAATGACTTTTGTCTCTGAGGCCTTTCATTAGGGAGGGCGGGGCTAATTTCATGTGGACGGGGCATCGAAGCGACAAAATACACTGAAGCTCTTTTCTACTTGGTTCAGCCCAAGCGTGGTGCCACCCCACCAGGCAACGATACCTTAAGCCCCAGACGAAAAGGAAGGTCCAGGTGAAACGTCTGCAAAGGGAAAAATGGGCAACTATCAAATCTTATGGTTCTTTGTTAAAATCCGCGTCCTCCCACCCTAGGTAGACTTCATGTCAATGACGAAATTTAAAAAGAGAAGGCAGAATATTTACCTATTGCTGAGTCTTTAACTGGAAGACTAGCTGACAAGAAGCCTGAGAAAAGACTCACACAAGTACCCACGTTCCATGGCCTTGCTGATGTGGGAGCATGGGGAAGGCCATTAGGAGAGGCTATGTCCATGTTCTTGACAACTGCAGTCTGGGGAATTATTTAAAGCAACATTCTTAGAACATTTGAGGAGTCATTACACACTTAGTACATTGATTACACTCTTTAGATTTTTTTTTTTTTTTTTTTTTGAGTAAAGTACACCATAAAAATTTCCTTCATAAACATATAATTCTTTGGGGGGGGAAAAATCACAATTTAGTAAATAATAGTAAATTATATAATGTTTCACATATCGATTTCCACTGTTTTGTTAGGTTTTTAGGGACCTGCCTGAAATATTTTAATCTTCCTAGCACATGATCAAGAACTTGGGGTGTTTTTCCATAAGCAGAAGGCCAGGCAGGGTAACAGCCTTTGGGTTAGGCCTCAGGGAGAGAGGGGGAAGAAGGCCCCCTGTGGGAAGGCTGGCTCTCTCCTACAAAGGAAAAATGCCCACCTTTGGATTCAAAAGAACATGGACTGTGGGTTCCCCAGGTAGAGCCAGGCTCAAATATCATTTCACGTAGCAGCAGTGTACGGAAATCCTCAGCATGTGTTGAAAGCCTTCCTGAGCCTCAGTTCCCTTATCTGTGAGTTGTAGACAATTGTATCTACTCTGAAGTGCTGATGGGAGGATTGCCCATCGCCACTGCTGGACTTTGGACTGTTGGCCAAGAGCTGGGGCTTCTTGATTGGTCCTGGTGCTCAAAGTTCCTGGCTCCTGGACCTTCTGCAGATGGTGACTCAAAGCAGACCTGTCTCATTTGGCTGCACTTTCTTAAGGAGCCTTCTCCACTTTCCTGGTGATCCAGCCCAGTGACTGTGAGAAACTATTTGCTTTTGCAGAAATGATTTTACTTTGCCATTTATAAACCCCATTTTCACTTAGAGTATAATTAGGCCAAGGGAGCAAGAAGGCTGATTATATATCTTTAGCCCAGTTAAACTCAGGTTTGTTTACAAAATTTCTGCTTATAAATACTTCCCTGGGAATATGTGCATTGAGAAGAATAAATCTCCTTGTATATTTTAAAATACTTTCAGAAAGACCACCTAGTGTGCCACCTCTGTTTCATAATCTCTAACTTATGATTCATGTTTTTCAAAGCACATTATACTCACTGTACCATTGGATCCTCAGGGCAACAGGATTATTATTTCACTTTCTAGATAAGGAAAAGTAAACTCAAGAGTGTGTGACTCAGCAGCTGCAAACCGACATTAGGACGCGGCGCCATTAGCTTCCAATGCTGTGCTCCCAATGCTTCAACTTTCTCATATTGTGACTCATAAAAACACTCCATTTCATTATGTAATAATAATAATACTGGCAAAGGTAATAATAGAATACCTTCACAGTGCTTTGTGCCCAGCATTTTTCCTTCTGTTTTCCCCCACACACTTCTGCTCCCATGAAATATATTTTCAGTACTATGTTTTGTTAACGTTAAGTAAGTTTATAAGAGGGTGTATTCAACCAAAACAACCCTAATTGGCTAGAAACATATGTAATAACATCTTTTCATTGTAGTTCATTGGACCTGCATCACCACTAGCTAAACACATTGATTTAAAAACACAGTGAATCTAATTAGGAAAAGGCTCTTGTTCCGTATGGTCATGCAGCCTCACGGTTTCAGAGGCTGGTAAGAGGAACTGGGCTCGATGTCAGCCCCTGGTTCAGGGCACTTCACGGTAATATGCACAGATGTACACGGGCATCCTACAGTGCCCCTGGAGTTCCAGCCTGAGTCATAAGCCCTACTTCGGCTTAACACTTCCCTTCTTTCCTGAATATCATAATTTTGCTGTGGCTTTCTCCCTGCCCAAGACATCCTGTGGTCCTCACCAAGAAAAGCTGTCACTTTCGATCACTATCATAACCCACAAAGAGGAGAATTTTTGCGGGATGGGGCGACATTGTATGTGGGGACGTTTGTAGAAGTGAAACAGTATTTGCTAAGAAGAGCAAGGCGCCTCTTTATTTCTGGTCTTTTGAGTCGAATCAGCAGAGCAGGAAAAGACAAGATGGTGACCAGATTATGAAAACATTTTCTGATCACACTGCACTTGGACACCAAATAATGTTCCCAGGATGCTGCAAACTGGTATTGCGAGCATGGAGGAAGTCGTAGTGCAAACAGAAGGCAACAGCAGTGACAGTTATGCCTGGGCAGGTCTGGTGGCACTTCAAGTCCTCCACAAATAGGTAATGCTTCCTGAGGCGAGGTGCAGATTACTGGAGGCCCAAAACAGAATCATTGTAAATCACTAAAGACATCCAGAAAATTACCCAAAATAAGGAGCTTGAAGAAAAATCAGGCACTTTCTTACAGGATGACTTTGGTCACACTGATTCACTATTTTGTACTTGAGTTTCCCTTTCCCTGACCTCTGGGTAACAAAAGTACTCCTCTGGGGTCAGAGTAATATAGACAGTCAGTATATGTAGAATGGTGCCTAGCACCCGGTAAACGTTCAGTCATTACCAAATGTTATTGTGAAGTCATTGCCCAAGTAAAAGCACTCCCGTGGCCTCCCACTGCCCACAATTCAGTTTGAAGTCCTGACAGTGATGCCAAGGCCTTTCAAAATTGGGCGTCGGCCTCCTTCTGCCCGTCAGCCCCTGCTGTCCCACCCTGACTCAGAACTGCATTTCCTTAACTTGTCACAGACCTTTATTCCTCTGAGCCCTGCACACTCTGTTCCCTCTGTCTGTAACTCTTCTCCTCCACACTCAGTTATCAGCTGCGGATCCTTCAGGAGGAGGCCTTGAGAGTTTAGTGGTCGGAAGTCTTGAAAAATGAGTGGCTGGAGTTGTAAGCTTGGCCCTAATACTGATCTACCAGGGGATCTTAGGTAAGTGAAGCTAATTTTCTGTACCTTACTATCCTGATCTGTAGAATGGGCTTAACGCCTGCTGTGGTCTGAATGTGTCCCCCAAAATTAATATGTTGAAACCTACACCCCAAGGTGATCATATTAGGAGGTAGGACCTTTGGGAGGTAATTAGGTCTTGAGGGTAGAGCCCTCATGAATGGACTAGTGTTCCTTCAAAAGAAGCCCCAGAGGGCTCCCTGGCCCTTTCACCATGTGAGGACACAGCAAAGTATGCGTTCTGAAAGTAATATGAGTGACTTATAACACGCATATTGGCTCAGTACAGGGGCAGGGATGGGCTGGGGCGACAATTCCTGGTGGAAGTGTAAGTTTCCTCAAGAAATCAGAAGGCATGGTCCAAAACCTATTATGAAGGGGAGAGAGCTCCTGAAGGGCTTAAATTCATTTCTGATGCAGAGTCAAAATGAGATGATATATGTAGTTATAGAGATGCATTAAAATAAATGAAAGAAGGTATCTGTTAAAGAACGTTATGTTTATGAACCATATAGCCTATGGTGCACTATTAAATCTTATTTCATTAGCTATTTATGTTAAAAGCATTGATTTTTTAAATGCAAACATTTAAAATATGCTATAATTTTGTAACTCCTCTTGGGAATTTCTCCATATTTTTTCATACACTGGCATGCACAGAAAAAGAAAAAATTAGGTCAGGTTCTCCTCAACTTCTGAAAAGCATGGTTCTATTAGGTGAGACCCTAGCACAAACAGGGTCATGGAAGGTTCTGGGTGTGATTAGTTGTCTGAAGAGGCTTAAGTTGGATGTGAGCTGGGTGCCTTGGGAACATGCAGCTACATGCCTATGATTCTCCTAAGAGTTGGGCACACAGGAGATCTATGTACACCAGGTCCACAGAGAACACAGACTCTAAGAGTTGTCAATTAGTGTAAGTCATGCTTTGTGTGTCCTACAACATTGTGAGGACAAAGAAACAGACACCGTGTAATTCAAATACTTTGAAATTAACTGATATCTCTTTTATGGGCCAGAATATGGGCCAGCTTGCCAAATGTTCCATGTACATGTGAAAAAAAAATGTGTGCTCTGCTCACATTGCTAAGTGGAGTATTCCATAACTATCGTCAGGGGAAACTGACACGGCCATTCAAGTCTCCTATATCTTTCCTGGTTTTCTGCCTACTTTTTTCTATAAATTATTGAAAGAGGAATATTGAAAACTCCAGCTGTCATTTGCCTATTTCTCCTTGGGGTTCTAACAGTTTTTGCTCCATGTATTTTGAATCTCTGCTCTTAGCTGCATACATGTTTAGAATTGCTACGTCCTCTTGATAAATTGACCCTATTATCATTATAAAATGAACTTTTTTATCCATGGCAATATTCTTTGCTCTAAAATCTATTTTTTCTGATAATAATATAGCTGCTCTGACTTTCTTTTGATTTATGAAATGACAAGCCAGAGACTGGAAGAAAATATTTGCAAACCACATATCTGATAAAGGACTTGCATCTGGAATTTATAAAGAACTCTCAAAATTCAACATTTAGGAAGCAAACGACCTAATTTTTTAATAGGCCAAAGTTTTGAACAGATATTTCACTACGGAAGATTCACAGATGGCAAATATGCACATGAAAAGACACCCAACATCACTAGTCATTAGGGAAATGCAAATTAGAACCACAATACAATTCCACTTCACACCTATTAGAAAGGGGAACGTTAAAATAACTGACCACAATCAGATGTCGAGGGTAAGGGTCTAGAGGAACTGAAACTCTCCTGCACTGCTAGTGGGAATGTAAAATGGGACAACCTCTTTGGAAAATAATTTGGCAATTTCCTACAAAATAATATAATATAACACAGCCACTCCATTCTTGGAAATTTACCCAAGAGAAAAGAAAGTATATGCTCTTACAAATCTGAATGTTCAAAGGAGCTTTGTTTGTAATGGCCCAAAATGGAAACAACCTAAATACCCATCAACAGGTGAACAGGTAAGTGGATGGACGAGCTGAGGCATCTTCAAAGGAGCTGCCGCAGGTAGTGCTGCACTGAGCACTATTAGAGGAGTCCTCTGGGTGATGCCACTTCCTTGACAATGTGACTTCAGGAGACAGATATATGAACAATGATCACATTATAAGGATATGGCCATGACAATGAACTGTAGGCATTTCAGAAAACTAGGAAGGAGAACAAACTTCTCAGTGGCTCAGCATGTTAGGTTGATATGTTCAGGGGATAGTGCTACCACCTTAGTGTATTAAGAAGTGTAAATGCCGAAAAAATCATAAGGGCAATGAAAACAGGGAAGCTATAACCAAAGCTTAATTTTTACGTGTGCTGTGAAAATAGGAAAGAAAAAAAGACAAAGAAAAGAAAGGCCATTTTTTTGGTTTTGTTTCTCTCTCTGATGCTGAATAGAATTTCACCTCTAAAATGGAAAAGCAAAGACATAGGAATATAATTTTATCCACTTTTGTGTCATCCGGTGGGAAAGTTTATAGACAGGTGGAAATTACATCCCATCTTTCCAGGATTTCTGCCTCACAGAAACAGTGTGGTAATATCTTTATATGCAAAGCAGTGGGGACCCTGCTGGTGGTCAGCTCAGCGAGGGAGGCAATGGAGTGGCCTCCAGGGTGATGCTTGATGTTAACCTCAGAACAGCCTTGTTGTCCAATGACATTGGCTCCTTGCGTTTGCGCTTAGGGCAGGATTCAGTCATCAGCCTAGGTAATGTTTGCCTGATGGGAATGGAGGCAGACGAGCAACTTCATTTCCAGAAGATATACCAACGATGCTAAGGGGAAAGGGGCCAGTCCTCAGGGTCCTCAGGAATGAAGCTCTCTGCTTCTCAAGATCTCTGTGATCTTCTGCACTTTGATTACTTGTCTTTGCCCCAGAAAGAGTGGAAGTGATGGTAACTATAGAGTTGATGGATGCCCAGATGCTGCTTTAAAGGAGATCCAGCCAGCAAAGCAACAGGAGCTTTGGCTTTTGAAAATCTGCAAAGAAAACCACCAGTTGTGCTTGGGTGTGAACATTGTCTGAAGTGCTCAAAATGCCACTTAGTAAAGGTGCAGACTAGATCCAAGCATCTCCTTCAGATTTACTTGGTTTTTTTAATTCTAGGGCTGGTCAATTTGAGTTACTTTCAGCAGTTTGGTTCAAAGATTATCCTGTTTGATATTGGTCTGGGGCTCACAAAAGTGTTGAAGCTAATGATGAAACAGTGGTTAATATTTATACAAGGGGAGAACATGCAGTAAACTGATAAACTGAGGAAGAGAAAACATTGAGTAAATTAATGAATAAGGGATTTGCTTTGACTTTTGCTGTAAAGGGTAATTCATTCATCTTATGTTTGAATTAATTATAGAACCGTAACCTAAGTGGACTTATGCTGTGAAGTGATAAAATGCATAAGGTTAATTCACAAATATGGACGCACCCACACATTTTAATTAAATAATCGACACTTGCAGCTTTAATTAAAACAGATCGTCTCACTGATTTAAAGAAAAGAAAAAAAAAAAAGGGCTTTGACCAATAAAAGTGTAACTAGTGATTTTGTTCATTGCTCTGCTCTGGATTTAAGGAAGCTTAGTCTCTGGTTGTGATGCTCACTTGTGGTGCACCTGTCATTGTGATGCACCTGTCACTGGCCTTCACGTTGAGGATGATGTTGTTGATGGGGTTGCCATCTGTTTGAGCACGTGTAGCTGTGATGCCTGGTGGGTGATCACCTGCTCTTTTCATATCATTCTCGGTAGCCAGAGCTTGTGCTCAAGAGGCTTTGTTGTAACCAGTGTTGACATTTGGACTCCTGGTGACCCAAAACATGTGTTCAGACTCAGCTCCTCCATACCTCTTACTTTTGTATTATGCAGGCCTGGTTCTTGCTCTCGTTTGCTGCTTGTCTCCAGCATGGCCTCCGTGTTCTAGGCCAGGGGATGTCTTTGACTTGTTGTTTTTGTTGTGACTTCTGCTCACCCTTCAACTGCCTAGATAGAAACGCAATGAGTCAAAGCTTTCCGCTGGACTGTAGGCATTTCAGGAAAAATAATTAGAAGGGAGAAGAAACATCACTATGGTTCAATATCCTAATCCTGTAAAATGGCTCAGTGCCTCTCTGCACTACCTAGACAGAAGCTGAAAATTAAACCTATAACCACCTCTCACAAGCAGGAATAGCCTTTATGTCAATCCTTCCTGGAATGAGGTGGAATATTAAATAAATAAACTCCTTGGGTCTAAATGTCAGGGTCTGTAGAGAATTAAGTGGGATGGACACATACAAAACATCTAGAACCATGTCCACTACACAATAAATAGTCCTTAAATATTTGCTTTTATGGTTATTATTATTAATGTATATGTCTTTTTAGCAAGTAAAATCACCTTCAGTTCCAGAATTTGAATTGTCTTGGCTGAGGAATCATCCCAAAGGGGATGAATTGGGTTGCCCAAACGACTTCCCCTAGTTGAGGGGTCCAGGGCAACATGAAAGAATAGGTTGAAGGTTCCCAAAAAGTAGCACCAGGTAGAATGAAGAAGGCAATGGAAGGAATGAGGGATGGGAGCAAAAGGAAAATGTCCTACATTCCGGCTTTGCTAGAAAGAGCCCAGATACGCATGAGAGCAGCAGTGCATTTGGTATGTGTTAGGGGAGGGGTGGGGATGCTGAGTGAACCCCTTTCCTCAGACTGATCATGGCACTGGGATGTGGTCCTGGGGGTAAACAAAAAAGAAGATACAGACATTGTTGGATCTAAGTTGTGGTTCTCCCTCTTGACTCTGAAGGCCCACTACTCTGATCTCCCTCCCTCCATTTCCCCCAGAGCTTCATCAATTTCCCCAAGGTGATCTCTTTGGGGGAGGTAAAAAACTAAATTGATTTGGAGAGGTCATGAGGCTTAGTGTCCTCTGAAATTTGCTTTTGAGCAGGACTGTCTCAAAATACAACAGACAGGAAGTGGTCAAATTCTCATCAAAGTCACATTCCTTTGTACTGCCCACAGTGTCACCAACTCACCTTGGACCACCGCTCTTTGTTCTTGGGCATTGCTATTTGTCCTATATCCTAGATGCAAGCCACATAAGGTATTGTTTCCTGCAAGTTTCCTGATGCAATTAAGGCCCCCTTTAAAAAGCTGTTTCCTAAATCTCTTTGAGGGGTTTACAACAAATCACATAAAAGATAAAATGAGTGTGGCTGCAACCTAATGATAATAATAATTAACAGTTATTGAGTACTTTACAGGAGTGCTAAGCACTTTCCAGACCTCATTTTATGTAATTCTTATAATCAGCCTTGCTAGTCCTTTGGAAATGTCCTTAGGGAAGAAAGAAAGAAAAGGAAAGAAAGAGAAAGAAAGACAGAGAGAGAGAGAGAGAGAGAGGGAAGGAGGGAGGGAGAGAGGGAGGGAAGGAAGGAAGGAAGGAAGGAAGGAAGGAAGGAAGGAAGGAAGGAAGGAAGGAAGGAAGGATCACTCTTTAAAAATGCATTCCTAAAATTTCAATATTTGCCAGCTCAACTACTTCTCATAACTATCTTGCTCCATTTTCCATGAGCTCTCTAATTCTTCCCAACTTCAAGCGGACATATAAGAACAAGAAGCTCACAGTACCCTAGTAGGCAAGGCAGAGAGAAAACATGAGGCTGCGGGGCACCCAACCCAGCTTCCAACTCTGTACGGGGCTCTAATTATAGATTTCCCATGATTGACAAGAGGAGAGGAGAAGTGAGAAGATGATAAAGTAGCCTCGGATCTAAGACATCCACGTTGGAAGACGGTCTCCTGAAATGAGCATGTGGAGGAACCCAGCTCGCTCCCTCAATAACAGCCTCATTTGTTTCTAAAGGTCACACAAGTTTATATTCAGCCCAGAAATATTTCTATTATTACATTTCTTTCTGTAAATGCTCAACAACACTACATGTGCAGAGACCAGTTAGCAAAATGCCAACACAGGCTTTGGAGTTCACAAAAAGCAACAACTAAGAGCTGCTATAGCTCATAAAATATGCAATAATGGGTTTTGAGTAAGATTGAAAAATAGGAGGAAAATCTGTACTCCCAGCAGGCAAAATATTCATGACATTTTTTAATAATAATGAAACATAAGACCTCCGTGAGGCAAAACTGAAATCCATTTTATATGCGGAAAAAAATAGGTTCCATTTAATTTGTTTAGGTTTCTTTGTTAGGTTTTATGTTTCTTATTGAGAAATCTGAGGATATGAGAAGTATAATAAATGGTTGAGGGGAAGTGTGGACGAGGGAGCCAAATTTTCCAATAAGAATAGGTAAGGTAAGAAATCTTTATACAAGAGTAATTTTGCCTTCTTTCCTTCCCAAATTCAGTCCTGCTTTACTTTCAAAAGGCAAAGATATATATTATTATTATATTATTATTATAATAACACTATTATTATATAATAATATAATAACATTATTATTATAAGATATAATAATACCCTTGTAGTGCATACATTAAAGGGACTAGTTTGTTTTTCATGCTCACTGACGAGGTTTATCTAATTCACGTTAGGGAGGGAGAAAAGGAAGGTGTGTATTTTAATTTTTAAAAGGAAATACGATCATTGTCTTCAAACACCAGGTGGATCTGTCCTGTGAGAGGCGGATTAGACTTGTGTGGCTTGAGAAGCGAGCATGATGGACAGGCGTGGGAGCTCATTCTATCTTCTACTCAATCCTCAGGCTCCTGAAATTGGGATGGCATGTCCCTTATTCACTGCTGTGTCCCTGCGGCCCAGTAAAGGAGGTCTAATAAATGTTGGAGTGGGGCATAACTACATAATTGTTCCAGCTGTCCGGTCATGGGAACAGTGAGCTCTCCACCCCTGAGACGTCCCAGCAATGCTGGGACACAGGTAGGATTGGGCCAGAAATCCAAGGGTGAGATCGGACTTAATACCACATGATGCCTGGTTTAATTCTGATCTTCTAGAATTCCATTATTTTAGAGTATCTGTTTTTGGCTCTGTATAACTGTGCCTCTTGACACAGATTTTAGAGAAATCTGCCTTTTCAGAAACAAGACACTCCTCAATGAAAAAATATGTAATTTGATGGCCCACGGTGGGGATGGGAGCTGCACGCTTTCTCCTCGGACCTGTTTCAAGGAGACCTGATGACCCTCTCTTTAGTCCCTTCTTGACTAAACCTTCCCTGTAGCCGTATTTCAGAAGGTGCAGGTTACTGAAGCCAGTGAGAGAAGCTTCAGTCCCTGGGCCATTGCTTTCCTTCCTAAATGCTACCTAACCATGAGGCTTCTGCAGGAAATGCACCGTGGAAATCGGCCCACAGTCCATAGAATCCTGTTCTTGAAAGTTCTTGCGTGTTGCTCCTAAGTCCCAGCGGGGCGCTGGCTGTGGCCTCGATGCCTGTGTGTGCTGCTCACTGATCAGCAGGGTCAGGAGACGGCAATAAAGACAGCAAGCGCCCTCGGGAGATCTGCTGGGCTCCCAGATCTTCCCCTTGGTAGGAAAAAATCACACCACTTGGAATTTTTAACAAGCAGAAATATTTTGGCCTAGGAGGATGTGCCCGAGTGGGCCACCTTGCATTATCTGTCTCCCCGAAGCGGCCCTGATGCAGACAGACCCGCTGCTCCTTCCTGCTCTGCCTGGAAGGGACTGTCACTGTGGGCGTTTGCTGGCTCGCTCCATCTCCACGTGTCGATTGGCAGAAACGCAGTATTTACTGCTTTCATTTATTCTTAATTTCAATTTTATTGGCTTTGGGGAAATAACAATTTGCAGGAAAGAGTGAGTACAGAATACTAAACATGTGTGAGGGAAAAACATATAAGGTGTCAGAAAACAGCATCTAATGACAGAGGGATATGGAGCTGTCCTGAAGAATGCTCATAAAACTGTACACGGTCCCTCAGAAGGGACAAGGGGAGGGAACATATACACTTGATCTCATCTAATACCCACCCCTTTGAAGGTGTGTCACACAGGAATTAATTTATTCTGATTTGACAGATGGAGAAACCAAGGTCCTAGTGAAACAGTCAAATGGCTTGCTCACTATCATCACCTAGTGACCACGTCCAGAGCATTGATTTTGAAGCTCTTTGGGATTATGGAAATGATTAAGAATTCTTGGAAAGACAAGGTGCTCCCAAGCTGGCAAAATATTGTTATTCATTTAGGGAGATTCCCGGCCTGAAGGCCTTGGACTGGGTGGTAGGGACTGTCTCACCTGAGGATCACTTCCCGTCTCCTATCTCCACATAGTTTCTGAAACCCAGTGGGGGATTAAAATTGAAGCATTTTTATGAATGCACAAAATGAATCATGAATGTCCTTAAAATGACTAACACACTTAGGCTCTTGATCTGAACTCTCTAGAAAGTAACTGGGTTGTGAATTGAAAGCTCCTCTGTTGCTACAGACTTGGAGCCAGGATTCCTGAGGGCAAGTCAGGGGCCAGAGCAGGCCTTTGACAAAGTTTTCTCTTGTCCACAGTGAAATAAGAAAAATAAGAATGAGTGACTTTTTCATAAAGATAACTGCAGGATTTCTGAAATTATGTCTTTGCCACATTTTTTGTTATGAATAATTTTGTAGTGTATTTTTCTGTTTTAAAGGAATGATGGTGTTAAATTCCATGTGTTGAATGGTCAAGAGTCCAATCCCTGGCTCTACTACCACCCACTAGCTGGGTTAGAGTGGGCAGCGTATTTAGCCTCTGTGAGCTTCTGCTTCATTATCTGTAAAATGGGAATATTAACAGTACCTGTATCATATATGTTGTGCAGATTGAATGTAAAGAGTCACGTATTAAACCCTCAATTGTGAGCTAATATTCCAAGAAGATGGTAGCATATATCACTATCTGTAATACGTATAATAGATTACAATGTGTGCATATATAATATATATACACACACATAACACTATGGCAAAAAAAGTTGATTTTATACAGATCCCTCAAATTCTTTTTTTTTAATTTTACTCTTATAAAAATCCAAATGTCTAGGAATTATGGTTCCAGAATATAAGAGAAAAGGAGAGAGAAAGAGAGAGAACACATACATGTGCACTGGGGGTTAGAATGAATTTTTTTGGAAGATCTGATCCACTTTGCCTGAAAAACACCTTCTTTGCCTAGAGGGATGGGGTCATTTCAGTTGCATCCAGCCTCTTTTGATTTGAAATCCATGGGTTTAGTCTCTCTTGTGCCTGTTTGCTCTCTCCCTGTGTCTGGAATTCAGCTTTATAGCAGCCTCATGCTTGTCTGGCTGCTCACTGCTCTATCCCAGCACCGTCACAGTATAGACACTCAGTTATATCCACTGAATGAATGAAATAAAGGTCAGTAAATCCATAGTGTCAAACACCTTAAGCATGAAATTGTCTTAATGTTGCTCTGTTTTCCCTTGACCCATGCATCCCTCTAGCTAAGGGCAGAGCCTCTGCTCAACTCAGTCCAGGAGCTGTCACTGGGGGAGGCCTGAGTCTTCCCTTAGTTTGTGCTACAACACAAGACACAAACTGCCCCTCCCTCCCTCTCTCTCTCTCATCTGTTTATAAATTTTAATGCAGAATTTCAGCATCTAAGATGCCTTCCCCTGCTAGTTTATCAGCCACAGGCAACTGGCTACAATTGGTTTTTAATGTCAGTTAGCTGCCAAGTGTAAGGTTCAAAGATGTTCGTCTTTATTCAAGGGGAGAGAAAGGCTTTAGCTAGGATGAAAGATCATGGTGATATTCGAGACAGGGCTATCAGTTGTGATTTAAAGTAGTTATGTTTATAAACAATAAGGTCACAGCTACTTCAAGGACTGAACTGCTCATTAATGGAGAGTTTGCTGGGGATGGGAGTAAGAGTCTTTTTTTATCAGGTCCTACAGAAAGTGACCAAACATCAACACTTTCGCTGAAGGCAATGGGCAACACTTCAAACACTACAAACACAAATTACTCTTGCAAGTGATCAGGTGTCCTCAGACTACAGATCGTCCCCCGTAGGCCGGTGTGCACTCCCCACCAGCATCCAAATGTCCTTCAAAGTCACAGAGTTTGTGGCTATCACATTCCCAACTGACTTGGCCTGATTTTAGATAGCTGATGCCAAAGTGAACTCAAACTGGTGAAATGGGGAAAACCCCAAAACTAGACCCTAACCTCAACTCAACAAAATACTGAGCTTTGAACAATTTATAATTATTAAGCACAGTCCACAGTGAATTAGTTTATGTCCTTGCAATTACTTGTATATTGAAAGAGAAAGAATTCCAGTTTAATACTTTATTCATCTTTTTTTTTTTAAGTATATCTTTATGATTTCAGAGAGAGGAAGGGAGATGGAGAGAGAGATAGAAACATCGATGATGAGAGTCTGATCGGCTGCCTCCTGCACGCCCCTTACCAGAGATCAAGCCCACAACCCGGGCATGTGCCCTGACCGGGAATTGAACTGCGATCTCCTGGATCGATGCTCAACCACTGAGCCATGCCGGCCGGGCCTCCACTTTATTCACCTAATAAACTGACCCTGATGGCATTGGTTGAAAGGTTGGATTCGGTAATTCCTATTGTTTGTCTATGAAATGAGTTGGATTTCTAAATATAATTAAAACTTGCAAATAATCTGATTAGTCATCCCCCCTCCCACCTCTCTGAAATGGAATCTTTTGATCATCAGGGCTAGAGAGGAAGGATATTAAAATGAAGACTTAAGTCTTCCCAGAGGCCTGAGAAGTGACCCGCCAGCCTGACAATGTATGTCATAGCAGGCCACTCTGTTCTTTAGCAGTGCTGGGTGCACAGTAGGTCCTCACAGCACACATGTATATGGAGTCACTGATCAAGTAACTCCGAGTCATGTGCTTCCAGCAGCAGTGGGGAGAAGGGGAAGTGCAGGAGTGAGAGGAAAGTGTAGCCGTATGTCCTTTCGTGGCAAAAAAATTCATCCCAGTGTTTGCACTGAAACTACCAGGCTTTGTCTCAGAAACGGGCAGTGACCTGCCCTTAGATGAGTTCAGAGGCCCTGTGTCAATGCATGAGAAACAACTCTCCAATTACACAGCTGAGTTCCATGGAACTCCTTCCAAATTGCCGTCTTAACATAGTAAATTTTTTTGTGTGTGTGCCCTGAACAGATCCTTAAGTCTGGAAGCAGTGAAGGAACTTGGGAGAAACACATGTTTGGATGTCAGAAATGCTTCTCTGTGAAAGTCTGAATCCCTTTGAGCTGTTACATATCTCACAAACATTGCACAGAATTGGCAGACACTCCGGCTTAGGCATTTGTGGAGCTTTTTTCAAAGTATGAAGTGAGGCCTTGCCTTCTATTTTGCTATGTTTCTTTTATTATATATGAAGCTCCACAGTGGAATCTGTCCTGACCTTTCAATAGAGAGGGCAGACAGGACTGAACTATTATTTAAATTATTTAACTCTCACCATACTAACTTTTGTTTTACTTCTTGTACTAAAATAAAGCTCTAAATTTGGGGGTTTTCTATTGCTTTTCTCTGCCTCTAGATCCTTTGGTACAGGTCATTTCAGTCCAGTGTAAAACATGGGAGCTGGAACGGGACAGAAACAATGGGAGGTGAGAATGGAGCACAGCCAGGCTCAGTCTGGCTGTGACTGGACCCAATTACGACGAGAGAGGTGTGTGAAAGGACATTAGAAATAAAGGTTGGGGTCCTTCACAATGACCTGTAAGAAATAAAGTTTGGGCTTTACTCTGCAGAACCATGGGGGTTCAGAAAATGTATTTGAGCTGGGGCGTTGCCTTGGTTGGGTTTTCCCAAAAGCAGACACTGGGATCAGGATTTGAATCCAAGGAGCTGGTGGTTTGGGGGGCAGCCCCTGGAGAAGCGGGAGGCACTGGGAAAGTGACGCAGCCAACCGAGGAGAGTCGTTGAGTTAACCAGACCCTAGATGGGTATTAGAGATGGGGGGGGGGGGAGGAATTCCTTTTGTTATAAGGTTTTTCCCCCAAGCTGAGTCAGTCACAAATAACAGACGTCCTGTGAGAGAGAGAGGCTTTAATTCCTGACCAGCTGCTGCCGTCACACAGAAGGCTCAGGACGAGCCTGAGCACCCAGGTCTGCACACGCAGGGACGACAGGCCCAGAGAGCAGAGAAGGGGTGTGCTCAAGCTAGGACATCATAAGCTCAGCTCAATCTCAGACTGTGTTTCCTGTATGTGATAGAGTGACTTCTAGAAACGCAGAACATGATTCTGCCACAGGGGCCATTACGGGTGAGAATGGCCTGCTCAGGCATACCTGCCCCCTGGGCTTCAGACAAGCCATCAGAAATAAGCTAAACATGAGTCAAAAGTGCCAGCAACACCGGAATAATTTAGATGTCCACAAAATGGGCTGGTTAAGTAACAAATAGACAGGCTGCTCTTAGAAACGACAACGATGATCTTTGTTTATCATGGAGAGATGCTCGCTCCACATATTATTCACTGGGAAAACATAGGTCAAAAACAAAATAAACAGTATTATGGCACCACGCTGGTTTAGAATGTGTAGTGTGTATTTTTTAAGGCTGGTAGGAAAAAAACAACAAAGCATTAGTGATATTTATCTCTATGTGATAAGAGTGTAGCAATTTTCTCATTTTCTAAAATCTATTTCATATTTTAACAATAAACATTGGTTTCTTGTGTAATTTTTAAAAGCATAATCAATAAAGATTTTTTTTAAATATGTTATTTACCCTCCTAAAGTGCTGCAAATATTGTCCTGGACTGAGAGATTGAAGAAACACCAGAGATGTTTTTATAAGGAACAGGTTAAAATTAAAATTCTTGAAATTGTTTCAAAATCAGCTTTTCTCTGCAATGACATGTGCCATCGCACGGTGGGATAATTCTATTACGTCATGGGGGAAATTGGTACAATTACATGTAATTGGTTCCAAAGGTTATTGTCTATTCAACTTCTGCCTCCGAATAATATCAGCAGAGAAATGTAACCTGTGTGACTCTTCTGCCTTCTTATCAAGAATTCTTACAGGAATAATAGATTAGATTATTTTCCCACTTATTGTGGGATATATTATTTTCGGCAGAGTCTATAAAATACTAATAGAGAGAGATCTCAATAGTGTTGGCAGAAAATACAAACTATTAGTAAGAAGACAGTTCATCCTAGTCAGACTTAAATTATATTAAAAAGAAAAACAGTATGTTTAGTGTTGGCAACATTGTATTGCAGAGCCAATCAATTTCTCTAGAGTTTTTGTTAGTGATTAATTAATATAAAAAAAAAATGCCGATTGTTCTTAAATACCATGGATAGTGAGGAAAATTGAAGAGTGCGTAACAGGAAGCAGATGGATCACCTAATTATTTTTCAATTACAGGTGACATATTGGGCACAAAAATCTGCATGTCATCTATCTGTGCATTTCACAGCTGTGTGTCTTATGATAAATAAATCCATTATTTCATTAGGGCAGCATTTTATAACAACCAAAAATAATAAGAAAAAGAAACATACTGTGCAATGTGTATGCCTGAACGGAACCCCAGGGGGAAGAGTATTGTCCCAACCAGGGCGGCTGAAGGGTGGCTGTGTGGGCGGAGCCTGCAGGCCCCAGGGGTGGGCACAGCAAAGGCCCTCAGCTGCCTTAGCCAGGGCTGTTAGGTTGGGGAGTTTTCCTTCTCAGGCTTGATCACCTGTGTGTCTGATAGCAGCAGATGTGTGTGGTAAAATATCACCCCGGTCCTGACGTATAATGAAGCTGATGGCACCCCATCCTAGCTCTGTGCAACTCATGGTGCCACCGAGGGCCCTGCTCATGCTTGGCCCGCTCCGCCGGAGCACGGCGACCTACAGGCTGCACCGGGGCAGTGTTGGCCACTGATGCGCATTATGGCTTTGAGTTCTCTCTTGGTCCCCTTTCTGCTTAAAGATCGTTCCTTGTGGACTGTACTGGTGGTTCCCAGAGGCTGGCTGGAAGATACGAGCTGTTTTCCTTTTTGCAAGAACCTAAATACAGTTTTGCAACATGCCTTAAATCTTCAAGAAAACCCTATAGTTAAAAAAGTATTTTCTTCCAAATAAGTTCAAATGGCACCATGACACCAGTTGTTGTATAAGAAATCTGTCTTTAAAAAAACCCACATCAGTTTACTGTGTTATTATGAGCAGGTGTTCCGCTTGTGGAAGAATGTGTTGTTTTAATTTCTCCATTTGTGTCACTTACCTGCCCCCATTACCCATCTGGTAGCTTTCTATGAATACCTTAGAAGCCATGGGCACCTTTTGGGACACACAGGATCATTAGATTGATAACTTTTCAAGGCAAAAGACAATTTCCTTTAGTAAAGTGATATAATTTAAAGGGTCATTTTCTTTTCTGAGAACATGGCAGATGAGAGGCAAAACACTAGGATGTAGGACCCGATTGTTCTCTGCAGGTGCCCAAGTGTCCCCCTGGTTGGTCTGTAGGTCCTGCCTGCGGTCTATTGCATGTCAGACATGCAAAGCGGGCGTGGCAGGTTTGGTTCAGAAAATAAATAGCTTATTCCAAAATGTCTTCATATTAATTAATGAAGAACGATTAATATGTTTCAAATTTTACACTGAGCTTGGCCCTGGCTGGGTAGCTCAGTTATAGAGCATTGTCCCAGTTACGCCAAAGTTGCAGGTTTGATCTCTGCACATACAAGAAGCAACCAATGAATGCACAAATAAGTGGAACAACAAATTGACGTTTCTCTCCCCTCCAAAAATCAATAAACATATATGTTTTTTAAATCTCATACTGAGTCAAAACTGGACAAGACAATGTTTTTTTCTTTAAAATTTTAAGAATGGCAATATTTTAAAGTCATAGAATGAATGTTTGGAACTTGAATAATTTTAAAATAAAACATGCAACTGTTTTTATGGCTTTGTTAGTCTGGCTATTATGAAGTTAATATTTTTTTAACTCTTTTCCTGTCATTAATGAATTGTGAAACATGAAGTCTAAATGCTGAGATTGTATGGACGTTACTCAGATGGTTGGAATGCCGTGTCCCCAGGAAAAGCTATGAAAGATGAAATGTCAGTGTGGGCCACTGCATTTGAGTGTCGCCTGAAAAGGAGTAGTCTTGAGTGGGGGCACGTTTTCTATGATCGTAAGTAATTTGAAAACAAATTTAATTATTTCTGAGGTGGGGAATACTGAAGGGTTCCTTATCCAGAAATTGAGCCAAGGGAGTCAATTCAACATGTATTCACCATGGATGCTCTGTGCTCATGAGAAGCCCTCCTCCACCATCTCAAAAAACAAAACAAAACCGAAACAAAACTGCCACAGAGCTGACCTTGGAGAACATTCCTAATTGTAGGATAAAATAACTAATATTTACTGAAGGACCATTTTGTAAGGGGTGCTTAAAATGCATAATTTTTAATTCTCAAAATAACCCTATAAAGTAGCTTTTTTTACTCCATTCTGTGAAAGGTGAGGTCCAGAGAAATTCAGTAGCTTGCTGATTACCACCCTCTAGAAGCGATGTATTCAAACACAGGGCTGTCTTATTCCACACCCATGATTCTAACTAGTGTATGCTGCTATGTACAACACACACACACAATAATAATAATAATAATAAATAATAATAATAGTGTTATTCATAGTCAGCCCAAGTGTCCTGGGCCATAGAGCAGGAGAGAGGAACTCCAAATAAAGACAAATTCTGGGTTATGTAAGTTGACTTTCACAAAGTACAATTTTGAGACAATAAGTTTTGACAATATTTTGTCAAAATAAAGTCTATTTGTTTACTCCATAAATAAACTGCAAATAAACTCCAAATAGCAATGCAGGAAAACTACTGTATTGTGATAAATTTATTGTGACTAGAGAGAAATGTATTCAGAAACAAATGGAATAAATTTGCTTCAGACAGATCTAGGATATTGATCTTGTTTGGTTAAAGAATATTCCTTTACTTATTAGTCTTAAAGACAAATGTTACCTTTTACTTAATATCTATGAGTAACATTTTCCATTAGATTTCAGAAATTTTGTGCTAAGACAGGAATTATAGCAACAACTCATTCATGGTAGAACATGAACACCCAAAACAATATGATCCTGTTTTATGGTTGAGACTAATTAAAGGAACCAAGCAGATTAAGGAATGGACTGACTTTCACTTAGTTTAAAATGGAAGTTTGTAAAAGTGCACATGACTATAGAAGTAAACAATATTTAGAATAGCGCCTGGCACACAATATGGACTTAATAAATATTTGACAAAAACTGATCGAATGACAGAGCAGAATATCAACATTGCAGCATAGTATGTGGAGCACTTTTAAGATCTTCAGGTTCATTGGGCATAAAAAAATTTTATTATCTTGCAATTTTTTAAAAAATTTTATATTTTTATTGATTTCAGAGAGAGGAAGGGAGAGGGAGAAATAGAAATATCAGAAAGTCCTTGATCAGCTGCCTCCTACCCGCCCCCTGCTGGGGATCGAGCCCACAACCCAGGCATGTGCCTGACCAGGAATCAAACCAGATCTCCTGGATCCTAGGTCCATGCTCAACTGCTCGCTGAGCCATCCCAGCTGGGCTATCTTGCAATTTTATAGGCAAATATGACTTACAAAGGAGTTTCCATAAAACATGCAGAAGGGAAAAAAACCCAGTTATTCTCATAACTTTGTTTCATGTTAGAGTAGGTTGTGATACCAAACACAATTACCCAAAGTCCTTCAACAAAAGCCATTACTGGGTATTGAATAGGAAGACTTATATGACAGGAAATAATGCACACCTCTTCTCAAGTCGCGTTTATATAAAGTGCTTATTTTACAAAATTAATTGTAGAAAAGAATCCTCACACTAACATGCCCCAGAATTGAATGGACACTTTAACTGTCTAAAGATTTCCATGTGGGCAATAATCCAAAACTCAGTGGAGCAGGACACAGGACACTGTGCTTTCAATTAACGTTGATTTTTTTTTTTTTAAATAAAGGAAGGTTTCAAAAATAGCCTTATTTTAGTGGTGACTGCTCAGTGGTTTACATAAAATAAAATCAGTTTTGTCTTGTAACAGGAAGTACACAAAATAAAATAAGGTTGAGATTGATTTTAAAGTAAGAGAGTGCAGCTGCCTTGCTGGAAATTAACAGAAGAAAATATTCAGTTCATTTTTTTATAAATTATTAATGTAGTTTTTTGGGCGTTGTTTTTTTAAAAAAAAAAAATTGTTAACATTTGTGACAGAAGAGAGAAAGCAGAGCCTGGCTTCCTTAGCTAGCAGCCTGGTGTAATTGCCTCACTTCAGAAGACATTTTGTTTGCAATAGGTTGTTTATAATCCAAATAAATGATTTATTTCTCATTTTATGACTTTTTAATGAATATATGGGAAAGATTATAAAACACTAACATCCTTTCCTTTTCTTTTACAGCTCCCAGATCACCGGAGCTCTTGCAATGAGTCTGATTCTGTTAAAGAAGCTGCGTTCTATTTCGTTTGCCTCATATTTTACAGCAGTTTTTTAGTATTGAGACCCCACCAGACTGAAGGCACCACTTAGGCCAAGAATTGGACTCCTAACCTAGGTGGCTTGGCTCTCTGAGTCTGACATGCTGAGTTCTAATTCCAACTCCAGGTCACCAGGAGGCCCAGCGTCAGCTCCTCCATCATTTCTGAGACTAAAGTTTCTTCAACTTTAAAAAAAGAGAACTGGACTGGATGGTGTAAGAATTCCTCACAGCCCTGTCTGTAATCTAATCCAATACAGTTACCCCTTGACTAGTTACAGGTTAAAACATCACTAGCTTATGTAAATTTTAAAAGGCCTCTGTTCTCAGCTGGGAAAGCGTCCTGAATGCGTGCGGATCGCCATGGATTGCAATGTGCATGGCGCCCCCTAGAGCTTTCAGTGCTCAGTTTCTACAACCACCTGCGGGGGCTGCGGGGAGACCCCGTTGTCAGCTGGCACGTGGGCAGGATTAGCAGTCACTGGGTCGCCCGGGAGGGGAGGGGAGGAGAGTGTCAGGAAGATGAACAATAGCGCTGATGGGAGATGTGGCAAAGGGGTACGCACTCAAGAGACAAAAACCATACCAGTTATTCGAACAGGGAAATTTTTTAAAAATTTAATTAGCTACAAGCTTGAAGGCAGCTGAAAAAAGACAAATATCACAGAAGTGACCATTTTAAGGAGAGCTACTACTCCTAGGGATGGGGCATAAGAGGAAAAGTGTTGGAATAATTAATACGGAGAAGCCGGAGGAGGGGCCCCATGCTACTGAAGCTCGAACCTTTGAGGGGACCCACACACTGGAAGGTTCTATTACCACAAGGCTGTTTCGGAGAGTGTTGGAAAAACTGCAAACTGGATGCAGCTGCTACTACAGAAAGATGGCAGGAAGCCACAGAAAATAAGAAGGAAAGAGAAAGCCCCTTGTTTTTCCTCCAGCCGCATAGCATCCATCTAGGTGGATACTGACCCAGCTGGCAAAGCAGAAACATAACCTCCAGAGCCCCAGCACAAGCATCACAAGGGCACAGAGGGCTGTTTGGAACTGAGGGGGTAATAAACACCACACCAACTTAGTCCTAAAACAGAGGTGAAAAATAGATTTCATCTGTGTGCCAAGTCTAATAACGGCGCATATTGTGTTAAGAAGGATTCTGAGGTTATACTTACCCAACAGAAGAGAGTCTATGATCACTGAGAATACCTACCATGAGCAGGAGTAGGGCATGGTGACATAGCTTGCCATCTCTGGCCCTGAGCCACCTAACTGTTCCATGCTCCCTTGGGGCACCAGGCTCTGGGAATAGAGATCTGAACTTCTCCGTAGCAGTAGATGCCCAGTCTCACTCCATCAGGCAGAAAGGGTGCAATATGGAGTAAAGCAACTCAGGGATCTTGACACTTACAGGTTTCTTGGCTACTCTTGAGCAGCTCCAGAGACAAAGAACTCATCATCTTCATCTTCAGGGAGTTCTGGTCCCAGGAAATCTTGTCTTTATAAAGAATTTAGATCAACCTCAATGTAACTCCTCCCCACTGGCTCACTTCTCCAACTTTCAGAAACACAGAAGTAAGTCAAACTCTCTCCTATCAGATGTTTGAACCAGCCATCATATTCCACCAGATCCTATCAGATGTTTGAACCAGCCATCATATTCCACCAGATCTTTCTTCTCCAGGTGAAATAGCCTTCATGCCTCCAACTGTTCCTTCCATGGGTGGTACAGAGACATCCCTGCCCTGTCCTCTGAGTTCATCTTGACCCATCGCAGCCCCTCATCAAGGGTGGCCTGAAATCAATACTCCAGATGTGGTTAGAACAGCACCAAGGAACAAAGTAGAAAATGCAGCTAGTTCTTTTTAAGATCCCATCAACGTTTCTGATGACCACATCATGCTGAACACTTCTATGGGTACTTACTTTCACCTGAAATCATCCTCAGCCATTTTCACCTCCCAGGATAAACAAATTTCAGTTGCTTTGAACTTTCCCAAGGAAATATATGTTATAGCCAATGCAAACTATTGGGAGGTTTCTTTGGAGGAGAGAGCACACAGCTTTGTGAATGCTTAAGTAAGTTTGAAAATTAAGCTCTTACTTGCTGATGGTAGCTGTCATAAATGTATGCTCCAATGCAAAGAAGCTTAAATCAATTTGGGTGTTTTCACTGAGCTGTAAACTTTGTTATTGTTCCTCCTGCATAATATAGATGCCATAAACCATATCTACGTGTTCAGAAGACATTTACTTCCACGGGGTTTTTGAGTCTGATGAGATTTCATAAGTGACTCTGTTCTATTTTTTAACTACATTGTAATTTAAATTTATTTTTAATCATAGCTCTAAAGTTATCTCAAAGTTTAAAGTAATGTTATATTTTTACTTTTTTAAATCATTTTTTATTTTTCGATTACAGTTGACATACAATATTATATTCATTTCAGGTCTACACTCCAGTGATTAATCGGATTTTTAAAATACATGCAAGAATTGCCCAGTCATTGTCTTTAACTATTCCGTTTGCATTATTTCCATTAGGTTCATTCAGTTGTACTGTAATTTCATGGGGTTTTAGAGTGGCGGGGCACATGAGGTGATTCCCGATTAATGAGGCCCTATTTCCGGGCACATTATCAGAAGAATCTATGAAATAACAGGGAGTTTTACAAGAATAAAAGTCTTTGAGAAATCTCCTGGTGAAAATTCCGCAGATATAAACTTCAGGAGGTTAAAGGAAGAGAGGTAAATAAAATTATACGCACAGAGGTCGGGGATGTGATATACAGGAGAGCAGGAGAAATTCTGACTTACATACAGCACTGGGGGGTGGAGGAGCGGCCGAGATTAAACACCAACCTTCAAATTCTTGTATTCAAGGCAAACCCTCGCTTCCAATGATTTCATTTTGAAGGACTAGGGCTGTGTCACTAAAGTAGGAAGGAATTATTTTCTGGGTACAAGAGATAAAAATGAGAAGTCAGATATATATTATTCTAATGAAAACACAGAGGTCTCTAAAGATTGTGATCCGTTTTGTATTGCTGCTGTGACAAACTACTCAGTGAATTAATTCAAACAATACAAATGTATTATCTTGCAGTTCTGTCAGTCAGATTCCCACGTGAATTTCCCCAGTCTAAAATCAGCATGTCAGGACTTCATTTCCCCCCAGAGGCTCCGGGGGAGGACTCGTCCCCTTGCCTCTTCCAGCTCCTGCAGGCCGCCTGCAGTCCCTGGCTCACAGCCCCTTCCTCCGTCCTCAGAGCCAGCAGCGCTGTCCCTCCAGCGGACCTCGCCTGGGGAAGCTTCTCCGCTTTTAAGGACTCGTGATTGCATTGGGCCCACCTGGCTATGCCAAGACAGTCCCCACCTCAAGGTTCTTGGCTTAATCACATCAGAAAAATCCCTCCGCCGTGTAAGGTAACATATTCGTGATTCTGGAGATAAGGCAGGGGCATCTTTGGGTGCTCTCATTCTGCCTTTCACACTGTATAAAGCGAAGATCAGACAATGCTCCAGGAAACAAATTGCTCATAGGGGACTTCCTCAGAGAAAGAGTATTTCCCTCTACCTCAGGTGCCGCTTCATGTCAAAATTTACTATCCAGTATGCCCCCCCAAAAAGACAAGAGGGCAGTGATGTGCCAGGAAGGGATGGGAACAGGTGGAAACTGACCTAGAACGATGGCAGAGTCCACGCTTTGGTTTTTACCTCTCCCAGTTTCAGCATCATTTGGATCTTCACCTCTGACCTTCCTCCTAAGGTCAATGGTCTCCCCATTCTGAAACCAAGGCTCTTTTCACAATAATATACTGACTCCAGATTTATTTTGCAGTTTGTAGAAAGGGTGGTAATCCATAAGTAAATCAATAAACAAGGAAAAATGTTACAATGCCCCAAAAAGCAGTTATCTTGTGGAAGGACTGACCTGAACCATGCAAAATAACCGCATCATAGGGTAAATGTAAAGATCTGGAAATAATTTTTAGAAAGTGCCTCGCACAGTGCCAGGCATGAGGCAGGTGCTGACAAATATTTGATGGATAACTGAGTCTCAGTTTTGATAAGCAAAGATCTGTCTCAATGTGACTTTGCTTTTACTGTGACAAGCTAAGGAGACCCAAGATCATCATTGTAGGAGGACTCACTGAATGACTTCCCCAGGCCACTCCATTACATTTTAGGATTTCTTTTTCTTCTAGAATATTTTTCCTCTCATAGGAAAAACCTTTGGGGTTGTTTCAGTCTGCCAAGAAATTTAAGTACACAATTTTGGGAGTAAACTGTGACTCTGAGAGCAGACCTTAACTCATAAATTTTGACCCAAGGTTCTTCCTGGGGTCAACAGTGTGACCACCAATGGCCTGGTGTATTGTAGTGATATAAAATGCATGCCCTGTGGACCATGATTGCATGGACCTTGTTCCAACAGTTAGAGTAAGGCCAAGTAATTCCCTGATGCATATTAGAACTTATTGCCATTCCCCATAAGACAGCTAAGAGAGTAATCGAATGTTCTGTGTCAGCGCATAAAACAAATGCCTGGAGGATCAGAAAGCAATCTCCTCTCCCATGGTGTATTATTGTGTAATTTCCTGGTTGCCTCTGATATTGGAGTTTTGAAATACTGTTAATTTTAGGGGTAGAATTTCAGGATAAGGCAGCTTTGACTTCAAATAAGGCACACTCAGGACCTCAACAAAACTGGCACGACCCTCTCCTGCCTTGGCCACAGAAACTCTGTGTGCTAATCTTCAAAGGACTTTAGATATAATTTATTTTCATGGTTTCCAAGCTTCTCTTTTAGCAATTGACCTTCTTAAAATTAATCTTGGACAGATTCCTCTCTATATAAAACATAAGCAAAATGACAAGCCGCCTGTTGAAGATCCGAACTCTTACATGAGCCCCTCCAGCTCCTACATATGTGAAATTAAGAAGTTACTTACCTTTCCTGAGCCTCAGATAATTTAAATTCACGTAGGCCAGAATTCTTTATTGTAAAAATTTCTCCCCTTGAAATTAATAAGTAATCCATGGGGCTAGTACATTGAAATTTTGTGAACATGCTATTCACCAATAAACTCTCACCTAATGGTTTTAGCAGCATTTGGTGATTCTTGCCTGAATAATTATTATATTGATAACTGCAAAATGCTGATGTTCTAATTTCATAATTTCTTGTATTTCTTTTAGCTAACATTCTTCAGTAAAAAGCAGCTTTCCCTCAAGAAGACAAATTTTATAGATGGCATGTTCTAAAATTTTCTTATGACTTTAGATATATAAAATGTTAGTAGCCCATAAAATATATTATCTGGATCCAGAAACAACTGAGCTGAACTATAAAATAAAACGATGATTTCTATAGACTCACAAGGAGTATGTAGCTGACAGTTCCTCACTCTTTACTCAGACAGAGGATGCTGGACATCTATCACCTGTTCAGGTGCAGTTGGTCCCTTCTCTTATCAGCTCTTCTGTCAGGACTGTCCCTACTTGTGTTCTCATGGGACAACTCTGTTAAGGAGAGCCCTCAGTGGGTTTGTGGCCATGTTTGGGGGGAAAGTAAACAGCTATGGAGTTGTGCTATGCACAGACAACTTAACTAGGGGCATAGAGCTGTAGGAACTAATCTAGACTCTGCTGCCATGTAGCTCTTGGCCAGTTGTCATGCCTGAAAAGTGAAATTCTAATGGTTGGTCATAAGATTCTGCGCCTATACACACAGTTCCTTATGAGTTGTGGTTGTTCGCTTATTTTTATTTTTGAAGCTTTTATAAAGTTTGGTTTCCAGATTTTAAAGAGTATCTGTGAAATGCGCTGTCCCAAAAATATATATCTGAGAGGTGGGGCCATATCATGGGTACAATATATGGGATTACCATCATCACTAGTGTATTGAGTGCTCACTTAGTCTAGAGATTGTGCAGAATACATTTATACACTCTCTCGTTGATGACTCAGGTATGTCAACATGAGAGTACTACGATTGCCCAGATTTGTAAAGATGGGAACACTGAATCTAGAAGCTAAGAGATGGTAGAGCCAGGTATCAAACTCAGGTCTGTCTGATTCAAAGCCAATCAATTATCTTTATCACAGTGCTATAGTCACTCCCATATGGCACCAAAAGAGCAGGAAATTGCTTGGACCTTTTTGAGGCCTTTACGAGATCCAGACGTCCCACAGGGGCTTAGTTTTCTATGCTCTGACTCGTGCCCCAATCCAGACACATCTTCAGTCTCATTAAAAGCAACCCAGAATCTCTCTCCGTGGAGAATATACCCAGAGACCTGTCAATAATAACATTCCCATTTCCAAGGTTTCAATCTTCAATTTTCAATCTTAGTACTTCCTTAGATGCTCGTATGTTTAACTCTCCTTAATAAGATACTGACTCTATCTTTCTTGTCTGTGCTAGAAATGTTTTTATCCTGCTAAATTCAATTCCTATGGGTTTTTCAGACTGCAAATGTCCCAGTGACTCAAAAAAGCATGAAAACACATCACCAGACTTCCGCTAGCATGCCAATGTGCTTAGTCTAAAAACTAAAAGTGATATGGGACATACTAGCTTTTGTTGTATTTCTTTAGCAAAATTAGAGATGGTCATTTCTCCGAGTACCACCAATGGAGAAGAAAGGGAAATTATCCATCAGGGAAGATGCTGGACTCCCCACCACTCCCTCCTCTCCCCACTCCAACCTTTTTTTATTTTTTTATTTTTGGTGTGTGTGTGCTAGTTTACAAAGACTCCCTAGACCAAAAGCATAAGGACTTCTGGGAAGAGTTGGCATGTGCTTAGTTGCTTAATTGCCTGTATATGTTTTGGGCTTTCAGATGTTTTCCTATGACCCTGGCTCTGTTTGAGGAAGGGTGGGAAACTGAGACAAAGACACAGGGAATTTCAGAAAAGACCACGAGGATGGCCTACTACAAGTGCCAAGTTGGGAGATATAAATTGTTGAGCTGTTGTGGGAGGTTAAGAGGAGGTCAGGGAGAGGGCATCCGACAGCATAAAGGCAAGCGGAGGGGTGGGCTTTGCAGGTGAGGGGACCGCGTAAGAACAGGCACTTCCCGTGGGAAACAGAAACATCCGACTGCGAATCTTCCAGTCTCCACTCCGTGCAGACATGGGTGTTAGGAGAATAAGGTGGGAAACAAAGTGTCTAACCTGCGGCAGCCCTACTGAGTAGAATGCATAGTTGGCACCTGTTATACTTTGGGTCTGTTCCTTCCTAATGGAGGCCTTCTGCCCCCTCTCAATGTGTTTCCAGTATGGCAACCAATCAAGGGGCTCATCGTTCGTACCTGAGAGGTACGTGACAATACATGCCAGTCGGCCAAACAGAATTCTGCCTAGAGAGGGACATGGGCCTTCCTTCGAGGGGATTGTGAATTTTAAAGACCAGCTAGGGCCTGCCCTGGAGATCAGCTTGCACTGGCAGGAGAGAGAGCTTGGCAGAGAGTAATCCAAGCAAGGCTCACACAGCCAACGTCAGAGACAGGCTGGCCCGACGGTGTTGTTAGAACGCCTGGATCCAACCTAACCTGAAGGCAGCAGTTGGGCTTCTCAGTTTTGTTTCTTTGTTTGCTCACTTAGATTACATAAATCAGACTTAGGTTTTTGATACTTATAACCAACACAATCCTGATTAACACAGAATGGAAGAACGGATAAAACAAAATGTGGAATCACAAGTCATGGGCAAGGGCCCTCCAACAGAGGAACTGGAGAAATTACTGAGAAGTAGTCCCTTGTTCTGGCATCATTTTTTTGAGGGTCAACTCCTTTGACTTTATTATCCAATCAATAAAGCAATTATGCTTTTAACCCCCTGGAAGAGAACTTTCAAAGGTCTATCTCAGCTGAGAAAGAGACTCTGAGATCTTTACAAAAGGTAAAAACATTTATTATTAAGCATCCAAAATGAGCATTGGTTGTTTTGGTGTGTTTTTTTACATGGACACATTGGAGAAATGCACTTTGCAGCAACCGAACATCATTTATTTAACTCAAACCATCTGTTTTCTTTTTCTTTTTTAGACGACATCTCACATCCTGCTGCTTTTAAGACGCCTGCTGTCTTCCTGGCCTATAACCCTCTCGTCTCTTCTGTTTCTTCACCACTCAATCATCTGTCAGCGAATCCATTTTCCTCTCTTTTCTTTCCCTTCATTTTCTATCTCAGAAAGCAACTTCTAACCAAACCTGGCAAATGACTCCTAGAAAATTATCTTCTAAAAGGAATATAATGGACTTTTTTATGGATCCACTGGATGACACACCCTCTATTCCTCAGCCTTCCCTCACGCAGAGAGCAGTGACTTGCCTGCCTTCACGTCTTAAATAGAAGTAAACTTTGTTCTTTAGCCCTGGTGTCTAACAGCCATAACTTATAGTTATAAAGGTTAACGTATTGGGTGGAAAGGCAGTAACTTTGAGGTAATGAGAGTGGGCCTTTATCATTCGTGACGGATCTCGAGCTCTGTGTAGGCTGTCATTAAAGAGCTTCAGAAACCATAAAAACATAAATAGGATTCCTTAGTAAAAATCTTTATGACAGCTAAGACTTTATTATTATTATATTCTGGCCTGAGCTGAGGCTACCCCCATAGGCTTCGATAAGGAGCTTTTCAGAAATCACCCCAATTGGAAAGATGGGTGAACAGTGGTGGGGTCTCTGTTGATGGGCAGCTCTTCCCTCAGGTATGCATGAAAAAATGGAGAGAACTTGGACCCACCAAAGCTCTTTACGTTTGGCCAGAAAGGATCCCTGAGAAAAGCCATAGGACCTGGAGCCATCCGAGCCACTTCAAGAGTCTGGAGGAGAGTAAGCACATTGGAGGTGACAAAGTGTGGGTGACTCTCGCAAAGAAGAATCAGTGGTGGTCAGCTGTCTCGAATATCTGCTACAGTCGGAGCCATGCACTGAAAAGGCAACAGGCTGGAGCAGGGACACCTTCTGGCCAGATGAAACTTTAGAAAGGGTGATGATGATGGTCTGCTCAGAAAGATTCTCACTTGGGATGAGATTCCCTCCAATGAAATCACAAGATGATAGGGCTTTGAGGTATGTCATTTAGAGAAAGACCCAACTGGAACGGGTAATTCCTTCTCCTTCTGACCATGCTGCATAAGAGGCAGCCAATGAGAGACACCAACAACAGGAATGAGCGGGCCAGGGTGAGGCGCGACAAGCAGGGACAAGCTGGCGGCGGGAAGACCTGGAGCTCATGCATGCGTCTTATCCTCCCTGCAGGATGGGGGGTGTCTGGTGAAATCAGGGTGAAGTGCACATCTACAGAGTTGAGGGGAAAAGAATGGGAAGAGGCACCACCGAATGCCAACTTGCAGCCCAGGGACAGGAATGCGTGGCAGCTGGGAGGAGGTGTTACTCCAGGGCCATCTGTCGTAGATCTCCTCGAAGTCAGGGGCAAGTCTGGGGAGCTGGAGGTTACTTGCCTTTTTCATGAATTCTGGTCTATTTTGGCACCATATCACCTTCCTCTTTCTCATGTATTCCTTTCATGAGTCAATGCATCTTACCAGAGCAACGAATCAATGAATCGATGCATCTAACCAGAGCAACGAATCAATGAATCAATGCATCTAACCAGAGCAACAAATCAATGAATTGATGCCTCCATTCTCCAGAGCATCACAGGGCTCAAACAATCCATGCAGTGACCACACTCCACTGAAAGCCAAAAGTAGAGCGTGCAGAGCTGGAATCACTAGGACTGGGTTGAGGGATCAATTTTCCCCAAGAAGTAAGCCCACCTTCAGCTTCAGTGGACATAGGAAGCAAATGAATGAAGAGCAATCGGGCTTTAGGCTGAGCCAGACAACCTGGAGTTAAAATTCCAGACCCACCACGTGTGCGCTATCTGGCCTTTGGCCCATTACATGACCTCCTCTGAGCTTCCTATTCCCTCCCACCTATAAAACAGGAGTAATGACTCTTCCCTTGATGCTGTTGTGAGGGTTAATCATAAGGCTAAGTCAGGGGAACGAAGCATGATCTGGAAGTGAACTGAATTTTGAAAGGTAGCCAGGGACAAGCCCTTGACCAGCTCATGCCCCCTCTTGACTTTGACAAAGAAAGTTCAAGGTGATGGCATGTCAGTCTGGGAGGAAAATATCTCAGATGCTAGCATGCAAATCAGATGCTATGCAGTGTGCCTTGACTTGCTTGTTTTCAGATTGAGGTATGATTGACACATAACAGGCTGTGGTCCCCTCTAGCCAGCTTCACCTAACTGGCCTTGCTGACCCAGAACACAGCCAGTCCTCACAGAGCGACTAGATCTGGCAAACAAAAATATGAAAAAAAAACAGGGTATAGCATGTCTTTGGTTTTTATCTCTATTTCTTTCTGCTTCTAGCTCTCTCCTCCTGCTCCTGCTCTCTCGCTCTCTCTCATCTTGTAAATGCTACTGAGTCCATATGGTGGCAGAACACAGTGACCCTTCAACTCTGATATGTTATTTTACAAGTATCAGCACAGGCAAAGATGCTCCGTACAAATTGCTAAGTTCCAATTCTAAGTTGCTAGGAGACAAAAAGTGTTTGACCCAACTTGAATCAAGGGGCAGCCAGTCCACCATAGCCAGAGGATCAAGGTCACACACAGTCACTCACGGCATCAGTGAGCCAATGCCAGTGAGGAGACCCAATAAAAGGAAAGGAAACAAGAGCTACAAACAGGGCCCCACCTACCTTTTCCACGATTCAAAGGACTATCAGTGCCTCCCACAGATGTTCCCGTTTATACATCAGGTCAACTGAAATGGGTTGTCAAGCTGTTGGTGCTGGACACAGAAAAAGCTGAATGGGAAGCTGTTAGGGAAATGACACCATTGCACTGACCATTAGGACAATGGAGACTCTCGCATCACTCACCCAAATTTCCCTTTCACCCCTTAATGCATTCTATTTTTAATTTGGGCTAGAATTTTCCTAATCAAAGGTCATGCACAAATATCTTGACCCAGACTACAATGCTACAAAAGTAAATAATGTATCCATTCATAAACGTTCCTCTTTATAATTTCTGCATTGAGAGTTTACCGGCCTTCCCATAACTGAAATAATGAATGCAAGAATATTCTCCCCACGTAAAGCAAACTGCCAGCTGACATTCTCCGCAGTATCCACCCCTCACCACCACCCCCGCCCAGTTGCACAGATAAATCCTACTGTCATTTGTACAGCAGCTCTTGTATAAATCTGGATATTTTATTATTTGAGATTTTGCATTGACAAATTTCCAAAATTAGTTCGTTTTATGTTCTTGCAAATCATCATGCTGGGGTAATGAAGAATGATGCTCATGACAGGGAATAGCTTAGCAGATGCTACGGGGAACATCAGTCACCCTTGTCTTCTTCCTGCCTGCCTGAGCCCCTCCTCCATCCCATTCCTTCCATCGAGTCTCTGGAATAAAGATGACAAATAGGTTGCCTCTCGTGAGCTGACTCTGGTTCACGGTGCTGCCCTGGCTCTGTGTTCGGAGGTCTGATCTGGGCTCAGTTGAAGAGAGATCTGGCGGTGATTGATGATGACCGCCAGGGGGAAAGGAAGGAAACAAATCAGCCCACGTACCAGATAGTACCTCTCCCCGCATCTCTCAGAAGAGACCAAGGGGCAAATCAGTGTTTATAACCCGATACCGAGATCAAATCTCATGGGGCCCGTGTCAGGGAGAGTACTATGCTGGCAGTGAACTATGTGGAATATCGTTCAACCTTGGTATCCTTGAGAGATATAATTAGAGAATTTTGCAAACCCACAATCTTGACATTAACCTTAGTGGTTTAGGATAAATAGTGAGCCAGGCACTATTCTAAGTGCTTTCGGTGTATTTTTCTTTGTAATTTTCACAAAAGTCCTATGAGCTAAGTGCTATTATCATCTCCCTTTTGCAGAAGAGGGCACGGACGTCGAGAAGTTAAGTGCCGAGCCCATGATTACGGGCCTGGGGCAGGTGGAGGTGGCAGCCTGGGTCAGGCAGTCCGAGTGGGCGCTCCCGACCCCTGCGCTGTGTGGGCTCCAGGGTGTAGGCAACTGACACTAACTGCAGAGTGGGTGCCAGCCAGGTGGGGACCCTCACTCGCTGCGTGATGGGCTTGCTTACACCAGCCCCACGGCTGTCCTGCCTCAATCCTGGCCGGGACTTCCCGGGCTCTGCCTCACCCAAGCTCCCAAAAAAGCTCAATAGGCTTGCTGCGGTTAGTCCTAAACAGGCACCTGCAGGGTAGCAGGCAGGTGGTCAGACCTGTGAATGCTGCAGGCATAAGCTCCAAGGGGCTCTTAGTGCCAGGTAACTCTTCCCACTGCATTTAGAAGATCAGTCTGTGGAAAAGAGCATAACCGAGGGGAAAACACACGTAGGTCCCTGCTCATTCCCAGTGTTAGGACCTTTCAATAAAAATGCAAAACTGTTGCGTGCTACAGGAAATCGGGGCATAGTGGCGGGCTAAGCCCGTTTCTTTATGTTCAGATAGCATCAAATCCCTCTTCATTACAGGTAAATATTTCATGGAACTCATTCATGTCTATTATTTATTATGTATCTCACTTCTGTTCACTTATCTCCGGTTCATATTAAAGTATATCTCGTAGGAACCTCATTCCAAAGGAGCTGGTGAATCCGGACGCTGGGTCATAATAAAAAAGATGAGAGCCTGCTTCTAGAAGCAGGAGGAATCGCTGGAGGATGGGCGGAAAGCAAACACTAGGCTTTTTATAAGAAAGCAATTAAGTCATTATAGAGGCAAACACTGAGTAAAAGCACCATCTTAGAAATTTGAACTAAAAGAGATGGAGACATTTGATAAGGACATTTGAGATTTTTTACTAGATCAAAAAACAAAAACATAAACTACAGCCTCTCTCTTCTATCCCAAGGCCCTCAGCATCCCCCCTCCCAAAATTAAATTTTTAAAAATACAATTCTTGAATATAAAAAAAAGGGGACCTCAACAGATGAGGAACCATGAAGCATCCTAGTACAAGGCATCCTTTTAACAATAAGACTTTCTGCTTATATAGGCGTGTGCCTCAAGCCAGGGTCCTCTAGATCTTTTACTGATCCGCGAAGGCTTTTCTTTTTTAAATATTGATCAGGATTTAAAAAGCCAAAAGACTTTACATGAAATTATGGATGTATGGCTTCTCTTGAAATGTGGGAACTCTTGCCCTTCCTGGCCTACACCGCTGCGTAGCAACGATGGGACTGGCCTCCTGGCGCCTTTAGGTGGGGCTCACACTCCCCACATCACCGGCCTGACCTCGACAGACGCTGAGCTGAGCTATGACTGAGCGCCGCTTTTGTGAGAACAGCCGAAGCCCCACACAAAGAGAAGGAAGACGTGAAAGGTGGGGCAGACAAAAGCCAGAGATCTGCCCGTCTCCACTCATCTTTCCAACCTGGCCTCCGGAAACCACTCCCCTGCTCTGAAAACCTAAGCCGACCCTCTGCAGTAATCCTCGGGGGCAGCGGGATTCGCCCACAGAGCTCAGTTCCCTAAAATACGGCTGTTGAAACAGCAGCCGGCAGTCTCATTCATCTTAAATAAAGCTAAAGCCCAGAACCGCACTTTTTTTTCTCAACTGCATTGAATTATTGAATTGTCCTTATGCTAAATCCCGGATCACTTGGAAAATCTATACAAGACTAACCTATGTTCTTTTTTCTCTCCATCTTGGAACATTCAAAAAATCTAGTTTCTCGTCTTCTTTCTGTCTCTTAACCAGGTCTGCTCGCTCATCTGCACCGCTTTACGCCAAACTGGAACCCAGGAGGTCCACGCACATGCTGAGCCTACCCAACTCTTTTTAGTTCTTGTGCCTTTTTTTTTTTTTTTTTTTTTGCTACCCAACTTTCACTTTCCCTCCTTTTAGTAAAGAATACCTCCACTTTCCTCTGGGGATCCCCAGCTACCCTACTTACAGAAAGATGTGTTTCTTTTTTCTAATTTAAATTTTTAGAATTAAGTTATAATCGACATATAACATTGTATTAGTTTTAGGTGTACAATGTAATGATTTGACATATGGATACATTGCAAAATTATTGCCACATAAGTTTAATTAACATTCATCACAAAACAGTTACACGGGAGGAAACAAGCTGGCGGCGTAGGTAGCAGCTGCACCTGCCGCCTCCCACAACCGCATCAAAATTACAACTAAAATACAGAATCACCATCACTCAGGGCCTCCTGAAACCTGGCTGAACAGAAGCCCCACAGCCAGGGACCTGAAGGAGCATCAAGACCAGTAGGAGGGGCAGAGACGCGGGTGGATTGGGGCTGGATCCTGGGGACGCGGCCGCCGGCCCACACCCGGTGCCGTGGGTTAAACCCAGGAGGGAATCTCGGTGGTGGGGGTTTCCCAGAGGAGGGAGGGGTCCCAGCCCCACAGCAGGCCCCCAGCCCAGGGCTCCAAGGCCGGGAGGAGACGTTCCCACAACTCTGGGCTGTGAAACCAGCAGGGACTGTCCCTGAGGGTCGCGGAGGCTGCGGGAGCCCCAGCGGCTCCTCTAAAGGGCCCACACACGGACTCACTCGGACGCTCCCTCTGAGCCCAGCGCCGGGCAGCAGCCGGAAAGGACCTGGGACACCCAGGGAGGAACTAACCTGCCTGAGATCCGGGTGAGAGCTGGAGGGGCGGCTTCCTCCCGGGCAGAAGGGCTTGCAGAGGCCGTTGCTCCTTGGTGAGTCCTCCCGCACACAGCCGGCAGGCAGGCGCCATGTTTGAATCCCCAGCACCTGACTTGCACCTTTGGCCCCGCCCCGTGATTCCCGGAGGCCCCGCCCCTCCCCACCTGCAGCTCATCCGGGCCATTTCCAGGGGCTTTTCTGTGCAAGTGGCCTCTGGAGCCTCAGGCTTAGGACTTTCCTAAAAGCTCTCAAACAAGCAGCAGCGGCCCCATATGGCTTGATAAGCGGCCCCAGGCCTGGCACTAGTGGCAGCCTTCACTGGCTCATAGCTTGGCCTCTCCTGGGCACCTCCAAGCCCAGCACAAGTAGCAGCCAACTACAGTTTGCTGTGTAGATCAGGCTGGGTGGCTCTGGGCAAGGCACTGGCACAGGCTGACTTTGCACCTCCTGGGAGGCCCCAGAGACAGTGCACCTGGTGGTCAGACTCGACCACGCTGGATTACAACCCTACCCCATTCACAAGGGGCACATTTGGTAAACACCAAAGCCCCACTGAAGTAAATCCTGCTCCATACGGGTGTCTCCAGCACAGCAGCTCTCTGGCTGTAGTTGCAGCTGGTCCTCAGAGCAAATTGGCCTGGGGATCAATTCCTCCCAGGGACGCCAACAGCAACCAAGGCTCAACTACAACAGGACAGTGCACACAGCCCACACAGGGGAGCACCTAGAGGGCCCAGCTCAGGTGACTGGGGAGGCTGAGCCACTGGGCCCTACAGGACACCTAATACACAAAGCCACTCTACAAATTCCAGGAGACATAGCAGCTCTACCTAATACATAGAAACAAACACCAGGAAGCAGCCAAAAGGCGGAGGCAAAGAAACATGTCACAAAGGAAAGAACAGAAGAAATCTCTAGAAGACGAACTAAATGAAATAGATCCAAGCAAGCTAACAGATACAGAGTTCAGAATAATGGTTATAAGGATGCTCAAGGATATTAGTAAGATTGTGACGAAAATAATTGAGAAAATTGATGACATAATGAAGTACCAATTTGAAATGAAGGCTACATGAACTGAAATGAAGAATAATTTACAGGGAGTCAACAGTAGAGTAGAGGACGCTGAGAATCAAATCAGCAATTTGGAACATGAGGAAACAAAAAACACCCAACCATAAGAGCAAAAAGAAAAAAGAATCCAGAAATATGAAGATAGTATAAGGAGCCTCTGGGGCAACTTCAAGAGGCCCAACATTCGTATTATTGGGATGCCAGAAGGAGAGGAAAGAGAGCAAGAAATTGAAAACCTATTTGAAAAAATAATTACAGAAAATTTCCCCTACCTGAGGAAAGAAATAGACTTACAAGTCCAGGAAGCACAGAGTCCCAAACAAGAGGAACCCAAAGAGGCCTACACCAAGACACATCATAATTAAAATGCCAAAGGTTA
The DNA here is from genome assembly GCF_054644295.1 of Miniopterus natalensis. Taxonomy (NCBI): domain Eukaryota; kingdom Metazoa; phylum Chordata; class Mammalia; order Chiroptera; family Miniopteridae; genus Miniopterus; species Miniopterus natalensis. Next base: position 47,838,257 of record NC_142094.1, read on the forward strand.
AAGACAAAGAGAGAATCTTAAAAGCAGCAAGAGAAAAGCAATTAATTACCTACAAGGGAGCACATACAACTATCAGCTGATTTCTCAACAGAAACCTTGCAGGCCAGAAGGGAGTGGCAAGAAATATTCAAAGTGATGAAAAACAAGAACCTACGACCAAGATTACTCTACCCAGCAAAGCTATCATTTAGAATTGAAGGTCAGATAAAGAGCTGCTCAGACAAGGAAAAGCTCAAGGAGTTCATCACCACCAGACCAGCACTACAGGAAAAGTTGAAGGGTCTTCTTTAACAAGAAGCTAATCAACAAAAGAATTTGATGAGCTAAATAGATCCTGAGACATTGACGCATGTAAAGATGATCATATTTCAGAGGGAAGAGGGAAGGGGGGTGGAGGGTGGGAAGAGATTAACCAAAGAAGTTATATGCATATATGCATAACCCATGGACACAGACAATAACGGGGTGAAGGCCTGGGGAGGGGCAAGAGCAAGGTGGAGGGGGTCAATGGGGGGGGAAAATGGGACACCTGTAATACTTTCAACAATAAAGATAAATTTTAAAAATAAATTTTAAAAAAAGACTTCTAAAAGCTGATTTTGCTCAGCTCTATGCAAATAAGAAATTTTAAATGCAAAAAGAAAACCAAAACAGTTACAAATTCTTTTTCTTGTGACAAGAACACTTAATATCGACTCTGTTAGCAACTTTCAAGTATACAATATAGTATTGTTAACTATAGTGACCACGCTGTATATTACTTCCCCCAAATGTATTTACCTCATATCTGGAAGTTTGCATCTTTTGACCGTCTTTACCCATTTTCCCTACCCACACCTTGCACCTCTGGCGACCACCAATCTATTCCATGTATCAGTTGGCAGAGAAGGAAAGCAGGCTACCCATGTGTTCGTTCATCTGCAGCCACCCCACCCACCCCCAACCGACCACAGCTTCACTTTCTCTTGCAGGCAGTCTGTTTGTGGGGCAAGGAATTTACTGTATTTTTATAGCAAAGGATGCACTGACCCCTTTATGACTCTTGGCAGAATAAGCAGCATTTTCTACTTTGTTTACCCTACACTGACAAATGTCTACCCTGAAATAGTCTTTAAAATAAAGGCAAGGGAAGGCTCAGGTGTCGGATGAGTTGAGTGTGGGAACGAAACAGAGCAGACTCGGTATAATTACTAAGACTACTTGAGACTTTATGGTGAGCCCTTCATTCCCCTCCCAGTAACTACAGAAAAGGTGGCTCTTTATAGTACAAATCCTGTTTGCGTGGCAGCAATGTTGCAAAAAAAATTTTTTAAAGAGAAACTAAAAGACCTTTCTCTTTCGAAGTACGATCCTCCAGTATATTTAGATTTTAGGCATACGCACGATCACTCAGAAATGATCGTTTTGCTGAAGTCTTTCTTTTCTCACAGTTACCCTTCTTCCACCACAAACAAATCTGATAAAAAAACAAGCCCCCTGTGCGTAAGAAAACGACCCCACTGTGCACAGTTCGTTCATAACTCTCCACCAGCCCCTCTGCCGTGTTCCCGGCCCGCGACACGTTTCCGACGGCAGGAGGACAGCAGAGCTTTGGTTGGGGGACCCGGCAGTGGCACAGCAGGTGTCTAACTGGCTTCACTCATCCTTTCTTTCCCCCTGCACAGAATCTGGGGTAGAAATTTTACCCCCTCCAATATTTAACGTGCTAATAAAAAAGCCAACATAACGACTGCGTTTTAGGGGGGGGAAGCGTGTTGACCCCAAAACAAAACTAACACTCACCATTTCAAATAAGGAACCAGACGCGAGCTCCCTCCCACTCCAGAGTGAAAGCCCAGGCGTGCAGGGCTCAGGCAGCCCTCTCCTGAGAGCCACGGCTCCTCGCAGAATAAAGGAGTCTGAGTTTCCAGACCATTCTCTCCAGGCTTCTCTCACATGGAGAGCCATCCTGCAGTGAAGTGGGATTCGTCTTCTAAACCACTCCACCCTTATCACACTCCACAGGTTTCTCGGTGCCGAAGGGTGCGCCGTGCTCGGTGCAGAACGACTCCCTCCCAAAGAGCACAGAGGGGGCAGGGGTGACCTTACAGTGGGAGGACCTGGCAGAGCAAGAGAGAAACATCAGATAAAGTCCCACTGTGGGTCGTCTGCAAGATTCCTGACCAGTCCCCCTCAGAACCGTCAGGGTCACCAAAGTCTGAGACAGCCTGAGGAGCTGGCCAGCCAAGAGGAGCCGATGAAAACATGACAACTAAGCGCAATGCAACATCCTCAAGGGGGTCATGAAACGGGAAAAAGGGACATTAGGTAAAGAAATCAGGAAATCTGACTAAGGCATTTAAGTTCATAACCAATATTCGTTAATTGCAACAAATGTACCATGCTAACGTAGGATGTTATTAATATGGGAAACTGGGTGTGGGGTATTTGAAAAGTATCTACACTACATTTGCAATTTTTCCTTAAGTTTCAAACTTTTTAAAAAAAATAAAGTGCATTTTTTTCCTTTTTAAATTAAATGGAGTGGGCTGACGTTGGTTAATAAGATTATATAGGTTTCGAGTGTACATGATCTGTATATATTGCATTGTGTATTTTTTTTAAACATAAGCACCGGTGGCTTTGCAGCAATGTGGCTGATGACCCTCCTGTAAGCCACAGGGCATTGGGGTGCTAGTGCCCCCTGTGGCCCAGTGAGGTCTCTCCTCCGAGAGGATTCCTGTAGATCTGCTTTATCACAAGCCTTTGTGGTGTGAGGCTAATGCGTGGCCCCAGAGAGCTGTGTTCCGGTGACCTCCCTGGGAGTCAGTCTTTCCCAGCTGCCATTTCACCTGTAGTGACTCTCGACACAGGTGAAATTAGAGAACACGGCAAATACGGCCAAAAGCAGCCCCGAGGCCAGGAAAGACCTTCCACCCGAGACTGTTCTCTGAGGCTTCTAGAGGTTTGTTTCCTTCACGCGGCTGCCGTTCCCTGAAAATGATGGAGGATGGTGCCCATCAGAGCCTGCGCAGCTTTCAGGTCAGGGCACTGACCCTCTGGAAGGACCACATCCCTCTGCTGGGGGCCAGGCTGCAGGGTCAGGGAGGCAGATGCTCTCTCAGCCTGGCCTGCGGCTGCCGAGAGGGGGTTAAACCTGTGCATCCGACAGTCCGTCTTCTTATCCCATTTAATGGAGATAAAGAGTCAGCAGATCTTGCCCAGCCACGCGTGGCTAACTGTTGAGCATCAACCTAGGATCCAGGTGATCAGGGTTCGATTCCCAGTCAGGGCACATGCCCGGGTTGCTGGCTGCAGCTGATCAATGACTCTCTCATCATTGGCGTTTCTCTCTCTCTCTCTCTCCCTCTCCCTTCGTCTCTCTGAAATCAATAAAGATATATTTAAAAAAAAAAGAGTCAGCAGATCTTTCCCTTGTGTTTCCACAGGAAGTCTGCTTTCAGGTAACACTATGATTTAAAATAGCACATTTTAGCATCCCTACCGTATTATGATTCTAACTTAGTGGTGTCCCATATTTTATTGAGGACCACCACATGCTGGACTGTGGGGGATACAGAATGTAAGGAGCCTTGGTGGCTCCGAAGATCTGCTATATCCTGGATTTAGATTGACCCCTATGGGCCCAGAGTCCTTGCACCCAGCAGTGAATAAGACCAGCACTGCCTCAGATGAGAGGTAATCGCCTGCTCTGCCATCACCAGGGCCTCTACCTGGGATTGTCTCTCCTTTGACATGGGGGCTTATATCGTTGCCAGCTTTGTACCCAACTGACCCTCTTAGGTAGCATTCTGACTTGGCATACAAGTGCCTGAGTCTGCCAGGGCTGCTGTAGCAAAATACTACAGACTGTGTGACTTAGCAGACATTTATTTTCTCACACTTCCTGAAGCTAGGAGTCTAAGACCAAGGTGCCATCAGGGTTGGTGACTGATGAAGGCTCTCCTCCCAGCTTGGCCACCTTCTTGCTGTGTCTCACATGGCCTTTCCTCCGAGCTTGAGTGGACAGAGAAAGAGAGAGGGATCCCTGGTGTCTCTTCCTCTTATAGGAGCACCAGCCATATTGCATTAAGATCCCAGCCTTACGACCTCAGGATTCTGCCTTAATCATCTCCTTGAAACCTGTCTCCAAATACAGTCACATTAATGGTTGGGGCTTCAACATACGAATTTTGGAAGGACATAATTCCTTCCATAATAACACGGAAACAGAGCACAAGTAATTTAATTAATGTAGTGGAAAAATCGCTAGTTTTGGAGTGAGAAAAGCTAAGTTTGAAACCAGGCTTACTAGAGGGGTCACTAATTTGTTTCTAAAATAAAAAACAAGAATAAAAACAATGCCTAGAAGTCAGAGTTTTCATGAAGATAAAATGTGACAAAGCACGTGAAAATGCATCGTTGTTAGCAGCCTCAGTTATATTAAATTATGGATCCACTCGTTCTGGAAGTGCTGCAAAAAGATTCAAAAGAAGGAAGCAACAGGCTCCTGTGGTGCATCAGCCCACAAAGCAGCCAGGGCAGCTCTGGGCATCCCAGATGTGGCCAGCTGTGCTCTGTGTCTCTGCAGCCCCAGAACACAAGCTGCTGTCCCTTTCTGAACAGGTTCTCAGTACAGAGCTCAGTCAGGTAAAATCTGCACCTGAGGGCACTGACCACTGCTGATGGAGAGAATTTCAGAAATTAGATTGAAGCAATTGAGTGCTGTCTGTTACCTGGACCCAAGCTTCTAAAAACTGTGCCCCCTGCTTAAAGGATTGATCAATGAATGGATTAGATCCCCCAGTGGACAGGATTTTTGCTTTGTACAAGTAAATTTCAACAACAAAGGATAGAATTTCTTTGATCCATGCAAGTCCTTTATCCCCAAGGCCATGTAGTCATCCAAGGCAGAGCCAGGACCCGGCCCAGGCCCCCGGTTTACAGTTATTCAGTGTATCTAACAAATAGTACCGAGCACCAGCCGTGCTGGGTTCCAAGCATACGAGGACACAGCCACATGTTGTTCCTGTCATCATGGAGGACACAGATATTAATCAAGTAATTACACACATTTTTACAAATTAAATCATTACTGTTAGAATATATATATGGTGTGATGGGAGGTTGAGGTGGGTGGCCCTGGGGACGTAAGTGATGTGGGAGCTAGGATCTGGAGGATAAGTACCAGTTAACTAAGAAATGGTTGGGAAAGGGAGAGAAAAATGGGTCAGGAGGGAGTGTGGCAAGTGTGAGGGACATAAAGAAGTGGGGTGGGTGGGCTTGAAGCAGAGAGAGAAGGTGGTGTGTGGTGTGAGGTGAGGCTGGAGAGACAGGCAGTGGGAAAACAAACAGGCCCTTATAAGTCATGTTATAAATGTTTATTTTATCCTGGGAGCAATAAGAACCCACTGAAGTGTTTTAAGCTGGGGAAAGGAGATGGTGTGATCAGATTTGCTTTTTTTGGCTAGATCCCTTCGGTCATGTTATGGAACACTGCTTAGATTAGGAGAAACATAGGTTAGTAAAACCCATATTAGGAAGCTCTGGCAGCTATCCTGGCCAGACACCACTGTGGCCTGGACTAGAGTGCCATGGGCGGGTACGTGAATATCATTCATCAAATATCCATTGAGTGCCTCTATATGCCCAGTCCTGTGCCAGGGTCTGGAGATGGACCGAGGTAGAAAGATTTGAGCAATAGCTGAGAGATAAAATAGACGAGACATGCCGATAAATTGGACTTGGACTACAAGAAGAGAGAGATGCTGGAAATCATTTTTTTAAGTCTCCAACTCATCAAATACAAAGCAGATAGTGGAGCTGGAGGGGGCCCATGGCAGAGGAGGAAGACTGGGCATTTGGACCTGGGCATTTTGAGTTTGCAATGCCTTTGAGACACCATGCGGAGGTGTCAGTGGGATGGCAGGTGTGCGAGTCACCGCACACCGATCGTAGTACAAGCCACAGGCGTGGTGAGGTCCTTCGGGGCAAATGTGTGAAAAGCGGGAGAAAATAACGGGCCTTAGGGCTGACCCTCACCTAAGGGCTGAGGTTAGAGGCAGGTGAACCTGAAAAGAAGTCCAAAAACAGAGTAGCAAGAGCGAGAAAAGGAACAGTTAGGGCAGAGTGGAGTTGTGGAAACCAAGAACAGCAGGAATTGGTCACTAATGGAAAATTCTGCTCATGGGTCAAGTGAGGGGAGGCCTGAAAAGTATTCATTTGCTCCCTAACATGGAGTGTGAACAACTGGAGAAGAGGGAAGGGACAATGGCTGAATGAAAGTAGGAAGAGAAGTGAGGGAGAGGGGCGGAAGGAGAGAACACTCCAGAGAGCCTTGGCTGTGCCGAGGAGGGAGACGGGACGTGGGTGACCTTCCCCCTGCAGTGCGCAGCTTTGCTCTGGCTCTGACGGTCCAGGGTTCCTACCTCTCCCTTCCCTGCCCACAAAAGCAAGGACACTCAGACCTCAAGCTGTCACAGGGAGGGATCCCTAGGGCTCAGCTCAGAGCATCCACTCTGGCTCTGAAACAGGCGGATGTGCTGCATTTGTCAAATCACCTCAGGGAGTAAGTTCCCAGGAAGCCACGGCCACAGTCAGGAAGCTGCTTGGAAGGGTTCCAAGGACGAAAGGAAAACATTTGACAACCTATATCTTTATGAACAGAATCACTACTCTGGGTAATGTTTCATGTGAACAAACGTTTCTGCTAATGCAGGTGCGTTCACAAATAAGATCCAGCGTCTTCCGTGACAGGCGATGGTGACAGACCTGTGATGCTAAATACTTCGTGTCATTAACTGAAGCTGTCTCCTTCCCTGTTAACGCTCCGGATCCTGCCTCTTAGAATCCTGCCGGGAGCACACATATCCCACAGACTTGCCTCCCTATAGCTCCTTTTCCCGTTAGTGCTTGAGCTTCCTGGTGGTAAAAGGTTGCAAACTGTCATTTGTCCGTTTTTTGGTGGCAGTAATTTAGCACCTAGTGAGCAAAGGTAACCCCTCCCCCCAGGCAGTGCAGATGCTCAGGAGCTAATGCTGGGGGTGAAGTGGGGGAGACTTTATAAAGGGAGCAAATGTAGCTCAGACATGGAAATAAGGGTGAGAAAGCAGGCTCCCGAGGGTGCTCGCGAAGGAAATCCAAGGAAGGAGCGTCCAAGGCAGGTTATTGATGCCTCTTAGATGAGAGAAGGGCAGCTGGTACCCTGGCGGTAGTAAGAATAAAGTGCTAATCATCATATTGATGGTGGTCCCCGTTTATCGAGTGCCAGGCGCTGCGCCCCACACACGGGGCCCAGGGTTTTGCAGACGATCTCGCTTGTCCGTGGCAGCAACGTCATGAATGGTTCGAGGAATCCAACTGCTCTGAATTCAGCTTATAAATCTTCAAAATGGAAATTATAATGACTGCTAAGGTCACAAAGCTAACTTGCGAGAATAAGCTTTTAGCAGTTGTGCCAGGGACTGGACTAGAAATGAAGAGATCTGGTGTTTTCCTCACACGTGGCAACAAGTGAGCTATGTGAGCCAGAAACATAAAACGACGTTTCCAGAGTTTCACATCTGTAACACGAGGAGGCTGGACTTGGCGGATTCTCTCCCCCTCTCCGAACTAACACTGCCGTTCTCACGGGCTTTTCTCCCTAGGAACTGCTTGAATTGTGGTTTTTAAACCTCTAGCAATAGGGCAGACAGTTCCAAGGGTGGTCCAGGAATAGGAGATACAGTGTGTGCTGCAGTCATCGGGAGCTGAAAGATCTGGTCGGCCTGTTTGACATGGTAGCTGTACTAATAGCACCTTCAGCTTTTCCTCTCAGCTCTAGTCAGCTTACTACCGAAAACTAAAAACAAGAGCTAAATAAATCAAGTAATAGAAATAGATGTCAAGACCTGTGAAGAGCCTGCGATTTTACACTGCTGGAAAGCTCGTAAGTTATTCTGCCACAGTTTCATAGAGGCTTATAGGAAACCCAAGGCTCCTGGGTCAGGGGCAAAACAGCATGAGCTCCATGCTCACACCAGTGCCCCTTGTCCCCAAGTCCTACAGGGACAAGGCAGAGCAGCTGAGGAACCCAGAGTTGGGGAAACCCCAATCTTTTCTAAGGAGCCTATTAGCAACCCTGCCCCAACTTTGCCCCAAAGAGAGACATTATCTTTATTATCTTGGGCAGCAGGCAAATCTCCCCTCTGCTCTGGAGGGTGATGCTATATATCCCAAGGTTGTTTGCTATATAAACATCCAAACAAAAGCTGATACAAAACAGGGAGAAACACAAGAGACCCATAATAATTATTGTTAGTCAGCCACATTAAAATACTTAAGTCCTCAAAGGTAGAAAATCTATGATCCACTATAACCAGGAGACGGATGGGAAAGCGGTGAGTTGAGAGGAAGCGGAGGTACACTGATTTCCGCATTGTTCATAATAAGGAGTCAGCGGTACTAGCTAAAAATTATGAGTAAATATTTTTTTAAAGTGAGACCAGAGATACCTGCAACTTGAGAATAAGCCATGCAGCATCGTTTGTAGAAGCAAAATGCCTATTTACCCGTCAGGTTTCTGCTGAAACGTTACTTCCTGCTGAGGCCTTCCCTGAACACAGCCGGGGTTTGCTGACCTTGGGATCACCACCCATAGCTGCCAAGGTCACGGAGCTACTTACTGGTGGAGCTGATGCAGAAGTCTGCGCTCCCTGCAGCTCGGCTCTGCTGGCCGCTCGCCGATGCACCTAATTCTATTCCGCTCACACATCATACTACATCCTTTTGTTTTTTCCTCTAACTTTTCATAAACGCAAGCCCTAATTCTCCAATTTCTAAGGTGCCCTGAGAAACATCTTAGGTTTCCTGAGTGTAACCTAGCACGAAACAAGTAAATCATTCAGTCCATGATACTGAACATGATGAACGCTTGAGGAGCCCACAGAAATGCAGATCGGCCACACAGGTAACAGACTGAAGGAGAAAAGCCAGGACTGAGTCTACCTCCTGACTCTAACTCGTTACCTGTCTCTAATGAATTACATGTGAAATTCCTGAGGTTATAAGGGGAAGCCACACACAGATGGAGAGGTAGCTTTAAAGGGTGAATAATGCATGATCTGTATGTTTAATGCATGAAGATGCAAACACAGAAAATTACACAGGTCAAACTTCCATTCCCTGCAAGGAGGATGCTTTCTGTCTTCTCACCAATCAATGAATCACTGCTTATTATATATTTTTAAACATCTAAGCAGCGCCCCTGGGATCCATAAAATCTGTTTTCTCTGATCTTTTCGTTGCAAGCCATTCTCCTAGTCACGCACGTATAAGCAATGCTAAGGCTTTTGCACCCTTCTGAAAAGCGGGCGTCACAGCTATAGTTCCTAACAACACTGGCTACCACGTTGCAATTAGAGGAAAAATAAATCTCACCATCCTGATGACAGTCCGTGCAACTGAAGCCAGGATAGGGATGGCTGGGAGAAAATGGGATCTTTGACAGCGTAATTTTAACTCTGTCAAGTTATTCAGCTTTTTTCTTAAAATTCAGTTAATACTTCACACAGATATTACTTTTGCCATCAAATATCACTTTGGGAAAAGTTAATAATTTAGAAACTTTTACGTATTTTTTTAAAGGCTAATGCAATCAATATATTAAATCATAAACAGAGAGCCCTCTCACCCGGGGAATTTTGTGTGATTGCTTCAGGCGGCATCCTCAACATAGGGCATCAGAGCAGGCGGGGGAGGGGGACAAGTAAAGAGGCGCTCCCAGGAATCGGGAGGCCAGGTAGTCAGCAGCAGTGCTGGACCAGTTTGGGGACATGCCATGACTTTTATTTGGAAATGAGGCTTTTCCTATCCAGGAGTAGTCTCATCCTGCACTTTTAAATTTAAATGAAAGGTCTTTTTTTATTGCAAAGACTTTAGTCTTTGGGCTGAAGGCTCATTGATAAGGGGAATGCATTTTTGATGTGATGATGATGACGATTGAGCTGAGTGTTCACCATGCACCTGGCACTGTCCTTGGTGCCTTACACAAGCTACCTGGTTTAATTCCCTTGATTCTCACAAGGTGGGAACTAGCATCAGTCCCATTTTACAGACTTGAGAGCAGAAGTACACAGTAACTTGGCTATGGTCAAACAGTATGAGTCATGGCTACCGTAACTATACACTTTGCCGGTTCCTAGCAACAGCTACCAATTAAGTACATGCCATGGTAAGCATTTCCCCATTTGATCCACTAAAAAAAAGGAGATAGATCTCTTGTACTCTCATTTTGTATACGAGGCACGTGAGGATTATAGAGATCAACAACTTACTCCATAAATACACTGCTCTTGTTACCTGATTTTTAACTCTATATTAAAATATATATTAATGCCTTTAAGGGTATTTGACCATTTTCTGGGTTTAAACTTTTCTGGACTCTTCCAGTGGCCCCTCACTCCCTGTTTATCTCAGCATGCATGTGGCCTTTGCAATTAGAGGGACTGGCTGGGCCCTGGAAGAAGCCTTCCAGCTCAGGACCCAACGGCACATGGCCTGCCGGCTGGGAACCACGCTTCTCTAAAGAAGAGACGTAAGTGAAATCTTGAGAAACATGTCTGGGGGATGCAGAGGCCGGCTGAGACTGTGGCACTGGGGCGGCCCCACAGGGGCTCTGGCTTTTCCATGCTGCATAGTGACAGCTCTGCGGTAGAGGGGGAGCACCGAGAGCCTGGCACGATCAGTAAAGCCTTTGTTTGCCGAGCCTGAGTGATGGCCCCTGTGAGATGCCCCAGCTCTCTCCTCCAATGCGCCTCTCACTCTTGCATTATCTCTATAGCAACCAGGAATGCACCCATGACCTTGAGGGTATGTTTCTCTGCCTTCCTGCTTGTCTCAGAGTTAAATTCATTCACAGAAGTTTGTCATGACCTGAAGGTTTCCAGTACATTTTCGAATGACCTCAGTGATGAATCCTGAAATTCCAGGAGTCAAACTGTCCTCCTTCAAACCCGTACTAAGCAGCTTGTCACCTAGGTGTACACTTGAGCAGGTTAGCCTCAGTAAGACCCAGCTTCCTTCCTCATCAAGGATAGAAATATAAGAATATTATCGGGACTGGAAGGGATAAGGTACGAAAAATAGAACCTAGGACAATGGTTAGCCTTTAGAAAGCACCCAACAAATGTTAGCTTCCCCACTGGAGAGCACAGGGCAGCTTTGCATCCCTTCAGCTGTATAATGTGTTGATTAAATAGACATGGCAGATGTGTCCCAGGCTTTTATCCTGAAAGGTTCCCAAGCCCTTTCCCTTTGGGGGCAGTGTTGCCACCCTCCATAGTATAACACTCCAGTTACATTTTCCAGTTCATTCTCTGTGGGTCATCTCAGAAGCTAGGTGGGGAAAATTAGGGGACATAAGATTACGGAAGCTTGTGGTGAACACAGGGTAATAAACCAGACAACCCCACACCTCGCAAGCCAAGTTCCTTTGGTGACAGAAGAGAATAGGCTTTAATTGCCAAAGTACCCCTTCTAAATTGCCTTCCTGTTTGAAAAAATGAGTTAGAAGGGATTGAGAAAAAAAAACACACAACAAACCCCTCTTCTCTAAGGATTTTAGGAGTAGAACAAATGAAGCCCTCCCCTCATCAATCACTGAACAGGGGCAGGCCTGCCTGGTTTCCTTCTGGGGAATTTGAGATAAGACACCTGAGTCAATGACCATGAATAGTGTTCAGCTGGTCCCTGAACGGTGCCTCACTATCAGGCTCAAAACAGGATGAAATCCAGGCAAACCTCCTGGGTGTGCACCCATCAGAGCAAAACCCAGTCTGTACAAAATGGCAAAGCCTAAGTTTTTTGTGCTGTATTTTTTAAATGGTGCTCTAGTCCAACTAGCAACAAAGCTAGACAACATCCATGCCTGCCGCGTTTCCCCAAGGCACACCGTCCGGCCTAATCAGACCCACTGACCTGCTACAACCACGTGAGCAGCTTCTGCACCTAGGTCTCCACACCTGCCCCGGGCAGCCTTGGGAAGCTTCTCTCGCCACTATGCCATCACCTGTCCCCTCAGCCCAGACACCAGCCAGCCCTTCCACTGGCTTTCCCACAGCTCCTGCTCTTGCTGACGTCTGTCCTCAGAAATCCAAAGGAGCCTACCATCTCTACCAAGCAACGTTTCTCACACACTGATTATTTATCCGTGCTCTCCAAGTGCTAGAAATTGCTTTTCTTCCTAACTATTAAGTATTTTTAAAAAGATTACGTCACCCATTCCTTCCATCTTTTCACAGCATAAGGGGCTCAGTAAGTATCTGTTAGTTGGTTAATAATAACACCTATGTAAATACTGCCAATCTTGTAATCACCAACCAATTTGAATACCTCACAATAAAATATTCCTGCCCCATCTCTCATCCAAAGAACGCAGTATTTGAAAGCCAGAGGGGAGATTCCTCATTCGATCTCCTAATTATTTAGATGAGTTGACTAAAGCTAAGGGGATTGAGGTGGTTGAGGCCACACAGCTAAATGGGAGCCAGGCTAGGGCCAGAGCCCAGATCTGCACACTTGTAGTGATGTGCCCCTTCCTGGTGCACAGCCCGATGACCCGGGCTTACCCTCTACTTGTAAGTTGGCCATCACAGTTCAGTAGAGGGATGACCAGACTGAGAGTCAGCTGGCATGGGGTCACATCCTGGTTCGCCAATAATTTACTGTATGGCCTTGGGAGAATCATTTAACCTTTGGCCTGAGCTTCCATCGCTGCAAAAGGAAGGATGATAAATCTTGCCTGATCTAACCACAGCCCACAGGCCAAACCTAGGTTCCCCTGTTTGTGTAAACACTTATTGCCATCCCCATCCATTTACCTATTGCCAATGGCTGCTTTCGTGCTACAGTGGCAGGGCTGAGTAATAGCTAACACAGAGACCATATGGCCCACAAGGCCAACATATTTACTATTTGACCCTTATGGAAAAACTTTGTTGACTCCCATTATATATGTGATTGTGTGAATCCAATACAGTTTAATAGCGTATGCAAAGGCTTTTTTAAACTACAAAGTGCTCTACCCACATTTTAAAAATCAGTATTCATAACAAAAATAGTAGCAATAGCAATAGTAAATTATAAAAGATAATTACAAGAAGGGGCGATTGACTTTTTTTGGGTGAATATGTGCCATCTCTGTGAAGGTATTGCTTCATTTGAGGTTGCCTTGCTATTGTTTGTAGTAATGTGCTTCTACAGAACCAGTGATACCTTTAAGAGATTCTAGGAATATTTGAGAAATAACTAGGTCATCTATGTATAAAATACAAAACAAATGTTTTCAGAAGAACACCCGTGGAGATCACCTGACCTCACTTCCATCACTAACCTGACTAGCCAAGTGGGCACCATCCTGTGTTATAAGCACCTTTAAGTGCTGTGTGATGGAATTAACACTCACCTGGAAATACTGACTGGACACCTTAAATGTTTAGCTGCTGCTCTAAATGTTTTAAGCTTTTCCATTGGCATTTTGAGAGGGAGAATGTTGGTTCAGTGTGGTTTTGCCCAGGGATGTGCTCTGGCCATGGCCATTAGACAAGGAAGACAGATTGTTCTCAGGATAGTGTGGATATTAATCATGTCCAACTCACTGCCATGGTAAAGACATGGGATTTTATCCTAAAAACCTCAGACAGCCATTGAAGGACCTTGGAAGAGCCCTTCCTCTGATGTAACCACAAAGTAGAGAATGGTTGGTGGACAGGAGCAAGTAGGGAAACTGATTAGGAGGCTGCCCAGGCAGGAGACCAGCGTGGTGGTGACTAGAATTGACGTGGAGATGGAGATAAGCAAACCATCAGTGACAAGCTGAAGCTTGTGGTGACGTGGAAAGAGGGGGCAGGAGATAAGACAGGCACCGGCTATATATTAACCCAGACCCAAGTTAGAGCTGCACAAGGGCAGTTAGTGAGAATCCAGCCAGATTTGTGTTTCTCTCAAATTCATTGCCTGCCCCTATTTAAAATAGACTTAAAAGCCCATAAAACCAATCCCAGTTAGGGCCCTTTATGCCTCTCCAATAAAACATAAAACTCTCATTTGATCCAGTAAAATTCTTAACAACATCTTTTTATTTCCCTCTTGAAAAAGCCATTTTACATGGTCTAAACATAATAACTATTTAGTAATGATAAATATATTCCTACTTAAACAATTATTTTATTATATATTATCAGCTTTAAAGTGTTTATAGTCTGAGGTCTGTCAAGGAAAGAAATTATTTTATTTATAGGAGTTGGGCTGAAAGACTGGATCTTCTTGGCACAAATGAGGCAGAAACAACTGCTATGAGATGAGGCAGGATATACTAGGTTCTATGGCCAGGGCTCCTGTCTTTGTACACGATGTCTGTATATGTGTGTGCACATGTGCACGCATGTAAGTGTATACAGGGCAGCTTGCAATGAAAGATAAGAAATTCCTACGCAATATGAATTCTCTCCTATCCCCTCGCTAAAATATTCTTCTGAAATCTCTCAGAAACCCCTAAATATTCAGAGAGGTGAAATAGAAAACTTTGATCAGCTATAAATGACTCCCTGGGAACATAATATAAGATCTGTCATCTCCAGCAGCTAAGGATAAAGCACTGGGCCCATCGGAGCTTTGATGGAGGGCGCATTGAAATCATAAATTGGAACCAGGCACTTCCAGGCCTCATGCTGGAAATATCTAGAGCACTGGGTGCTACTAGGCTGTTGGTTGGGGGAATAGTAACCAAAGATCAGATTTCTAATTTCATAATTTTGCAGAGATCAGCGTGACTTCTAACCAAATCATGTTAAAATTGGGCTTTATTTCTGCGCAGGTAGACAGGCTTCTCCAAGGCTTGTCTCTGCCCAGCCCACTGCCCCAGACATTGGTTGTGTTTATATTATGAGATTAAGGGCTCTAATAATTTGGGACACTCACGTGGACTTCTGAGTTTGTTTTCTAATGAGAGGAATGGACTCTCATGGACTTGCAGTGTAGGCTGTCTGTGGCCACGTAGCAAGAATGATCTACACGATGCATCCTTCTGTTCAACCATTTTTTCATCAGTTCATTTACTCAACTATTCGACAACTATTTCCTGAGCACCCACCTGTGCTGGGCCCTGTGCTGGAAACTGGGGATATAGTGGCAAACAAGAGAGCCCTGGTCCCATAGTCCAAGATAAGACCCAGGAGTGCACCAAGACCGAACTTCAAGTTGTAACGAGTTGTCCTGGAAGGAGAGTGAATCCTGTCACCAGCTCTGTCTCCATCTCACTGTGTGACCTCAGAATACTCTCTTGCCTTCTCAGCCTTGAGTTCCTCACCTGGACTTTAGACCAGACACCCTCCAAGGTCTATATTTCTGTTTCTTGTGGACTTGAACCAAATATGACCTGCTGTTTGGCAGCCATTCTTGTCTGCAACACAGATGCATGTAAAAATGCCTCTGAGGGATGGGAGGCAGGTGAGACTGTGTCCCTGGAGGTGGCTTCACCGGGGACTCTGGCTTTTGTTCCATTCTTCCTCTGCTTTTCTAAATCTCTCCTGGGCACTGATTAGAGAAAGGAAGATGCATACCCCTGACACTCTCCATGTGTTTTTTTCTGAGCCCGAAATTATAAGACCCTCCAGGGCCTTGACTGACTGGCTCCTGATTTCTGTGGGCCCCGGTTCAGAGGATGTAAAACTAGTCTTTCCCAGAGGGGAAAGGAATGAAATGGTACCCTCTCCGTCTCATGTAATCCCAGGGCCAGGATTAAGGTATTGGCTGTCGTCGTAAACCCTGCAAATAAAAAGATAACAAAATGCACAGTTCATTCCATTTGTGGATATTTCATAGGACTTCGGGGTTGATCAGGGGACAGGGAGGCAATGGCATGTTACTTAAAGAACCAGAGGATCACATGGCTTTGTCCAACTGCTGCTGGACTGATGTGCTCACCAATAAAAGATTTAAAATGTTGGCTCCCAAGGGCAGGAACTAAGTCGACCTGGCTTCTTTGATGCTGTTACCTTTGTTTTCCTTCTGCAGAAGGTAACACCTGCAATCTCATAACTGGAAGCTTCTCCAAGACAAACACCCACTAGCAGCTCCCAGATAGAGCACGGGTGGGTGCTAGAGAATGTACAGTCTTACTGGTCATTGGTGGAAATAAAATAAGCACTAAAACTTTGTAGCTGGTGAGCTGAATGATTGTGACAATGATTCATTTTGTGAACTCAGCAAATTCGTGAAGCGCCCCGTATGAAGAAGAAAAAACGTGGTCAGTGACCTGGAAGGCTTACAGTCTAGAGAGGTAAAGAGACACACAGGGACATTTAGACAGAGAGCAAACCTTTCACGAAGAAGGAATCTGTATCTGAAAGGAAAGCACACAGGCCGCGTCTCCCAGGCACAGGACTAGCGCTGAGGGAGCTGGTGGCAGCGAGGCAGGCCCAGCTCGGGGGCCCGCGGGCCGTGAGTCCTGCCCGGCTCCTGGCTGCTCTTCCAGGAGGCAGTGCAATCCGTTACCCGGCCAAGTGCTCCCGCTCAGGCCGGGGCTGTCTCAAGCGCTTTTTACAATGGCTGAAATTCTGCACAGGGGGCGATCTCATGCCGGGCTGTGCTGCTTCTTCAATATAAGTGGCACGGCGCTTCGCCTGGAGGTGTAACTGGCCGGGGCTATGTCCATCAGTCATTCTAACGCCTGTGTTTGAAGAGCATATCGAAGCTATTCCCCCCACCCCAGAGTACTTTATATAAGAGCATATTGGTTTAGACTAGAGCCTGTGCTCTCCTTCACAAAAGAACCAAGGCGTGCATTGTAGGAGGGCTCCGTTGTCTTTGTCACGCCACGCGTGGGGACTGGCTGGTGGGTTAGGGTTTCTGGTGATTGCGTGATCCCAGGCCCTGAGCAAGGAAGAAAGCTGGGGCAATACTCTGTCATAACCAAGGGAGGGAATAACTTGCCACTCTTTTTTCACAGCCTGTATGATGCTAATGACAGCAATAACCAGTCAACTAAATAGGGACTGATATACACACATATGATTAGAGCCATAATTCCAAAGATGTCCATTATCATTAAATGGCATATGGAAAGCCCAGAAGTCGTTTACAGTAGGATTAATATTGCTCTTGCATTAAATACCTATTAGACATCTGGAACCAAAAAAAAAAAAAACACAACAACAAATGGTAGCTAAATATTACTAACATTATCCACATCCCTGATTCTAAATGCTTTAGTAATGTGCACATATGTGTTGATTTATGCATTATAGCTTCACCGCCTATATGAGAGGGTTAAATCTAACCCTGATGTTATCCAGATGAGTACACTGAGACCCAGGTGGGTTCAATAGCCAAGTCCAGCAGTTTGTGGAAGAGCTGGGACAAGAACCTGGCTCCCCTTATTCCCCCAGCACAGAGCCTCCAGCCCCCACCAGTGAGCCCAGCGGTGCTAAATCATTGGCAGTGACTCACAGAGGCAGAGGCTCTCGCTTAAACCTCCGTTCGGGTTTGAAGTTTCGGGATGATTCTGAAATAGGCTGATTTTTCATTCATGGGCAGCCAGGGAGGACTGTTGCTTTCCCCTGAGTAGGATGGGAGGGGAGGGGGGGAGTAGCTGCCTGCTCTCTGCAGGATTCATTAGCCATGAGTCCCCTTGTTCAGGAATATTTTATAAAAATCATGCCTATCCTCTGTCAGCAGCGGTATCTATGCTGCAAAGAAATCAGAGTAGTGAGTGCAAGAAACATGGAGTATATGAAGCTCAAAATAATAAAGCAAGGGCTTTCACTTCCCTTGAAATATATGGTGGAAGGAAGCACTGGGGTGCAGTTTGGTTGGTTGGTTGGTTGGTTGGTTGGTAACTCAAATGGTTAAAAAGCAGCCATGCCTCCTATAACCCCTTTCATCTGTCCTAAGTTTATATTAAAGAAAGTCATTCTGCAGTGCATAAAACATAAACTATTACTGTACTCAACCCTGTGTAAGGGACAGCGGTGACCCTGAAGTACCTCTGTCCGAAGTGCCTGTGGCCTCTTTGGAGGGAGAGCGTAGCCATCATGATGACAGCAGCCCGAGGTCGGATACCGCGTTGTGGCCACAATGTCAAAGAGCACTGCAGGACTTGCACTGGAATCTGACTCCATGTGGCCGAGGCGCTTGGCTGTGTGGGATTCATCGGTGTTCCCTGGGTTTCAAGTTACTCCCAGGTTGGTTTGTTCTTCTACAAGAGAACCTAGAGGAAGGACAAGCAAGAGGAACAGTTAGGCAAACAAAGATAAACAGGCTCGCCTGCTTAAGATCCGCCCCAGGTGGGGAGAGAAGGCCTCCAGTACACACACACACACACACACACACACACACACACACACACGCACACCACATACACATACACACATACCAGAGTGTTGGCGTGACACGACCAGAAGCAGAAAGCAAACAGTGTTACATTAGTCTTTAATCTGTCTGGGCTGGGATGCGTCTCTTTACTTCTAATTACAACACCCCTGGAGCTGCCATTGGGTTCGTTCAAGTGCCTTAGCTTCCTGATGAACATCTGTATGTCTACGATATAGTGCAGATCAGAAAGAAATAAACCTCTGGGGGAAATGTGGTTAAGAGATTGCGGCATGGTGATCCATTAAGAAAGCCAACCCACATTAAGGGGGATGAAGCTTGGAAGGAATTACCGAAAGCCACCTATGTCCCTAGATTCCTTCACACTATATGTTGCCTTGCATGGAAGAGAGACATTTGCAACACACGGGCTCCTGGAAAGTAGAAAGTTCTAAATCTATTCACAGCTGTCTCCCCTCAGGGGGTTAGGTTTTGCTCCAGAGTCAGTTTCAGAGTCTTATTTCCATTGAAAGAGTTTTTACTTAATCTGAAATGCATGGAGATCCCATCAGGTAGAATCCATTGAGGGAAATTGCTTCCTGCAATGATGTACGATTCATTTATTCACATCTCTGAGCTATTTAGAGGAAATAATCCATGGATTGCGTCATTAGTTTAAAAGCCACTGCAACTGTTGTTTGTCAGTATAATTTTAAGCCACGTAGGATCATTAGTTGGAAAAACATATTTGAAAAGATATATAACTAGTTCCCTCACTGGAACAGTATGATTTATGTTGGAGAAAGGTGGCATTGGAAATTAAACTTCTAAGCATAAGTCATTCTTAGCACTGACACCTGAGCCCCTCTTCTCCCTTGACAGACCACACTGCAACCCAGAGATTGAAAGGTGTCCAGGAAATGCAAGGATATCTCTAGGGGCACGGAGCACTACCGTGAAGACATCCACAGCACAACTGCAAAATTATCGTGATGATAAAATACATCTCCATCGGCTCAGTCAGCAAAAAGCCAAGAAGAACTTTCAAGCTTCATTATTCTATTTGCCCTTACTCTATCGGACCATTAAGCGGCCTTAGCTTTCTTTCTCAGTTTGGTGGCCTCCTTGAGAGTTGTCAGTGTCTGGCTGCCGACAGCTTCCTGGGCCACGAATTAGGAGGCAAAAGTGCTGATTTTATCTCTGCCCAAATTGCTGACACTACCATCTTAGAGTCCTGCTCTTGACTTTTAGGTCACCTCTTCTTTTCTTGTCCCCTTAAGAGTAAAATTCAATGTGAGATGAAACTCAAGATGAGGTCCATCCGCGTCACCTTGTGGTTTCACCACTTAGAAACACCAGGACGGAACCTTACCTTTTGTTCTCTCTGTGTTCCTTCCTGCCCAGCACCCCCTGAGCCATGCGAATCTTTCTTAGGAATGACATACAGTCTGAAATGTCTACATAAACTACTTAAGCAGAGTGTGAAGGAAAAGGCAAGGTCAGTGGAGCCCATGGAGTTTAACAGAAGGCAAATATTAGGGTTTTGCTTGGTCATTCTTGGGCTACCAACAGAACTTTGGTTTTCTGGCTTGCACTCAGTAAGAGGCACAGGGAGACATTCAAGGATGGTCACTCTCCTGGTGTTGACTTCATGGCCTTTCCCTGATTCATCTGTTCAATCTCAATAATCATTCAACTACCCTGAGTTTATACAGTGTTTCTGGGTCTTGCCATTTCTTTATTTGTGACATATAAGAACATATTTTTGAGCACATAATTTTTCTTAATATTAATAATAGTAGCTATTTCTTCTCATATATTTTGCAAGTACTTTTTCATTCATTATTTACTTTTTACTTCAGTTAAAGGTGATATGTCTGTCTGAGTATGTATTTATTTTAAGAGTGGGAAGGGAGGGATAGAACCATTCTTTCTAAAATAAATGTGAAAATTCAAAGTTCATTTACTGACATGAAGCACAGTCTTACAGAAATGGTCTCCAGAGGACAACACATCTGGCACTTGGTTCTTTATCTTTGCCACGATCCTTGCCAAGCAGGCACACCTGTTTCACAGCCTACGTTCCCTCCGCCCAGCATTTAAGGAGGTAGGTGTTCTTGCAGGAAAAGCAATAAATCTACAGGAGAGAAACCCATGATGTCTCGTCCAAGACGCTGAGTGTGAGATACTGTGGTGGAAATAGAAAATGCCAACTATATTGTCGCTAAGCTGTTTGGAAACTAGACAATCGAGTCCTGATTAATGAGTATTTCCCACATCGTTTACACCCAACCTTTCCGCCACTTACTCCTACGAACTCTAATACGTGGCCCCAGAGGAAATAGTATTTTCTTTGGTTTGAGATCTCTTTGCCTGTGTCCACTACTGTTTTCTAGACCACACTGACAGCAATCCGGTTGGCAAAAAGAGTAAAAAAATTTATCAGGCTTAAAAAACATAGAAAAGACAAAACTCTGAAATACGAAAGCTCTACTAAAATCTTAGCCCACAGATATCTTCAAAGTTCCTTAAAGTTCTTTTTCTCATATCTCTGGATTACCAGTTAACCCTGTTTGTCCTACTCACACTCAAGGGTAGCATCAGTATGAGATGGTCAAGTAGAAAGCCGGGTGGAAATTTCGTATCTTCAGTGTTAAGATCAGACCTGCTCCTTACAACAGTGTTTCTCAAACTTTTCTTCATTATCATCCCTAAAGGAGCCCTTTTGGGCAATTTTTTCTAACGTCCCTCTTCCAATGACATTTTAACACCATAGGCATACTGTGCATTTGTTTACGTGTTGCATTTGTATCTATACATTAAAGGAGCAAGTCTCTTCACCACCCCCCTCCTGCGAGAACCAATGTTTGCCCCTTGAGGGCACCATCACCTCTGCTGAGAATGAATGGCCTGCAGTGTTTTCTCTAAACAACCCACACTCACCTTCAGCATCAGACAACCTCTGCTGGGGCTTCAACAAGTGAAACTTTGCTTTTTAAGAAAGCGCCATCCCTGCAAAGGGCAACCCCGTATCTCTCTGTGACTTGAGCAACGTCATTCCTGCCCAAAGAATGAAGGCAGAGGGGACTGACTGCTTAAACAGCTTCTCAATAAGTCCCTGGCCTCAGCAGAGATGCATATCCATAATTTATGGAGAAAGCGGTCAATCACTAAAAAATAACCATTGGCCTCCAGGCTCCTGTGAGCCCATCCCACTGAACTGCAGGGTCTGGGCCAAGGACACCTGATACCACTTCTCTCTCTGATGGTTTTCAGGGCACAGGCAGGAATGTGGTCATCGCCTGCGAGGCTTCAGAACCTATAAAGGAGCTGGGGTTTGGAAAACAGGTTTATAACGGGAAGATAGGAGAGGAAGAAGGGTCTATAGTTCATCAGGTCTGTCCTAAAGGGAGAAGCTTCGGCTATTTCTGCAGGCTATGGGGAAGCAGGCATGAGCCAGCAAGTCTCAGACACGGGACCCAAACGCGAGTCGAGGCTGAAGGCCGGAGGTCAAGCTGGGGATAGAGACAGCCGTGAGCATTGGCTTGTGCAATCCGCTTGCAAAACAAGAAGGCAGGGCAAGAGGAGGCTGAAGGGGAAGCAAGAGAGCAAGTGAAGGACAGAAGTCACCAAAGATGGAAAGGGACAGTGAGTGAGTGCTAACTGGGAAACCAGAGGGACACGGGGGCAGCCGAAACCCACAGTCGTCATGTGTCAGTGTGCTCAGCAGTCCGGCTGTCTTGGCCCAAATCGAACGTCGCTCTTATTTGCAAATGCTCAGAAGCTCTAAGAGATACCTGTTTCCGGTCTCCTGTCATTTATGAAAATGGGAAAACCCAGACACAGTTAGTCACATCTGGGAAGAAGACACCAATGATGTATTCATAGGTAGGATATGGTGTTTGAGGGAAAGAGCAGAACTCATTTTTGTCCCAAGTAACTAGTCAATGTGACATTGTTTACTGACATGAAGAAGACTGGACAGGATCAGATAAAGGAAATCAGTGCTGTTTCGGTCAGTTAAATAAGTCTCTTAGATACCCAAGTGGAACTGTCAAGAGAGCATATGGAATTGCTAGGAAAAGGTCAGAGCGGGAAAAGATATTGGGCAATGATTGGCCTACGGGGTCAAGGTCGCTGCTTAAGTACAGTGGAGAGAGGGGCTGACGGCGGAGTTTGCAAGTGAATATATGGAGCCATGGAACCTAACTGAGTGAGAAGGGAAAGAATGACCCGAGAGCAGTGAGAACAGGGGAAGTTGCAGTCAGAGGGTGGAAAGTCACAGCGAGGCTGTGTAATGGATAAAGTGGAAGCCGTCGAGTAGGTGAGATGGGAAGAGGGGAGCCGGTGGTCAGAGGGTGGATTTAAGGAGGCAGAGACCTCCACTTCAGGGGTCACCTGGTTTACACGTTCCGCACCCCATGCCTTTGCTGTGCTGCTCCAAGTGCCTTCCTTCCCTTTCAGGCACCAGCCCACCCGTGGATGTTGTCTACACTCCGTAACTTTAAACCAGCTCCTCGTGCCTGTGGGCTGCCTTCGCATTGACCATTCAATGGGCACTGGAAAGGCTCCAAAGCCGTTTGTGAACATCTTCCCAATCACTCCTGCCTGCTGCTTGTTACCCCGCATGTCTTCTCACCCCGCTGAGCTCCGCTTGGCTCCTATACTCTTTGCTCTAGTCCAGATTCTTGGGTCCATTGTCCATGCAGAATTAGTCGTGCTCTGGATTCCCTGGGGTGATAATCATTGCTTAGTTCCCAGGAGCTGAGCCTTGGCTGGCATGGCACCCCAGCTGGATGTGCCGGGTTCCCCATGAGGGCGAGGATTGGGAAACCCCCACAACTTCCTCCGCAATCCCCTCCAAGGTAGGCCTTCCCTAGCAGACGCCACAAGCCCCACCTCCTCTTTTCTCCCTGCACTTGAGAACATGTTCCCATGGGCTTTGCAAACATGTCCCTCCCTGCACACTTTAATTGTCTGTAAGAATGTTATTCTGCTCCCTATTTACTTTCTTATTTTTAACATCTTTAATGGAATTTGGTCTCAATCTTTATGTTTGGCATTTTTACATGGAATTGGGTTGTTTTCCTCCCTAACTTCATGGCTCTGGAGCTCCCCCTTCTGCTGCTTTTGTGAAACATTCACAATATGCCTCCTCCCTTTGTGAAACTCTCCTAGCTCTGCTCTGGCCCTTCATCTGAACTCCCTGCTTCCTGTGTCTCTACCGGCTCAGTGCTGCTCACTTCGGCTCCTGTGCCCGGGAACAGGGAAAAACCTGTTCTAGGCTGAAAGAGTGGGATAGACAGAGGCCCTGAGCCTTCCTGCTTTTGAGGAATTAGGAGCAGCCAGTGTGGCTAGATACTCGTGAGACGGGTGGATATCACGAAATGATGCATGAAAAAAAAAAAGTCAGAGTAGATCATTCAGGACACTGCAAGCCACGGAAGAGATTTTGGATTTTATTTTGTAGGCAATGCAAAGTCATCAAAAAGGCTGTGCGTTGTATACAACATTCCAACAGGGCTCAGAAGAAGGATCGCTTTGCTCCACTTACAGAATTAAATTAGGTACTTTTGGCCCCTAACGTTGATTTGACCACAGAGAAGATGAATGGATGTAGTACATTCATTGCCCGTGAAGAAGTGAACTAAGATGGGAGAAAAAATAGTGCCCAGGGAGGGGGAGAGTCACGAAAAAGGAGGCTAGATAGTTCGGACGGGGGACCAGATTGAGAAGGCCCTGCACAGCCCTTGCTCAGCGAGTCCCTGGGAGCAGTGGCCTTTCTTCACATCAGTTGCTACTGGGAGAAGGGTGGTGACGGAGCACAGAACCTGTGACACAATTAGAGCTACACAGAACCTGTGACACAATTAGAGCTAGAGAGCCACTACGTGGGGCTGAATAGAGCAGCACATTTTTTCAAGAGGCTGTATCCCCTCTTCCAATTTTCAGGGCTCTGCATCAGAAGGTCAGCCGCACTCGCCTGTCAAGATATTTTGGATAATAATGACTTTCCTTTCCTGCTATTCATATCAGTTGCCTTTTGTTATAACACCGAGGCTTTGTAAGCTGGCTTTGTAATAAGTCTTCTATATAATGTAATATTCGGCACTTTCTCTATTCTCATTCAGACTTCCGCAAAAGTGTCAGGGGAAAGGGAAGAAAGGCTGATGCCTGTGATCCGGGTATTATTTTTATCTACATCGCATGAAGGGAGGTTGCTTAAATGCTGTGGGGCTGTCTTTCTTGGATATCGTATATTCAATAAATACATAAAGCAGAGCCACTTTTCCAGTCACTGATGATTGAATTTCTAGAGCTAATCTGGGTTTCCATTTTAAACTCTGTCTTCTTAAGTTTGGATTCATTGGGAATTATTTGTGGAAAGGCCACCAGATGATAGGACATGGGCCTTAGGCCGAAGGGAGTTCAGGACAGCTCTGGTCAGCTAAGGACAATCACGTGGAGCTGAGTGCAGGTGTGAGCCATTGGCGGGAGAAAGGAGACCATTCCAGAGGCCTTATTAGGAAATGTGACCGTGAAGAAATGAGAGTGACCAGTGTTCCCCGAGATGAAGAGGGGGCCTGGAAATGGTAGAAGCAGAACCATGATAACGGTCACCATCATCATCTTGTGTTAAGACTGAGTTGGTGAAGAGCTTCCCATTCAGCCTTGGCCAGTGTTGGGAACACAGGGAGGTGGCACAGAAGCAGGAGCTCAGCTCCCCATTTTTCCATGAGTTCTGAGTAGGAACACAGAGAGATCATTGGTGAATAATTCTATAATGGCCCAAACTGAACTATCAAGGTTAAGCAAAACACTTATATGCATATAATGCATGACCCATGGACACAGACAAAAGTGTGGTGAAGGCCTGGGGCAGGGGGGCAGGTGTGGGGTAGAAGGGATCAATGGGGGGGGAAAAGGAGACACCTGTAATACTTTCAACAATAAAGATAAATTTGGAAAAAAAGAAAGGATTACATATACTAAATGTGCCAATTCTAAAGCCCTTTCTGGTTCTAGCATTCTAGCGAGAAGTGGTACACAAACCCCAAAGGCTTTTAGAGAGATGGAACTGTTCTAGCCCAGTGGTGGATTTGGACGTGACTAATAGATTGTTAGAAACTGGAAAGTCACGAGGTGATCCCCTTCATTTTTCCTATGAAAAGGAGTTTACCCATGGGGTTTCTATGTGCAATGCTTTGACACAAGGCAAGTAAAAGAGAAAACATCAGGAGAGACAAAAAAGGGACTTACCCTATATAGTAAGCACAAATTATTTTATTATAATTTTATAGATGAAAAAGCAGTGACCACAAAACTTAAGATGACTGGTTCAAGGTCATGTGATTAGGTAGTAGCAAAGCACAGATTAAAATCTATTCTAGTCCATCTTCTACTCTGTTTCCTACCTAACAGATGAAATTGAAGACATCACAATTTTTTCTTGGTTAGTTTCCTGCTAAATTTTTCGTTTTATTTAAAAAATGGGGGGGAAATCGGATTCTCTTCCCACTTTATCTTGGCTCTAGATCATGCACCTAAGCGTTTAAATCAGAGGACAATGGAATAGGAGCAATTATTGACGTCTTTCAGAGAGCAACAAGAGCAAAACAACTCCACAGAGCTCAGATATATTAAAAGCAATCATCTTTGTGGAGTTCAATAATGAAACACAAGAGCCCTCCCAGACCACCCACCTGGTCCGGCCTTCAGGAGCACCCAGCAGGAGGCCAACAATGTGACCCACAGGGAGGTTAATTAAAGCACACCACATGGAACGAAGCTGGGCCACCTGTATTATCAATAACCAGTGTTTGTTCAAACATCTGCAGCATTGAGAGAAGAAAACTCCACTACTGTAGTTGATTCCAGGAGAGGCCTGCTGTGGTTTCTTTGATGTTTCACCAGAGTGTGTTGCAACAAGCAACCAAGCCTGAAAACATAGAGCTGTTCCGCTGAGAGGTCAGCATTAGGGCAAAACAATATCTGCAGAGATTGGTAGGATGGACCCGGAGATTTCTCCATGTGTGACTTGGATGCAGAACAAGACTGTTTTCCAATGTAAGATTTAAACAGCAACCATATCTGTACCATGCACTGAGGTGGCCAAGACAGCGGCAGAAGAGGACCCTGGTCTCTCACCTCCTCTTGGGCCAGCGGGTCTTAACCTTGATAGTTCAGTTTGGGCCATTATAGTGTCATCCACTACTAGCCTCTCTCTGTTCCTACTCAGGACGTATGGAAACACGGGAAACTGAGCTCCTGCTTCTGGGCCACCCCTCTGTGTTCCCAGCACCAGCCACGGCTGTACGGGAAGCTCTTTGCCAACTCAGTCTTAACACAAGATGGTGATGGTGACGGTTATTATGGTTCTGCTTATGCCCTTCTCAGGCCCCCTGTCTTCCTCTCGGTGAACATGGCTCACTCTCATTTCTTCACGTGCTTCATGACTCCAGCAACCACCGGGCTTTCTATCCACCAGTTCCCTTTACTCACATCTTTGAATGATACAGCTTCGGGATAATTGGTGATTTGTACTGATATGTAATATCAGTGAATCTCTTCACTCTTCTACTACACATTTAACTTGGACTTAAATATCCCAGTGAGCTACCCACAATATAAGAAAAATAAACAGGTTCTCTAAGAGCCTTTTAATTTTCCCAAGACGTATGCTGTGGTTGCTATCCTTAAGTACCATTGTGTTATTTAACAGTGCGCTGGCTGCTGTGAAGGAACAAATATATGTTCCCTTCTCAGTGAGTTAACAAGTTAAATCAGAAAAAAGTAAAAAGGAAAAGAAAGGGAAAGCACAACAGGAAAGGAAACAGAGTGCTAAGGAGATTGGCAGTTACTTTGTAAGAAGCCTTGAGGTGCGTGAGGCCGTGGTGGTTTTGAGCATTCATTTAATAAACCTGGGGACCCACCAGAAGGTTCTTGTGAGACCCTTGGAGTGTTGCTTTGATTACTTCAACTGGCTACAAACTAGTTTCCAAATAGAAGAAGGTTCCTTTACTCAGTTTAAACAGATGGTGTTAATTGTTCTAATTACTTTGACAACTACTCACAGGCCTTGAATCCTGGCGGTTACACTCTGGCCATTCCCAGGTAGGTCTCACACCTTGTTATAAACAGGCCTGGCTCTGAGCATGGGTTGTAACCTACACAGTCACTTTTCCTATGGAAAGGAGGGAGTCCCCAGTGTGCACAAATCACTAGCAAGTTCTAGGGACATAGTGGGGTGCAAAAAAGACAAGGTCTCCATCCTCATGAAGTTTATAGTTCTATGGGATGGACACGCATGTGCACCTGTGTGACTGTATGTCTCATATACCTGCTGTGAGAGCCCAGGACAGGGACCCTGCCTGTCTGGGAACAGAAGTGGTCAGAGAAGCTTTCCCTGAAGACCAGGTGATTTCACAATGGTGAGGGGTGAGTGGCGACTCATCAGAGAGCGGGGAGGAGACTGAGGGGTTGGCAGCATCTGAAAGACCGTTAGCACAGTAAGGGTGATGCATTTGAGAAAATGGATGATGGTTACTGTGGCTAGAATGCAGGCCGGACGTGGAGCCAGAGAGCCAAACGAGAACCAGATCAGGCAGGAGCCTGTGGCTCACCTGGACAATTTTGAATTTTATTCCAAGGACCATGGCAAGTCACTGGGATGCAGCAGACAGTTGGATTTGTGGTTCAGTAACTAACTAGCAAGGCTCGAACGTTTAAATCATTCTGATCTTTGGCTGATATAAAGAAATCGTTCTTTGAATCTCTCTCTAACCTGCGTGTCTTTTTACAGACTGAGAATGTCACGGAGGCCCTTACCCTCCCTCCGTCCATCTGGCATCTCTGCTCCTGACTGCCCCCCTGGGAGGCATAGTGGGGGCGAATCTCATCCTGTTTTGGCTCCAGAGACAGTAGAACTCTCTCGTGAGCTCCCCGGCTGCTCTCCTGTGTTTCCTTCAGAAATCAGCTTCGTGGACCAGAGTTCAACAAGGAGCAACATGGAGTGTGGCCCAGGGCAAAGGGGCTGCGGGAAAAGCGACAGCTAAGTTGCAATGCAGACGAGAGTAAAGCCGCCTCCCTCAGCCCCACGCCCCAGTCCTCCCAGGACCGGTGTTAAAAACCTGGGTTATTCAGGTTAACATGGACAGCTATTGGGCTTTGAAACAGATTAAATA
The DNA here is from genome assembly GCF_054644295.1 of Miniopterus natalensis. Taxonomy (NCBI): domain Eukaryota; kingdom Metazoa; phylum Chordata; class Mammalia; order Chiroptera; family Miniopteridae; genus Miniopterus; species Miniopterus natalensis. Next base: position 47,866,765 of record NC_142094.1, read on the forward strand.
TCAATTTAAAGTGAGCAACCTCAAAATCGACCAAATCCATTGAGATTATTGAAATCTACATCTTGAGACACACTTCAATTTAGAGGGAAGTAAAGAAGGAAAGTCACAAAATTAAGAAGGCAATTCCCCGTCGATCCGGGCCATTGCTGCCTCCTCAGATGCATCTTGAGGGGCATTTTCCCCGACTGGTCCTTTCTTTGCACATACCCTGGCACAGCCTGCTTCCTGCCCCGCCTCCTGCCAGCCCATAGCCGCTCTCCACCGCCTCTGTCTCCTAACTACTTTTTCTCTTTTTAATTCTTATTGATTTCTTTATGGAAAACTACTAAATAAAGGAAAATATATGAAGAAACTGTACACAATAATATGCCAAGAACTTCCTCAGAGTCAGCTCCATTACATGGTAGAAGGGCCTCCCAAGGGAAATAATAAGAGGCCAGTCGCCTGAGTTATTTAAAACTCAACTGGACAAAGTCACCAAGGATGTGCTGGCAGGAAGGCCCCAGCCTCAGCCATACTGGAATGAAGATAATGATCCTACTAGGATTTTTCTGTCCTCCCCTTGCTTTATCTGAAAATCGGTTATATTCACAGACAGCAAGATTCACTGCTTTCCTGTGGCCAAATTCATCAGAAACTGGAACAAAAGCAGAGGAGAGGAATATTAAAGATTCTCTGCTTCAACTATCCAGGGGCACCCGGGGCCCAGGGGAGAAAAATCAATGCTGGGCTCTCATTCTCTGCCTGCCCTTGATTCCATGATCAAAGGAGAAATTCTCTGGAAACAGGAGGGTAAGTTCTGCTAGCGTTTCATGGTAGAAACTGCTGTTATACATGGCTTTCCGCAGTGTCTGCATATAATTTTCGTCCATCAACAAGTAAAGTTTTGTCCCCAAATAGTATCTGTTTTTCCATTACATGTTTATAGCAATTTCTCTGAAGTCCACTTATTATTTTTTTCTATTACAGCTTTGCAGAGCATTGCAGAAATCTTCATAAACTCAAAATATGTGAACTATAAGCATTACTATATCGAGGCAGATCAATGCCCTTACCACCTAGCACCCTAGGGTCCAAGGAAAGGTGTTGTGGTTTTATATATTGGCTACATCAGATAATCATATCCTTTAACTTTACCCAAAATGTCAATGAAAAATCTGCCATGACTTGATAATCAATAGTACCTCATGCATAGAACACTTGTACTTTATAAGCTTTTCACAAGTATCTACTCTTTTGATCTTCAATTTGGGTATTAAGTCCATTTTCCAAATGAAGCACCTGAAGCTCAAAAAAGAGGAAATTAATTGCTTCGTGAGTGACACAGAGATAGCAAGGGCAGGCGGGAACACATCCCAGATCTGTCTGCAAAACCCTTGCTTCTTCCCACTCTACCACCATGTCCTTCTCAGGGCTTTGGGGACCTCACCCTAGAAACAGATTATGTGTTTTGGATGCTGAGTACATACTCTATATATTCCAGACCAAAAAAACCCCACACATTCAAATAGACATAATGTATTACTAAAAATGGTGTTTTAATCACTGGCGCAAGCTGCCCCTAAAGTCAACCGTGGCCCTAGACTTCGCAGTTCTATGAGCCAGCATGTTCCTTTCTGTCTGGAGATGATTGGATGGGGTTTTGTTTTGTTCTATTTTCTGTTACTTGCAAAAGAAATGGCCCTAATATACCACTACTAACAAAATCACAAGAAAAGTCTAGTTTCCCAGGTAGATCTCCACAGCAACATAGACCAATCAGAGTTATAGATTTGTTAGAGCTGGAAAGAATCTATTGAGTTTCTATATATGTGTGTATACAGGGGGAGATTTTATATATACAGAAGGAGAGAGAGGCTCAGTGACAGAGGGACAAAGGGCAGGATATTCACACTCGAGGAGCCTATTCCACCTGTTTCATTTGGTTTGACAATATCGAACTTTACCTGAGCCCTGTGCTCCCAGAAAACAGGGACAGTTAAGAAATTCCCCCAACATTTTGTGTTTCATTAAATAGTTTACCACTAAAAACTACTCCTCATGTGGCTTAGATAAGACTCAAAGTCTGCTCTTCCTGGTGACTGTCCTAAGACATGGGCATGGCTCCGGTATTTACCAGCAACAAGGCCAAATGCAGACATTTCCCTTTCTATCTGAGCCTCTTGACAAGGCTGGGCCCAGCCCCTCCAACTTCCTTTTCTTTGTCTCATGATTGATTAGCTGAGATTAGAATTGTTTCTCCCCCGTGAATTTTAGCTAACCACAGAGGAAAACATGTCCTGGTCTGGTAACTGACTGAGACTGGTCCTGCTTGCAAAACAACCCCAACTGTAAATCAGCTCATCGGCAATGTATTCACTCTCCTTCCCCTCCCATAAAAGTCTAAGGCAACCACCCTGTGGAGACATTCTGATCTCCAGATATGGGGAGCTCTTTTTATTGCAACAGCCTGAATACAGTCAATCTCCTTATCTGGCATTTGCCTGTTCCCTCCCAGCTTTATTGAGATACAATCGACTGCTTTTTGCCTTTGACAATCTGCCCAGGTTTCATTGAACCTCTAACCCACATGCAGGGGATAACTATGACTCTTTCCTCTAAGACTTCAACTTGGAATAAAGATACATGAACCTAAGAAGTCCTAGTACCTGGCAGGCTGTAGTAAGTGCTCAGACAGGTCAAGAGTGCCAAGGCAACTGTGGAGATGGAGAGAGGAATTCTACCTCAGGAATATGGGATTTAAAATGGGTATAGAAGAGCAAAGCAATCTTCCCAATGTGTGGCCCCCTACAGGTGGTACTGAGGGGTGAGCGGAGATTCCAAATACGCCTGCAACAACTCTCCCCAAGCCATCTCCTAAACACACAATCAAAGTAAAACCAATGTCCTTGATATGCTTCAAATATGTTCGCTTCACAAAAAAGCCTCTTGGCCCCCACTACCAACCAGATTGCTTCTTTCTATGGGGAAGATCAGTGGCAGACACGGCTGCTTTCAAGAGTCCAAAATTACCAGAGCCATCCGAATGAGACCAACTGACATGGGGCAGGGTACGTAGCAGTCTCCAGCCAGCCTCAGGAAAATAATAAAGGGGCCCAGTTGCTGAAATGATCACCGCATAAAGGTTATTTACACAAACCCAAGCTGGTCCAGCCAGTGAAAAAGGGATTGAAAAGAATTATCAGTTAGTTGTTCAACAGGATGCCCTTCTTGCCTTAGTAAGCGTAGGCTCAGATTGCAGCAGGTGGGGTGGTTTCCCTCCCTTTCAAAATGAAGGGTGGGAGGAGGGGAGAGAAATTGCCACACAGAAGCAGGTTGCAGAGGGCAGTCTATCACAGCTTCCAGGGAATCACAAAGGGCATCGTCTTTATCCTAAATCATAAATGTGCATAAACTCAAATGCGCATTATGGTAGCTGAAGCCTCGCCTGAAATGGTGCATTTTTGTTTCAATAGCATTTGATTATTCTTGGGGTGTTATTACTATGATCATAACTACTGCAATTTGCCAGCGTATAGAGATGGCTTGTCCAAAGACATGCAGCTTGAAATCAAGAGTAAGAGAGATGCTGCGAGCACCGTGGGGCGAGCTGCTGGGGGCGGCCTGGCCCCTTCCACCTGGGGAGGAAGATGCTGGGGGGAGAACCAGCCTTGAGCCCAAGCCTTGCTGTTGGCCAACAGCGGCAGGGCCTGGGTAGTCACTTCGCCCCCAAGCCCGATAAAGGAAGTGTCGCAGATGATGGGAGCAGCATGACCAAAGGCAAAGGGACAGGCATGAGGGCGTGGAGGGAAGACCCTGGGCCAGCCTGATTAAAAGCATGCTGATGTCGCGAGGCTGGGACAGGTGGAGCAGGAGCATCAGAAACGCCCATTTTCAGGAAGGTCATGACTGTCGCTTCCTGTGAAGTTGACCTGAAAAGGTCAGGAACGCTCCCTAAGAGCCTTAACTTTCCATCACCCCATGTGCAAAATGAGGCCGTCAGTTGAGGACAAAAGCACCTAAACTTTGGGACCCGCCAGACTGGGACCGAAACATACCTCCAGCGAGTATAGGTGAGACCGAGCAATGTGCCGAGACGCTCCGAGCCGCCGTTCACTCCTGTGTACGCTAGAGGTCATTATACTAAAGCAGGGGCTCTATGAGGCTACGCGAAGCTGCATGCGAGGTGCCTGGTAGTCACTCAAGGCACTAAAATGTGCGCCACTCCCCACACCCACTGCAAATCAGGATCGCTGCTAACTGGGCACGTCGCACAGCGCTGATTAGCAATAGCGACGATAACGGCATTGCTGCCTCTGCCTGATCACTGAGCTTGCTCGGGGTCGCAGGCACAATGCTCAACGCTTTTTCTGTGTTTCCTCACTCAGTCCTCACAACAGCCCTGAGGGCGGGACAGTCCAGTGCGCGTTTGCCCTTGGAAACATTTTCCAATGAAATTATGCTCAAATGATTATCAAATTTGGACAAGTAAGAGCTGCTCTGTTGTGAAGTGGAGTTGGACACGGTCATGAGAACAGATGCTCTCTCTCGAACCGAAGCCCATCAGGCTCAGGAAAACGGGTTTATTCTGTCTCGAGAAGTGTCAAGGGGAGGCAGTTCAGGGTTCAAGGAGCACTGACTGCTCGTAAGTTGATAACGTGAGAAGAAAACACAGGGGCAAGTCAAAATTTCGGCATAGAAAGGAGACTTTGGTCCTAGATGCAGATTTGCTGTAAACTGGGTCTTTGGTGAGACCCTCAGGCAAGTCACTTGACCTCTCTGGACTTGAGTTTCTTCCCTTGTAATAGATAATGTTTTGTCATGTATAATATAAGGAACTTGCCTTAGATCAATGGTTCTAATTCCAAGTTACACATTAGAATCACCTGAGGAGAGTTATTTAAAAAAAGGATGTCCAGGCTTCTCCTGAGGCCAATTAAATCATAATGTCTGGAGAGTGGATCCCAGGCATGGGTTGTTGTTGTTTTTAATTCTCCCATGTGACTTTAATGTGTGGCCGGGTTTGGAACCCAGGGAACTAGATGATTTTTAAGAGCTCTCCCAGCTTTAAGATTCCAAGTACCAGATACTTGTAAATGATTGTCCTGATGTTTAAATTGAGACAGGTCAGTGAACATGGTGTGGTGCAAACAGAGGTGTGGCTGCCTGGGATTTGGGGAAACTATTTGAAAGGCTAAGCCCAATGTGGAGAAAAGACATATAAGCCTGAATAAAGATAATGGCATTGGTAATAAACTTAGAGATCAGCATCCTGGGAGATTTACTGAACTTATTCATCAATAAATATTTGTGGAGCACTTATTATGTATGGGCCAGTCCCTGTTGGGCTATGTTGCTGAAATACAGGGAAGCTGGACATGGACAATTAGATATAAGCATAACAGAAGCACTATCGAAATCACTTCTCTGTGGGCACCGGGAAATGCTTCACGGAGGTGGTGTTTGAATTACACCTTGAAGAATGGGTGAAGGTATACGCACATGAAATCAGGTTGGGGATGGAGAGAGTCAGCTGAGAGTAACTGCCTCTAGGACACCATGGCTGAGGCACCAGGTCTGTCTCCCAACATTTCCCTGAGCTTGCCTCCGTCATGATGGTGACACCTAATAGCCCCAATCCTGCTGTGAGCTCTTCAGGGGCAAGGATGTCCATTATATTTATCCATGGTCTTGTTTCCAATGCCTTTTGCGTGTCCTGACTCTCAGTTGGTCTTAAATAAGTATATTTTCAACTGAACCGAAATAATGAGGCAACTTTTTTAAAAGAATAAGTGAGATTGTATCATTCTGTAGTTGAAAATTTTCTAATGGCTTCTTGTTTACTTATCATAAAATCCAGACTCCTTACCGGGAGTGATTTGGCTCCTAAATATTTTTCTAACGTTAAATCACTGTATTTTTCTAACCCCTTCTCACTATGAGCATTCAACAAGCCTTGAATGGATCCACAAGCAAATTAACTGCCTGCCAAAACAAAACTTAACACGCCCATCAAGGAAGATGCTGAAATACAGATAATCACACTATGGCATCCAGCACATGATCAAAACTTTCTAGTTATGTGGGAAAGCACGAAAGCGTGACCCAAATCCAAGAGAGAAATCAGTCAATAGAAACAGATACAGAAATGAAAGGGGTGATGGAATTATCAGAAAGGGATTTAAAACAGCCATTAGAAGAGATAAAAGTAACATACTTAAAAAATAAAATAAACTCTAAGTTACTCTTAAGGAATGCAGGGAAGGAGGGAAAAAGGAACAAAGAACGCATGGCCCAAACAGAAAACAAATAGCTAGATGCTGAACTAAGACCCAATTAAAGGTAAATAGATTAAACACTCGAGTCCAGGGACAGAGGTTATCTGACTGGATAAAAGTAAAATAGAAAATAATCACATGGGAAATGGCAAAAGTCCAGTTTGACCTATCCGCCAGGTTTGGTAAGGTAAGTAATGGGAGATAAGACTGGGAAGTTATGTTAGGTCGTAGAAATGAAATCCTATACTTACTACAGACACGTGTGTCTTCTCTGTGCAGATAATTAGCCCACCCCGTGAAGTGGAATGACCTTTGGAAAAACAGGTATAAAGCTGACTTGCTTTTCAGAATAGTTTATTTGATAAGGAACGTAAATCTTTATCCCATCTCCTGATTTTTACTTTCCCTGAGATGAAACACTGCAGCTGTGGTCATACCTTGCAGCTGCCCAAGCCAGCAATGCATAAATAAGCCAGGTGACCAACAAAACTGCCTTTAAGCTACATGCCATGATCTTTCCTTTAAAAGTGAAAATGTACTTGGAAACTGAAAAAAGCAGTAAGTCTAATCTCCCCTTGTCATTAAATCAATAAAAAAAAATTAAAGACAACATTACTCAAAACTGCGGTTCTTAGAACATATGGCTCCTTTATTTTATTTTTATTGTCATTATTATTATTGTTTTTTCATTTTTCATTGGCTACTGAGTATGAAGACTCCTAGAGTTAAAGGCATCGCGAGATATGGAAAAGATATTGCTCTTGCCTGAGCTTCATGAAACTGATATCAATCTTTTATTTCATAAACTTCAGCCTGGTTATTGCTGCAAACTCAGGCTTTGGTGCATTAAATGTGGCTCTGACAGGAATACAAATAAGAGATTTCCCAATGATACTAAGCAGGGGGGCCAGGGAAGGCCTGACTTCCCTCCCACACCTGGAGGATGAGACTCAGAAAAGGTCTCAAAGCAGCCAGGCTTCAGAGATAAATCTGAGTTCAACTGACTCAAGGAATGACACACAGGTCCAGTTTTTGTTTTTTTCCCCAGTAAAAGAAGAAAGGACAAAGGATCTGGCCTTCTTCTGAGGCCCAACTTGGCGAGGTTGAAAGGGCCCAGACCTCAGGGTCAGAAGATCTGGAGTTTACCCCAAATTCAGCCCCAAATAGCCCACCTCTCTGGGCCTCAGTGAGACCTCCGTAGCAGTTAATCTCTAAAAGTCCTTTCTGACCTGAAATTTTAAGGACCTATGTGGAGCAATCATTAATATTTGGAAAATACTTTCCAAAACACCCGCAGTCACGCTGTTAATGAACAACCTTGAAAAGAATGAAGGGGATGGTGGAGTAACGCTGAGGTTTAATTAAGCTGAAGGACATACAATTAGCTAACCAGTTGCTAGATCTGGTCCCAGGTTTCGTGTCTTCTAATCACGGGTCCTTTATCCCTCGCTGCCTTTCAACAGAGAGAATATAAGGCCCAATTAAAGGGAACATTCTCACAGAACAGGGAAATTGTGCTTTTGAGATCCTCAGAAAGGATTTGGATCTGGGACCAAACTGCAACAGTGAGATGGTCTATCGGGTCAGGATTAAGACTGGAGTTTGCCCCACTCCTGGGTATATACTCAAAAGACTCGAAAACGGGTTCTCAAACAAATCATTGCGCCCACACGTCATTAGTGTTGGGACAGAACATGTCTTTACGTTAGGACATCTGGGTGATCTCTCCGGGGAACGTGTTCAAAGGCAGAATCCTTAACTTCCACGGTCCCCAATAACCTATCCTCTTGCCTTTCCTGCGGAGTCCTCACCGCTCCTTTCAGGTGCCACCCTCTCCGGTCCTCCCCGCACCTGCCCACACTTTCCTGCGGCCCCGTCCTTGCTCAGTCTCCCTGCTCGATAACTAAAGATTTTTCCTTCGCGTAAACACACCTCCGCAGTTCTAAAAAGCATTCTCTGGTTCTTGGAGCTGGAGGTGCTGCTCTCTCCTTCTCTAAACACTTGTCCCTTCCTCCCCTGTATCCCCTCCCGATACCCTAATTATTCCTGAACTTGGCCTTACTCCCTCGTAAGGGGCGCGTTGCTTTAAGAGGAGCGTGGACTGGCGCAGAATAGGGACTCAGGGATTCAAACCAATCTCGTCCTGACCTCTAGGGTGCCAGGAGCCGCCAACTGTTCTCTCAAATTGGACATTAAACTGCTCAATACCTGGAAAGTGCACATTATTTGTGGAATGTTATTTGTTCATCTGATTTTAAGACCACTTCAACATTAAAACTTTTTCCATCTTTATTCACTAATTTATTTCAAAACTGGTTTTTGGAGTAATATTTCCTACCAAAACAAATTTGTGAAATAGCTGAGGACCTCCATGAGCATTTTTAGGGAATTTTCTCCTAGAAAAAAAAAAGTGGAGGCATTAAGGGCCAAGACTCGGGATCTCTTTCCCATTGCTCAACTCTGGCATCACCAGAACCTTAGCCTGGGAGATAGAATCGTCTCTGTGACATATTTTTAAAGCCCCCAGGTGAAAACACGCTAAACTGAAAGTATCTCCATTTTGTTGCTCTCAACCCTCATTCAGTTGACTACTGAAACACACACCTGATCATGGCACATATTTAAGCCGTGAAATATTTACAGCGCAAGGCCTAAGGCAGAGAAAGTACAGTTAATTCATCCTACAGCTCAGTAAATTCTGAATCCAGAGACTCCAACTGATCCTCCCAAGTGATTGTGTCAGTGCAAAAAAGGTCTCCTTAAAAACACACTTCTTCATCTCCAGAATTTGATTTTTATTATGAAAGATGCCCTCCAGGTATGCCTGAGATGACATAAGTAAACCGAGGCTATAGCTCTTTCCTACAGCCATCAAGCACATTCTACCCAGTGACTGACCCATTTCTGAGCAGGTGACTCTTCCTGCTGGTCCTGACACGTTACAGCTGCCACATAAAAGGCTACACCTAGGTACATATTTGCTAAATGGAATAAAGAATCTCAGCTGAATTTCCCAGAGCTCTGACCAACTCCCCACAGCCGTTCTGATGTCTCAGAGAAAGTGCTGGCTACATCAGCAAGTCTGTAATCCTGGGGAACCACGAGCGCCTGGCAGTAGACGTGATTTGAGGTGTGACATGCCAGGAGCCTTTCTTTGGTGGAGACTGAGAAACTGTTTCACCCACTTGTATAGTTTATTCATTTGCTTCTTTAAATCATGTTACCTCTGAAACTTTCCTTTCTCCGGTGATTCTACAACCATCATCTTCCGGGCTCTTTTTCCCCTTTCTCACACTGTACAGTAGTCACTAGAATCAGTTCATGAGCACTCAATAAATATTTGTTGAGTGAACAGAAAGTTATTTGTGACACTTTGTTACTACGTGTGAGGTATTGTGCTAGGTGTTAGAGATGACATCATGAGAACAAATGTGGCCTCTTAGACCATCGAGTCCACAGTCTACTAGAGAAGACAGACCATCAGTCAATCAGTACAAAATAAATGTTGGCTTACAGATGCGATAGATACCATGTAAAACCAGCATGACACCTTCTGCAAAGATCAAGAAAGCACCTCACTCTAGGTAAGGTATGTGAATTATATCTCAAGGAAGCTCCAATTTAAAAAAGTGTCACATATTAGAAATGTGATCAAGTGTGAACCAAAGGCATTCAAGAATTGATCTTTAGTAGGTCAAAATATACCGTTATCATGAAGCCACATTACAAATATAACCTGAGGACTAGCCGTGCGATCTTGCTTCCTCCTGCATGGCAAGTTGGAATCAACAATCCTTGAGAGAAAAGAACAGAGGAGGGTGGTGGAGAGCTGGCAAGATTGTTATTCAGCACTCTGACAGTTTAGGCTCAACCTACCAGTAAAATTTTCTCTGCTGCCACCCTGGTTCTGAACTGTAAATATAGGTTAGTTCATTTCATTTCCTGCTCCGCTGGTTGGAGAAAGTAACAGACACTGCCAACCACACTTTGGTGAAGGGCCAAACTGTGATTCTATTACTCATCTTTGAAAGCCATCCAAATCGAAGGAATGGTTTAAGATTTAATGAGGCTAGTTTTAAAAAGGAACATAGCCATACAGTGGAATAGTCTACAGTCGTTAAAAAGAATTAGATCTATATGCACCAGTATGGAAAAATAACCTAGTTATATTGCCAAATTAAAAAAGCAAATTGCATATTACAGAACGACCCAATTTTTGTACAAGGGATGTATGTCTATATTCTTTTATACTTACACACACTCTGTATGTTACTGAGTACAAAGAAACTGGCAAAAATATACAGCATACATTAAATATAATATATATTTATATATTAAATATATAGCATATACAGGGTGTCCCAAAAATATACATACACACTATAAAGGCAGTGTCTATTAAAATACATTTTATTTTCAAAAAGCAATAGAATCTACAGCTATCAGCTATTAAAGTGTATATACAATTTCTGGGACACCCTATATTTTAAATAATTTATAGTATATAATTAGTGGTTGAGGGTCCATCTTAGGTTGGGTCCTAAAGAAGCACAACCTAAAACAAGGATGTGCATGTAAATAGTTTAGTGGGGGATGGCCCCAGAAACAACAGTGGGCGAAAGAAACGTGAGACACAGAAAGGAAGAAAATAAAGGGTGACCGTAGGGGCAACTAGGACTCAGTCCCAGGGGAAAACCGCAGGAGACAGTGTGCACCACAACGCAGGCATCCCGGCCAAGGGGTGAGGCAGTCGGTTTCCCCACCCCCCAGCCATGACGGTCTGAGGTCGAAGGGACATTAGCCCTGCCGGGCCCGCGGGTCTGCCCCACGTGTGCAAGTCAAGAGAAACCCCGTTGTCTACAAGTAGTAAGACCACGAGAGCTGCGGTGCTACGGGGGAGGCACCCGCCACGTCTAAGAGGCGAGGCGAGGAGCTGACACGAGGCGAGGCTCCGAGTCTGTGAGGCTCCGAGGCTTTTGGACATTATGATTTTTTTGTTATTTTCTGCATACCAATGACATTTTAAAATCAGGGGAAAAAAACCTAATAAAAGTACTCACCAAAATATTAGGTTTTTCTAAAGACAAAGAGGCTTACCATTAAGCCAGGCAATATGCAGGGAGGCCAGGGATCTCACCTCAAAGGGGCCTCCCACCTAGACGCCGCCTGCCCCAGAGGCCACCAGCCCTGGAGATGAGCCCGCCTGACACGCAGGGTGGCCAGTGCCGTGAGGAAAGAGACAGCTGAGACAAAGCACCTGTGGACACTTTATTCACTGGTCATAAATACCATCCCGTGAGCATCAAGGTGATCATGAATAATGTACTAGCACCTGGAACTTGACCGTCGCAAAGCACTCGCTGCTCCCCCATCACCGGCCAGAGAGAACTCACTGCGGCTGCCCAGGGTGTCTCCCCAGGATGCTCGGCCTTGAGGGGACCCTGCCTCTGCTGCAGCATATTTATTCTTGGCTCGTTCTCGACAATTTTTTAAAAAATCATAAAAGATCAAGTGTTTGCAAGAAAATATCAAAGAGGGTAAGAAGATTTTCAGCTCTTCTTAAGAGTCTAAAAGTAAAAAGGGGAGGTAAGAAAGGAGGGGAAGGGGGGAAGGTGTCAGGAGTCTGCCAGGTTTCTTCTTTCTCCAGAGCATTTTACAAAAACAAAAACCAGGAGGTATTAATGTTGTTTGGAGATGGGCTGCGTCTCTCTCATGAGCCACTCGAGAGCTTCCTGGCGGCCCTGTTTCTGCAGCTCCTTCCCAATCACATCCCTGCAGGTCTGGTGGTAGTTGTTGAGCCAGTCGCACTACGTGAGAGAGAAAGACAAACGGATGCAGTGTGTTCACCGTCACCCTTACCGAAGGCTACACAGGCAGACAGTGAAGGGCCCATGCGCTGAGCTCACCCTGCTCATGGACTAGTGACTTCCCTGTGTTCCAGTTCCCTGGAAATAGACGGGACAAGGCCACATCGCTTATGGCAGAAAATGCTCCGGGAATAATCTACTACATGTGGCCTGGCTATGACTACTGAGGGGACCGTAAATACCTAATGGCAGGCCCTGGCTGTAGGCTTCCCTTGAGCACAGAGTAACCCTTAACCAGGTGTTCTCCTTGACAGGACCTTGGAAACCATACCCACAGGCCATTAGGAGGGGGCAGGGAGTCTGTAGCTCCTGCGATGGCCAGAGTCGTCTCATTCCCCTACACCTGAGCCATCTTAGGGTGCTGAGGGGAGAAAGAGGGCCTGAAAACAATCCCTGGACCACTATGAAGACTCCTACTAAGAGATACACCTGAGGCTGGCCTGCCTGCACGCTGAGTTTCTATCCTGTACCCACTGACAAAGCTGAATTAACCAGGATGGGCGTCTTCTGAGTGTGGCCAAGGTCCGTGGGACTGCAGGGGGGGCAGGGAGTGAGCGTCACTGCCAGACTCTCAGCTGAATGCGCCACCACATCAGGAGATACAGGAGCTAAGAAAGGAGGCAGGACTTGGTGCCTGGGGGAGGGCTGAGGCTGGGTCTGAGAGTGTAAGTCCTTCAGCTATAAAAGGGTGAGGTTGCCCCCCTGTGGTGGGTAGGGTTTGGGGGGGATGAAGGCTGGAATGAAGTAAGTTTCCACCTTGAGGACAACCACCTGCTGCTTTCACTGTCCCTGAAGTGGGCCTGACTGGACACCCAGCTGCAGGGAGGCTGGCAAGCTGCCACCACCATGGGTGTGGTTGCTGTAATGAGCCAAATGCCATTTGGGGAGGCAGTGTTGTTACAAAATTATGGGCTTTGAAGACTACAGTCTGGACCAGGTACCGATGCCCAGCTAAGGAGTCAAGGTGGGCACACGAGTCCTCAAGGCACGAGGGCAAACAGATGGGGTGATGATGCCAACTGGCTTTGGCCCACTAGGGCTCTATTCTCCACTGTTAAAGAGCCTACTAGCCCCTGCTGGGAGTTGGGGAAGGGGGTAGAGTCCAAAGGAACCAAGTGCTGTGTCTGCAACAAGGGGCAAGCCAGGCTACAAGGCAGCCTGCTGTCCAAAGCAGCTCAACAGCGAAGGCCACAGCAGGAGCCAACCATGGACCACAGCGGAACTCCCAAGGCCCTGCTGGAGGGGGGAGGGCAAGGAAGAACGTAATCGAGGGCAGACTCAGGGCACCTGAGCAACCTCCCAAAGACCCAGACAGTTTGCAGCTGCTCATGTTCACGTCCAACCAAAGTCCTCTGCTGCCATCTGGTGACAATTGATGAGAATGCTGACCCTACACCCAACCTGCCAAAAGTGACAGCTAAGACTGTCTAGACTGTTTGGGAGATAGTAGATAAAAGGCCACAAGCAGGTATTTTAATAGCCCAGTGAACAGACTCTTGTTGTGGGGTATTACTGTGCCTTCAAACAGAATGAAGTCCCAGATTTACCGAGTGGTAAATGAGAAAGGGACCCTTTTGCTAAAAGAGATCATGTACTCTGCTTGGTATGTTGAATACTGTTGTCTACGGTTATTTGTGGGAAATGCTTATGGTCCCAGGGTAAGCTGATATCTGTCCTATACAAACTAACTGGACAGAAGAACAGTCCAGTGATCTGGATGTTCAAGGTACAGTCATGAACCTGGGTGAGATAGAGCTATCTGGCTGGTCTATGTCCAATGTCATGGGGCAGACTGAGTCACAGGTTAACAAACCCTCCTTCAAGAAAAATGGCCTCATTTAACCTTCCTGGTGCACTGTCTGCCTGGAAGAAGTAGAATGTCACATGGGAGAAATGCCTCCTGATTAGTCACTTCACGTGGATAGCAAACACTGCAGGACCTAGAATTACTTGGTAGGAAGCCACAACCTTGGGCTCCAACAGAACACATGACTTATTCCTGTAGAGTCCCCAGCTGAGACCCTGGAATCTGTGCCTAAGGGTGACTACAAGAGATTGCTTCCTATGGTGCAGAAGCCTCTAAGCAGGGTGGCTCCTGGGACCACTATGTGTTCTTGTCCCCTTTTATCTAAGTCATCCCAATGGGGGCTGGAGAAAAGCCCCTGGACCGTGGCAAGGACTCTTCCAGCTGAAGAGACACAAGTGACCCTGTGCTGCTCACAGGTGGTTTCCTGTTCTGCATCCATCTACAAGCTGAATAAGCCAGCTTCAGCATGGCCTATTTAGGTCCCGTGAGTGGGAATGTTTGGTTGAACCAAGGCACTGATGGTCCAGCAGAGGTGACCAGGCATAGAGGAAGGCTCAGCAAAAAGGGGGTGACCTTCCTCTGTCACCGTCTGTGAGCCACACAAGGCAGAAAGGATCCATGCCACAGGCCTACAGGAGGCCAAGCACCAGGCCCAGGTAGGCCCCGCTGAGGATACGTTCCAACCTCAAGAGGCGCTCCAAGGCCCCTGGGATGAGGCCGGTGGCTACCTCAGGTAACAAAAATGTCTTATTTCTCCAGGAACCACTATGCTTGTCCTGCCTTTGGCTCCTGCCAATCACTTGCTTTTTAACAGCATTTCTGACCACCTGCTTTGTTCTAGAATTTGTGTCCTGGCTTCTGTCTCCCTGGCTTGGGAACTATTTTGTCTGTCCAGCGCTGGGCTGCCCCCGCCCCATCTTTCACCCTTGTCTCCGCTCTGACCTTGATCACCTGCCTGATCCCTCAAGCCTTACTCCAGAGTCCTGGGCCTGCCACCTCCCGGCCTCGTGAGCCTGGGGAGCTAGCCTGGGATTTGAAGGGGTTTCAAGATCTGTGGCACTCTGAGCTTGATAGGTGAGCATCACGGGGTTCCTGCCCTGTGAAGGGCGCCACAGCCCAGAGTGACCAGAAGAGCAGGCATCGCCTCTCTCCGTGTGAACGTTAGGCGTATGATCACAGCTTTGCTTCTCATTTCCTTAACGTTTCATGCAGCACAAGGAAACAACCTGCTGTGTGCAACAGCCAACAGCCCCCCCACTGCCGGGCTTTCTGTAGGGAAGACACATGGCCCACGTCTGCTAAACATGCCTCGTGGCAGCTATGGCTCCTGCCCTCCTGGCCAACGGCACAAGGCTTCCACCCATGAAACCCCACCACCCACAATGGTGGGGGAGGAGGGCTTCTCTACCTAGAGGCCCGACCAGTACAGGAAAAGCACCCCTAGTGCTCAGGAGGCCTAGATGATCAGCCTCAGCTGGCCTAGGCCCCTGGTTAATAAGTGAGACTGCAATAAAGAGCACAGAGCTCTCCACCCCGCCCCCACGTCTGCTCTCCCCCAAGGCTCCCGCATTACCTCTTTGTCTGTAAGAGAATCCACATCTATCATTTTGGTCTGTATCGGTACCAAAGTTAGAGGTTCAAAGGTCAGGCTTCCCCGGTTACTGAAGTTATACTGTGGGGTAAGGAAGGAAACAGAAGTTTTGACTCCTCTAACACAGTGAACCACCATAAGGCCAGTCCCGCCAGCCGCGGCCAGTCCTCCCAGCCAGGTGTAACTGGCTATCAAGGCTGACGAGCTGGTCAGGACCTCTGACAGGCACAGGACACAGCTGAGGTCACTCTCCGGGAGCTGCCCAGAGGAGCAAACAAAGCCTGTTGCATCAGGAAAAGCCAAACAGAGGGTGCTGCGGGGCTCCCAGCAGCAGGGCCACAGACTGTCCACTGTGACAGCAGGGAAGTGGGGGCAGGGGCCTCTCTGGTTTTGGTCCTCAAGACTTCGCTAGAGTATAATTCCCAAAATCACTTTTAAACAGTCAAATATGTGACCAGCCTTGACCTAGCTAGACCCAAGACAACAGGTGTGTCCAACAGCCAGGACACACACAGCACACTGGGTCTCTGACCCCACAGGGTCTTTGAGAGGGAGAAGAGGGGCCACTTTCAAGAACAGTGACTTCCACGTGGAAGCAGAGAGCAGACTCCTGCGGTCAGCCTGACTGGAGGCCCAGGAAGCCACGTCCCTCCATCTGCTCACTCTCTGTACTCACCAATAGAGGGGGAGCCATTGGGTCTTTTAGGTAAAGCTCAGCACCTGAAGCCCATGACCTCTTGGCAATATTGATGGCAAGAAGGTGCAACATCTGTCTTCCAGAGAGCAACACACCTGTCCCACTGCCTGCCGTGAGGCCTGACCCACGTGTGCCTCGGCTCTACCTGAGAAAAATCACCTAGGGCTTTCTTGAAAATAGTTTCCAGGCCTGGAAACATATTCAGGGTCTGAGAAGCAAGCGCGCACACACCCCAGCAGAGGAGACTTCCTGGCAAACGCTGCCTCTAGTAAACTCCAAGCAGGGGCCTGCCTGAGGCTCCACGCATCCCATTCCTGGGTCCCATTTCACTAAGGATTTTCTTCCCAGCTTTGCAGAGGAGAGTGAATCCCAGGAAAGTCCCTCATGTCAGGGAAAGGAAGCTCTATTTGGGCCCCAGAATGGCACAGACTTGACTCCAAACATAAAAGTCTTCATCTTCCCCCATCAAGGAATAAGGAAATTTTAAAAATAAATACATCAATTACTCACCTTGGTCTTCACAGGAACCACCAGGACAACATTCTCAATGCGGATTCCAAAAGCCCCGTCTTCATAGTACCCTGGCTCTAAACAAACCAAAGCCCAGGATGAGCAGCAGTCCCCGGGGAGAGGTACACAGCTTTCCCTCCCAGCGGGGGGGGGGGGGGCAGCCCCGCCCCAAAGAGGGGGCAAAACAGTTGAAGGGCCCACTCAACCCGATGCAAGAGCCTGGAGATGCCCCTTCTCCCATATGGCCACGAAAGGTTCTGAGGTTCCTGAAAACGGGCTGCAGGGTAGGGAGGACAGTAACAGGGACCCACCAAGCAAACAAATCACGATGCGTATCCAAAAGGCATAATGATACAGGTGTTAAAATATATTCACAAAAACTTGGTGATGATATAGGAAAAGGCAATATATTAAGAAAGCAGAATACAGATAATATGTACAATTAAAGAAGATATATACATACCCAAGAGACCAAAAGCTAAATATTAAATCATTTTTCCTTTGGGTAGTTAGATTGCAAATGACTCTTTTCCCCCCATACTATTCCAATGTCTCACTTTTTCTACAATGAACACGTATCACTTTTATAATCATAAAAAGTTGTTTAATTCAAGGTGACAGGAAGGGGAAATTATTCCCAGTTAACTTTAAAATAATTAAAATAGCCCGGCTGGCGTGGCTCAGCAGTTGAGCATCAACCTTTGATCCAGGAGATTGCAGTTCAATTCCTGGTCAGGGCACATGCCCAGGTTGCGGGCTCGATCCCCAGTGGGGGGCGTGCAGGAGGCAGCTGATCAATAAACTCTCTCATCATTGATGTTTCTATCTCCCACTTTCCCTCTCCCTTCCTCTCTCTGAAATCAATAAAAATACATCTTAAAATAATTAAGATATAATAAACAACAAAGCTTTCAAAGAGGACCCATGTATTCCTACTATGTGAGGGCCACCTACCGTCAGTGACAATCATGCCGGCCTCGAGGGGCTCGTCGGAAAACGTTTTATAACTGATACCACAAGGACCTTCATGAACGTTCAAAAAAGACCCAACCCCGTGTCCCGTTCCGTGCAGGTAATCCAGGCCTGAATCCCACAACGCTGAGCGGGCAAAGGAGTCAAGAAGGTGGCCTGGAAGACATATAAAGGACCACTTGATGACATGTGCACAGCACTTTTCAATTCGCAAAGCACTTCAGAGATTAGACGTCTTATGTTTGGCTCCAGACAGTGAAACAGAAACCAGGGGTAAAAGTTACTAGAGGATTCAGATTTCAGCCCAGCACAAGGAAGAGCTTTCTAATAATCAGAGTTCCTGAGGAGGGCAGCTCCCCAGCCAGGCAGCTCAGTCTGAAGCTGGAGGATCATTTGTCGGGACTCTGGTAGGGGGATGGCAGCCTGCAGCAGGTAAGTAAGGGCTACATTAGATAACACGGGCATTCTCTACCCAGCCCTGGGACCCTGAGGTTTCAGAATTACACAGATGAGAGTCTAACCAGACTACAAGCAAGCAGGCAGGCAGGACAGATGAGGAAACTGACACCCAGGGGGCCGAATGCAGGCCCAACAGAAGCAGATTCAAGGCCCAGGTCTCATCCACTCCCCATCCAATGCCCCGCCCACCAGTCCTCAAGCAAGAAAGTATATGTCTGAAGTCAGGGGCCCAGTAAAATAAACCCCAACAAGTGTCCTGAAAGAACGCAATGGCCAGCACTGAAGGGCAGACAGGAGGCTACACTGACGTCCACTGGAACCCTGAAGCCCTCATGTCCTGCTGCCCTCTCCTAGAAGCCACCAGCCAGTGTCACCCAACACCATCCGTGGCCAGGAGTGAGGCACACAGCTGACACCAGGCCAGATACTATGCCTAGCTCCCTGGGAGGCCTCTGAGCTCAATGGGTGGGCCCAGGAGACTCACTCAGTGCAGCACCCACCCTATGCCCTGGCTGGGCCTGAGCGGGCTGGGGGCTGACACAGAGAGGGAAGGACATAGTCTTCCACTCAGACTGACATGTTTGATGCACGGACAATAAAAAGCATGCCATGTGACAGAAGGAGCCACCTACCTTTGGTTCCGGCTGGGAAAACGGCTGCGCTCACAGCTATGTGGCCCTTGAGGACATATGTGAAGCATTCCTGCCAAAGAGAACACAGGGGCATGTTGCAGAACAGCCACAGGACCTTGATCCTGTGGTTTTCTGGTAACTCAGAAAGCCTTGCCTCTGAAGATTTTTCAGCAACACCACACAGAAATCAAAGTAATAATTTAAAAAGCTGGTAGAAAAATGTTGGCCTTGGACCCAATTTTCCAGAAAATCTTGAAATTAAATTCAGTAAAAGAAAACTAGCAGAGAGATGGCCCCAGAGGCCTTTCCCTTACAATGAGAACCCTGACACGCTATGTCATCTGAGCCTTAGGAAGACTAGAAAAGTAATGAGGACACTGGCTAACATCACCAAGCTATTCCTCAGAGTCAGGCAAAATGCTAAACACTGTACATCTCATCCCACACTTCATGACTGCGCACGACTGTCATCCACACTCCACCGAGAAGTGGGGTAGCAGGCTGGGCCATGCAAGTGGCATCATCTGGCCTCAGAGCCAGGCAATCCTGCTTCAACTCTGGGCTCCCTACCACCTGCTATACTCAGGGGTTATCCCAGACAAGAAGAGTGCTGTTTGGGAAGTTAGTGGCTTGCCATTAAGGTGCAGAGTCACGCCTAAACCCCACACTCCTCAATCTGGTCTGGGGCTCTTTCCACAGCACAAAAAGGGTCATACCAAAGGTATCTGGACACAGGGTCAAACTCTTCTAAGGTGCAGGTGCCTACAAAGCGCAAGGGACCAAAACTATGAAATCTGCTCCAGTGCATCACTAAAGCCCTCCTCCCCTAGATGAGCTTTCTGAAGAAGCTCCCCTCCGAGATTCAGACGCTCAGCCAACATTCATTGGGCAGTGACTAACAGGCAACCTGCTGGGCTCATGGAATCTTCCCAAGCAGCCTTGGATGTGGGGCCTTTTATCCCTGTTGTTATGGCCTAAGTGCATCATTCAAGGTCATGGAGCCAACAGACAGCAGAGAAGAGCTGAAGTTCAGTCTCCAGACTCCTAGTAAACCTCTCTCTACCTCACAGCTGTTTACTCCTTTCCTGACAGGCCAGCAACTGAGCAGTGGATATCATTGCAGAGGGTTCCTAGAGAGATGAGGCCATAAATAGAAAGGCTGAACTTGAAAAAAAAATCTAGACACTGTTTATAATAGCATGTATTTCAGTAACCAACTCTCCTCCCCAAAGAGATTTCCTGACTCCAGAGAAGGCCAAAGCTATTTAAACTTGAGTCTGAGCTGCTCTGACCTTAGCAGACAGAATGCTTTTAAAAGTTCTCCAAGAATTAATTAAATGGATGTCATAAAGCAGATAAGCCTGACTCCCCAGTAACGAGCTATTTTACTATCCCACACATAATTTTTACTTATTCATACAGTCCCTTTTCATAAAAACAATGCCCTTCTTAAGAAACTAGAGAGCTCTCGAGTTCTCTGCTCCACCCCTCACCTTCTCATAGGCTGTAGGGGTCCCAAAATGCATGGTCCGGGTCACATCTGTGGTTCCGTCCCTTTCCAAAAAAAAAGGCAAGTTAGTTTTCAGTCAAAACAAGCTTTTGCTCAAGGATGTGGAGAAGTTAGAACCCTCTTATATCACTGGTGAACTTGTAAAATGGTGCAGCCACTAGAGAACAGTTTCCAGCTCTCTGAAAGGTTAAACGTAGAGCTCCCCTATGACCCAGCAACACCACACACGCAAACACCCAAGAGAACTGAAAGCACACGTCCACACATCGCCCTGTACACAAACGTTCACAGCAACACTACTCACAATACCCAAAAGGTAGAAACAACCCAAATGCTCAACTGATAAACAGATAAACAAAATGTGGTGTATCCATACAACAGAATATTATTCAGCAATTAAAAGGAATGAAGTACGGATACATGCTACAACATGGATGAACCTCAAAGACATTATGTTCGGTGATAGAAGCCAGACACAGAAGTCCGTATAATTCCATTTATATGAAATGTCCAGAATATAATATGATCATCCAAGTCCATTTATATGAAATGTCCAGAACAGGCAAATTGATAGAGACAGAAAGCACAGCCATGGTTCCCTGGGGAGGGGGAAATGGGAAGGGACTGGTAATAGGAATAGGGTTTCTTTTGGGGGGTGGTGAAAATGTTCTAAAATTGACCGAGGTGAGGGTCGCACAACTCTGTGAATATACTAAAAACCATGAGTTGTATACTGTAAGTGAGTAAACTGTATGGTGTGTGAATTACATCTCAATAAAGTTGTCACAAAATAAAATGAGACAATGTGTGAATGCAAGGATGGCCCAATGCAGTGGGAGTGAGCTCAGCCCGGCCCCGACTCACACACTCATGTGAGAGTCGATTTACAGGAGACACCGCTGCTGGGATGTGGAAGAAAAGGCAGGAAAACAAAGCAAACAGGAGCCTATTTCTAGCAAAAGAGACCCGAACCCCAATTCCTCCTATCAGGAAAGCAAGGAGTTTACTGGACCCTGAAAACACCCAAATGCATCTCTCTGAACACCCTAATCCACACCCCTGACACAGAAAAGATAACTTCCTGAATCCTGCTAAAATGTAAAAGTGAACCAGGGTTTACACCATGACCCAAGCAAGCCCAATACCCTAAGCTCTGGGCCACTATGAACACTCAGGGCTAAGTTGTGGTCTCCACGTAGCTGGCTGAGCTTATTCAATCATCAGGTTCTCCACCAGCCACAGTCCCAGAAGCAGAGGGCAATGGACCATGAAAAGGCCTCGCCCGTGCTCTCTCAGTGCAGACAACACCTATTTCAGCTCCTTCTCATGGGCTCCACATCAAGACCCAACCAAAGTTTGGGTTCTCTTCTGAGAAACTATTCTAGGAGATGACTATGAAAGCAGCAAGACATGAAGAAGGAAATTCAGAAATTCAGGGGCAACCTTCGTTTCTCATTCATTCATTCAAAGTTATGCCCCTCATTTCATAAGCCCCTGGACCACTGCAAGGCCAGGGAGACAGCAGGCAGCTCATGATCGGGGACAGAAGACTTCCCAATGGTTCTGAAAACTTGCTTTCAGCTATTTATTTAGTATTTAACAACTTCCGGTCAAGGACTTAATGTTTCTGTCAAATAGTCTCCTGTGGGAAAAGAGTCACAACTGGGCTATTTCAACTAGGGGTGAAAAACAGGACAAGACATGGGAATGAATTCATCAATGGGGGGTGCAGAACGGATTCCCAGCTGAGTGCTCTCGGCGGCGGCTGGGCTGGGCTGGTCCCCCTACTCAGCTGCCTTCCCTCCACAGAGTTCGGTTCTACAGTAGCCCCAGTTCACTTACTTGTATTGAGCACCCGAGTCAATGAGATACACCTCATCCAGCGACAAGGTCCTACTCGTCTCAGGGACCGGCCTGCAAAAGTCAATCAAAAATTAATTACTCCACAAATGTAAATGCTTGCTAAGTGCAGGAGGAGGGCACACTTAATATTATTCTTACAACTTATGTAAGTCAGAAATCATACCAAAATAAAAAGTTACCCAGTAAGTTAATTATTCCAACTAATATTAAACTTCCACTCTTTAAAGACCCAGTCAATCTATCTCCCCAACTAACATATTTCTTTATACCCATCTCTATTTGTGTCTGGAACAAAATAGGTATTCATGAGATAATTGTAAAAACTACAAAAACAATTATCAACAGACACAGTAGGACCAAACTAGAGTCTTGAAAACTAGGCAGAGAGCAGCCTGTAGTCACCAGTCTCTGGGTGTGGGGTCCCAAGGCCCTGCCTCAGCCTCCATGACCCTCCCTCAGTCCTGACCCCAGAAGGTGCCTCCCCACTTGCTTCTCAGGCCACCAGACAGGCTGGTAAATGTCTCAATTTGGGATAAAAACTACAAGAGGTTTTTGCTGGGAAAAGGTGTGGATCATGATGCTCTTACGCCAGAGCACTTTTTTCAAATGAACGTGAGGCATTTTTTAAAAGGTGATCACATTTCCCTGTGCCTTTTTCACAATATCAGGGCACTGGGGAATGCTGAAGGGAGGAGAGCGGTCCAAGTCTCCGCCCTGTGGCTGAGAGAGGTGCTCCTCCGTTTCCAGGCACCACCTCCTCCTTCAACAACAAAGGCGTCAGCAGCTACTCCAGGCAGACATGGAACCAGATGCAGGCCCCTGCCCTCAACAGGCTGCCAACAGCCTGCCAGGAAGAAATGCAGGAGAAGCAAATTCTCCCCCTTGCTCTGAAATGTTTTAATTATCTGGAAATTCTAGGATAGTATCCAGCTGGGAAACTCATCACCTAAGTGAAACGCAAGACGAAAGCTGAAGCCCTTCTGACATTTAATGCTGGAACAGAAGCATGAATGGGAGAGAACTGTGCAGTCACACCTGTGACTGTCTCCCACGCGCAGCTTCGGAATTTGCCCCAAGACTGAAGACTCAAAAAGCAAGTATCAAAAAGGGGGTGGGGAACCTGTGCCCAGCTACAGCACAGTGAGACAGACCAAGTGCTTTCATTGACTGTTCATGTCCCAGATGGGGAGCAAGGGGCTCAAAATGCCCAACACAGGACATGGCACAACCATCTGACTGGGGAAAGCAGAAGCTGGAGCCCAAGGGCCAAGGGCCAAGGGCCAAGCGAGTTGTTTCCGACCATCTCCACAGGCAGAGCCACCCGTCCTGAACCTAGCAGCACCCCTCTTGTCTCCCAGGGCGGGGATGCTGGGCTCTTGGTCCATGGGCTCTTGCAGGTCATGGTGGTAAACAATCCCCATAAGCTGGGTGCCAGGCTTCAAGCCCACAGGGAGGGAAGAGAAGGAGCTGGTTAGCCCCCTGCCCGTAACAGGTGTTTCAAAACATAGTAATAAGTTTTTTTAGTATGGAGTTTTTTAGAACTAGTGCATCAAGAAAACTGCTGTTATCGGGGGGAAAAAGCACACTGAAAAATTGTAATCATCAAGATTCAAGGGCTATGAATACAGCTTCTGCAAAGGAGGGTGGAACAACCATCTGACTACATGGTGGAGAACATCAGTGCCATACATCTGAGCCTAAGAGGAGGCCCCCGAAGGCAGAGACTTAGGATTTGGAGAAAATGAGGCGTTAAGGGTCTTATTTTCCACGTTAAGAACAGTGTCAGCAGACACGTGGAGGTGGGCACCGGGCCTCCGGTAAATACTGTGTCCCCGGCTCAGGCTCCTGGCGGAAGCAGCCGCCGAGCCAGGCAGCATGCTCCGGACGGGCCTTACGCATAGTGAATGATGGCACCGTTGGGTCCCGTACTGGAAATCGTCGGAAAGCTCAGGTCCACAAAGTCAGCCTGCTGCCTGAAACAGAAGGACACACAGAACAGAGTGACTTAGCAGTTTTTTGTTGTGCTAAGAATCAGGGCCCTCCCAGCCTCATTTAACTCGCCAAGGAAATGGGTACAGGCTCACGGGACCCCCAGGCAGACCCTTACCTGCGAAACTCCTCAGCTTTGTCAGCAGCTGAGATCTCCGTCACGCCACCTTTGGGCACCTAACAAGGAAGTTGCTTATAAACCATCTGGTGCATAATTCACGTGTCTCCTGCATACCAAAGGGGGTACACTGAAAGCTTATTTTTCCCTCATTCCCCATGTCCCAACTATCCGATGTACAGGACACAGCTTATGTCTCATCGTTAACAAGAAGGGACCTCCCCAGGGCTCTCACCAAAGCTACTGAGGGTGAAGGGTTCCTATCTAGCCCTTCCACTCCCTATTTCATACCTCAGTATAACATCCTGCAACTTTCCAGAACGTCATACATCTAAGTTTAAAAACTCAAAAGCAGCACCCCAAGAAAGTCATCCAAAATAAATAACAAAGACAAATGTGATGATATTATTACAGGGTTACTGACAATAGCAAAAAAATGAAAAACCTAAGAATCTGAGAATAGGAGAAATGGGTAAATAAGTCAGTCTAACCCTTAAATGCAGTCTCCACGTAAATCATTTCTTAAACGCCTCAAAGCACATGGAAAATGCACACACTATGATACCAAGCAAATAAACAAAACAAAATCATATTTGTACACTGACAGACGTGTACAAATGATTCACACAGATGAACAATAGTCAGAGGGGGGAATAGAGTTACACTGGTGGCAGTAAGGGTGCTATTTTCTTTTTCCAATTTAAGCAACTTTTAAAGAGTTGCTTATTTAATATTTAAAGGGAACCTGATATTATGGAATACTTGCACAAAGAAACCACCCCCCTATCAACCACAGGGAGTGAAAGGGCAGGAATTAATATAAAAAAGGTTAATGGCTTAAACTGATGTTCAAAATGTACACAAAGATGTTTTGCTCTTAATACAGTCAGTATACTTATATTATCATGAGAGTCATTCTTCCTTGTAATGAAATTCCACTTAGTTACAAAACAATTTCTTAACCCCAAAAGGATCGATTCTGGTAAGGAATTTCTTTCTTTATCCTTGCTTCTATTTTCTACAATTAAAGAATTTTAAATAGACACAACAAATTTCCAGAAAAAAACACACACAACTATTAAAAGAGAGTACTAAAATCAGATCCAGATGTTAGACACCATGGTCACCAGAACACAGAAGGTGCCTCGGTTAGAACCACACGTATTAATTTCTGGACAATCTGTACCCATATATTAAACAAAGACTAAAGAACCAACCTCTTTCTCCAGCCAGTTAAAGAGTTCACAGAGGGCGACAGCATCTTTAATCTGTGCCAACAATAGAGACATTTTTTAAGTTATTACTGGAAATCAGATGATTAGATTCAGAGCCTAGGCCTAATGTGATACTGAGAGGGCCGCACCTGCAGGGCACAAGCCATCAGCAGTTGGGGCTCAACATGCATTTCCTGGGACAAGTCTGCAGCAATTCCCCATCAGGGACGGGGCTACCCTGCTGTTGAGCAGTTCAGGCACCGTGAGGAAGGGGCCCACCTCAGAGCACATGCAGCTCCCTCAGAAGGCTCACTCCTGACCTACAGGGGCCAGGAAAGACAGGCCATTGTCAAAAGCCGTCTTTGGGCCCCAAATCTTTCTAGACCCTCCGTTGGCTCTGAAACACAATCAGGGCCCTTTAAGAGGCTTCACCTCCATTTTCATCTTCGTCATCATCACCATCATTTATACTATCACCATCAATATCTCTTTTTGTGTTGTATGTTATAGGTCGTCAAGATCTAGCCCATCAAGTACTTTATTTCATTCTCTCATGAACTCCAGAAGGCTCGGAGAGGTTCCAACCTTGTGCCAAGCTCAAGGCCACAGAGCAGATGAGGAGCTGGGCCTTCTGACCACCATGCATCCCCTCTTCTGCACAGGCCGCCTTACTCACATGAGCTCGCCTCATGCCTTCTGATTCGGCAGAATTCTTCACAGCTTTGGCAATGCAGATGGGGGTGTAAGGCATACAGCAGCGATGATCCTAGGGAGAGGGCAACAGGATGGGAAATCGAGGCTGGCTCCCCTCTCCCGAGACCAAGACAACCACCTCTTCACCGGGCACACCACACTTAAGACAAATCACCCAAGCTGGCCGAACCATGGGGCCCGAAGACCCACTTCTTTTGGTTGATGACTCAGCATAACGAAAGGTGCTTGAGCTCATCAAAAAAGATAAAGTACATCAAACAAGGTATTTCTTTTCTATCCCCTACCCCGTTAGTTCTTTGAGACTTCTGGCTGCCAGATCAGCAAAATATTGCTTTACAAGCCTCCAGAGTTGTGGTCAGAGTTCCCTAAGGGATCAACGCTTGACCGAAATAACCCCTTTATTGCTGCACAAAGGATTGGGGGGGTGAGTTATATTCCCCAAATTTCAAGCTTTCTCATAACACCTGCATAGCTCTTACCCTAGTTGTCTATCCCCTAGACTCTTATTTACTTAACACTTTTCTTTAAACTATCTTTAAATCAACTTAGTTTATTATTTTTTATGTTTTTAACATGTTTTTATTGATTTTAGAGAAAGAGGGATAGACAGAAACACCAATGATGAGAGAGTCACTGATCAGCTGTCTCCTGCACGCCCTCTACTGGGGATCAAGCCCACAACCCAGGCATGACCGGAAATCAAACTGTGACCTCCTGGGTCATGGGTCTGACACTCAATCACTGAGTTACACCAGCTTGGCAAATCAACTTAGTTTAACTCAAATTTGCCTTAAGAAATAATTTTTATATCATGGTATCAGATGTTAGTTATATTTTTTCTAGTATATACTAAAACACT
Organism: Miniopterus natalensis; assembly: GCF_054644295.1. Lineage (NCBI taxonomy): Eukaryota > Metazoa > Chordata > Mammalia > Chiroptera > Miniopteridae > Miniopterus > Miniopterus natalensis. The sequence continues at coordinate 47,893,824 of NC_142094.1, forward strand.
TTTAAAACAGAATGTTTAAATAAACCAAAGTATTAATGTGTACCACCCAAGATTGCTTCTCATGCCATACTCTGGAAAACACAGGACTCAATGGGTTCTAAGGACCCAGACTCTCAATAAGGCTCCAGCCAGAAGCACTTATCCAGGGAGACACCTCTGACCTGAGAGCCAGTCCTGGAGGTCTGCCTGCTTCCAAGTCAAAGCTACACAGTGCCAGAACTGGGGGGAGGAGGGGAGGAGGGGGCTGGCAGTGGAGTAGGGCCGGGTTTAGATGGGCTTCAGTGGGGCTACCAACCTTGGGGATGGCCTCGCTCACGGCATAGCTGGCCTTGTCGCTGACCCAAACCTTCTCCTTCGGGGAAAGGTTGGCACACAGACCTTTGAGCTCGCTCAGGATGGACTTGTAAGGAAGCACCTGGATTCTGTATTCAGCTTCCAGGCTCAAGTCAAGAAGCAGGTGCTCCTTCACACTAGGGGCATCTATGCGGTCACCGTCAATGAAGAGCCTGGAGAGGGGCCACAGGTGAGGCCACAGAGAAAGGAGGGCTCATGAGCGAGAGCACAGACCCACACATACAACAGGCTCGATCCTCTGGAAGTCAACACCAGGCAGCGACTCCTTCTTCCCTGCTCCTTTCCCAAATCCTGCTCACAGACTGTGTACACTGTCCCAGTGCATACCGTGACCATCCACCCAATTCCCCAAGTCAGGACCTTGGCACTGTCCTCCCTGACGCCCCTCCTTCCCTCCTTAAGATCTGCAGACCAACAGCCTAAATGTCTATCCAATCTGCCCAGCTTTAGCTACAGCCTGGTCAGCCGGTCACTGCCCTAGTCAGGTCACTGCATCTCTCAGCCTCCTACCTGGCCTCCCTGCTTCCAGCCTTCCCTGCCCATCCTGTTTTCATAGCCAGAATGCCCTATGATTTGCAAGGCTGATGTGGTTCCCTGTGAAAAACTCATTCAATAGCTCCCTAGTGTCCTCAGGGTAAGAGTCAAAGCTCCTGAATGTGGCTCACAAGGCCTCGATGTGGCCTCTGCTCACCTTTTGGCCTCGACTGTTATGTTCGAACCATACTGACCCAATGCGGGTCCTCCACACGCACTGTGCTCTCTCCTGCCCAGAGCCTCTGAAATGCTGTTCCCTATGCTTAGATCACCATTCCCCTCACCCACCCACCCCTCACCTAGCCAACTCACATGTACCCTTAATCTCTGCTTCAGTACTGTTTTCCCCAAGAGTCTCCTCTGACCCCAAGTCTAGCTCAGGCCCCTCCTGTACCCGCCTGTACCCACCCCACTGACTAGTTGGTGCCCACTTATGCACCCGAATCCCCCAAGGAGACACTCATCTCCCCAACTCTAACCTGGAACCCTGTCTGTTCCATTCACCCCAGCACCCACTAGAGACCCTGGCACATAACAGGCACTCAATAAATCTGTTGCCTGAATGCAAAAAGCACTCCAAATAGAAGAACAATGGCAGAAAGGCCACAGACAACACCCTAAAAGATAAACTATGATTTGACAAGGTGTGACTCAGGGGGTCTTCCTGTGTCATTCTGACCTTCCAAGTGACTGGGTTTATTTGCACTGTGAACCCAGCATTGGGTAACTGAGCCTATACACCCCCTGGCACTGGTTGCTAGAAAACCTACAATCAAATGTGTGGCCTCAACGAGACTTTGCACTAGCCTCACTTGGTTTTGTCCTGATGTCCTTGCCTACTTAATCTTTTACCCCACAGTACTATAGAGACTTTCAGATTTCAAATCATTTGGGATAGAGGCAGGATATAAAAAAACACCTGCTGTTAACCAGAGAGGAAGGGAGAGGGAAAAGAAGGCAGGAAGGGGAGAAGCGGGAGAAAACGGCGCATCGGCAGAATATCGGGCAGTGACTGGGAGGCCGAGACCAGAGCGGAGACACTGGGGCTCTGAGGTGCTGTGGGGCAGGACTTTCAGGGGTGGGGCCAACTCACTTGATTGTCTCTAGTCCTAGGATTGCGTAGGAGAAAAATACCGGATTGTGCTCCACATCTGATCCTCGGAGATTGAACAGCCCTAAAAAATAAAAAATAGAGTCCCTGTCACCTGCCTGGCTTGAGATCTGAAGGGGTGGCTTGCAGGGGAGGTGAGAGCTTCGCTGGCTGTGGAAGGAGGAGTGGCACCTCAGAAAGGCCGGCACCTCGCTTCCTGCTTCCACCCGAGCTGCAGTTGCCTACGGCCGCCAAACGAGGGCACCAGAACGGTTTCTCAGGCCGCCACCTCGCCGGCCCAAGAAGGGACTGGAAGAGTTATTAGCCAGAAAACACAAGAAATGCCCTTCAAACAAAGAGTTGAACTGGCCCGCCCGGTGGTGACCTGCCAGGCCTCGCTGCAGAAAGACCTCTGGCACTCCCAGTAAAGGGGACGGAGCCAAGCACTGTCTCCCTTGTCAGGCGAGGCAAACAACTGAGGGCAGAAAAACTGAGACCCACCCAGGACAGGCCACAAGAGGCCCTCCCTGGAGGGGCCCAGGAGCCCCGCGGGGGCGGAGCTTCCCGGCAGAGGAACAAAAGCAGTGAGTCAGAGGGGCCCAGATGCAACCCGACCCGCGGCCCACCCAGGGGTTAGCACAGCCGGCCTAGAGGACCCGCCCACGGCCAGCGTCAGGGGGTCTGGTGAGGTCACTGCCTGTCTGAGAAACCAGAGGGACCAGCGAGGGCACAGCTCTGGCCACGGGCTTCCAGTTGCCTAATGCTCTCTCTCTCCTAAGGCTCAGAGTCCCTAAAAGACCCTAAAGTAAAAAGTACTGCCTCTATTTTTAAATAATGGCCTCTCAAAGTAAAGCAATGAGGCAACATTTCTTGCCCATCAGGCTAAACTAGTACTTAAAAAAAAAAAAGATAGTACCTGAGACAGGGAAGGCTGTGGCACGAGGGGCCCATTCGCACACCCCTGCACAACCTTTCTGGCAGGTAGATGGCAAGATAGGTCAAAACCCAACCACACAAAAATTCTCTAACCTGTAATACCATCACTAAAAGCCAATGGAAACAGGAAGAAAATCATCAGAAACTAAGACACAAATTGTGATGCACCAAGCCTCTGATGGCATCATAATAAAATCGTGGGAATATTGGAAATAACCAAAGGTCATCCTTAGAGGAATGGTTAAGTAAATTATGGTATAACCGTATGACAGGATATCTAATAATCACTTAAAATCGTGCTTTTGCATGCTTAGAGTATACTGATCATTGAAAAAATCAAGCTACAAAATTATATACGCACAGAATGTTAAAAGTGATTACACCTCTGGGTAAACAAGACTATTGGTGGGTTTTTCTTCTTCCTACTTCCACTGCATTTTCTAGGTTTTCCACAGTGGGCATGTGTTTTTGTAGTAACCAAGGGGAGAAATCAGCTTTATCTGTTACTTTCTCAGGTGCTGAGGTTATTAAGTTAATTAGGGATGTGAATCGCTGACAAAGTCTGGGGCTGGGGACTGGAGAGATAGGACACTATCGGGTCTTTCACTAGTGAGAAAATAGAAAGCGCCTCTTCTCAGTTACCCTGTGTCCAATCTAGTCAGAAAGTTGCAGACAGAAGGCTCGACCAGATCCCTTCAGTTCTAGAAGACAACAAGGCACTGAATAATTACATGCAGCTCATTTAAAAGTTGGGAAACTGCTGTTGTATCAAAAGGCTTCACAAAGAAGTTTCTGTTCCTAAGCTTTCTCAGGTAGAAGTATTTCTATAATAGTCTCACTGTAAAGAACTTAGGGAACCCCAGGAAAAGTATATAAAGAAAAAAATGTTTCCTATGACAGCACTTGTTTACCTATAGACAGACACAAATGCGGACAAGTACAGGATGTTGGGAGAAAATGTCCTTCCTCACAGGTGTCACAGTCCTGAAGAGACTGGCCAGAGGCAGACACCACCACAGATTCGACATCAGCCTCGGCTGTGACCCTGCGCGGGGCCAGGCTAACCACCCCCCACTCTGGGTAACTCCTTCATCCTACTTGGCATACATGTAACCGTTTGGTGACACGGTGTCTCCAGTATAGGCAGAGATGTGGTAAAATGCCCAAACAGTGGAACCCAAGCACTCACACGCAATCTCGTCCAGGGCGGTGACCACAAACCATACGACGTTCCTCTCGGCCATTTTCAACCGCAGATCCGCAACCTTGTCCTTCCAGGAGATGCCTGCAAAAAACAAACGTGCTTGCAACCCCCACCCTGGTCCAGGGACCTGGGTCCCAAACATTCTTAACTCACGCTGCATCCTAGGGAACGTGCCACGTGAGCCGATGGAAACCTGCCATCGAACCCTACTCGAGAGGTGTGACTGTCCCAGCCAGTTGACTGTCGAGAGCCCTGATGACCTCACCAGCAAAATGGATTCATTTGTTCACCCAGCAAATGTCTACGGAGCACCTAGACCTCCCAGGCACAGACAGTGCTTAGACCTGCGGGGCACTGTGCTGCTGGGCACTGCCGTTACAGCTCTGAGCTCTACCCAGTCCCTGCCCTTGTGGGGCTAACAAATCTAGAAGGGAAGACAAGATATTAAACCAGCAATTAGTTACTCTGTTGTGTAAAAATTAATGCAACGGAGGAAGCACGGGGAGCTTGAAAACACACTACCCTGTAGAGAGAACTCATCCAATCTTAAAGGTCAGGGGAGCATCACCCACCAGTTTACATTCCTGGAGCAGCAAGACTTGCTTTTCAGTGCTAAGACCATGGGAATTCCCTGTGGTCTGACTCACTGTGATTATCACTTCCAATCACACTTGCCCCCCTGCTGCTCCCCAGGATGAAATTGTGGCCCTAAAGGAGCTCACCCCACCACCACCTGCCATCAAGCAGCATTTGTAACTGGTTACAGCCACCTGTAAACAGAGCAGGCGTCTTTCCTATTCCACCCAGCACCTCACACAGTATCCTGAACTCAAATGTTTGCTGAACATTTGATCTCTCCTCTCCTACAAGCAATAGGTAAGAGCCTCTGCTTCAGTTTTTTAAAAAAATTCAAAACACACTGATGGAAAATGTTTAGCTGACCTAGGCGACTCAGCGGACCCATCCCCCCGCGATCTGTGATACCCTCGGCAAGGGTGTCACAAGGAGAGTGAGCTAGGGCTGCCCCCACGACCAAACACTGCTTTGAAGCTCAGCACAGGAATGCTATTTAAAACTTGGCTGAGAGTCTGGGCTGTAATGCTTTCTTCCCAGGACCCCTCTGGGCAATCTGCCTACATTCCAGACATCCCCCATCCACCTCTCCCCTTTTGTGTCTACAGCAAGGCTCCCTCCCCTGCAGCCCCACCTCCCAGGCCTTTCCCCCTGCACCCCTCACTGTCCCATAAATCCACACTTTCATCTCCCACAAACTGTTCACAGAACCTGCTCCTCCCCACCACTATTACACAGGCCAAAGAAACCTACCCCACTCCAAAACCTCCGAAAGCAGAAGGTACAAGAAGGCAGGGGGCCCGGGAAAGTGAGCCCACAAAATGCCAGCAGAAGAAAAGAAAATGGCAACTAGAAGCCTCTAGGCTCTGTTTCCAATCAGGCACCTTAAGAGGCAGTGAGCAACTGAATGGAAAATTGTGTGTGTGCGTGTGCCTGTGTATGTGCATGCGTGCGTGAGTGTGCATGCATGTGTGTGTGTGTGTGTGTGTATCACAGCAGCACCCAAAGTCTGCCCAGAGAGCTTTGCAAAAATAAACTCCTGCAAAGTTAAGGGGCATGTAGGTAGCAACAGTGAAAACAAATAAAGCTCCTGCTTTCATCAAATGCCCCCCTGGCCCAGGGTGGGGTCAAAAAACTCCCATCAGCTCAAGCTTGACTTCGATTCGGAGGACCAGAATGGAACAACGGTGACAGGTGGAGGGGACAGTGGCGGGAGGCCCTGTTGGGTACAGCTGCAGTTCTGACCTGTGTAATCCAGGCCCAGAGTAAGGAGGGGCTTGCATGGGCGCTCAGGACGGTCTGTCCAGATCTTGTCCACCAGGTTCTCTTTGACAGGAACGAGGTGATGGCCAGCGCTTCTCAGAACCTTGGCCATCTTCTTCCAGTAATCTGAGGAGAAACACACGTGGTCTGGCCATGAACTGATGCCCGGAACAGGCAGCAGGGCCTTGAGAGCCTGGCACCTTCTGAAAGGTGGTCCTTCCGTGGCCCAGCGCTGGGTGTGTGGGAAGATAAATGGTAAAAGGACATCTTCACCACCAATGGCCTTCCTTGGCCTCTATGCCAGAATTCACCTCCTCATCTTGCCCTGTACTGTGGTATCGAGCCATGCTGAGCCCACAAATGTTCCGCAACCCACATGCAAACACGGAGGGTGGCGAGGCACCTAGAACCCACTTCCTCACCCAGGCTGCAAGGGCCCCAGCTCACGTACCTGTGGGAATGATCAGTGGGTCCACACCAACCCTGGATCCTTCAGGAAGCACACTCACCAGCCAGTCTTCCTGAGTTGGTGTGTCCTTCAGACCTACAGAGGGAAGAACTGATGAGAAACAATTCCATTGCCCAGAGGATGCAATTCACCAACAGCATGAGAGCAGGGTCGTCACTGAGCACCTTCTTAAGGTGGACTAGCGGGATCTGGAAAATGTGACCCTCCCTTAGCTCTGGAAGGCTGCAGGAGGTGGAAGGTGGTAGGTAAGGGAAGCATAAGATAAAGGTGAGAGAGAAAGCAAAAAGCAGGATCTTCATCAGAGCCCTGGTAAAAATGGCCTCCTGGGAATCACCGCATCACAGGTGCATTGTGTCATCGTGACGATCATCTCATCAGCCTTTGGTCACTTGGTGATAATGTGGGTGGTGATACGGTGAAGGCTGGGAGCTGGGAGCTCCCCTTACATCCCACACCAGGTAAGCGGAGCACATGCCCCAGGGCCCCCCGTCATCTGAAGGCAGCATGGAAGAGAGAAGACCCCTGGCCCACAACCAGGCCTGGCCAGAGGGCTAAGCACAAGTCTCGGCAGCAAAAAAATCTTTCCTAGAGATTCCAAGAGGGGACACACAAGGCTCCATCACCATCTTTAACATGGCTCCCTGGGCTTCCCAAGTCCAAGAGAAAGCAGCCCTTTCTCTTTCTAAGGGACTAGACATAGGACGCCAAACAAGCTTCAAGAAAGGAACTGAAGTTATTTTTGATATTCCAGTTTTTCTTTAATCCAAGTCATCTATGTTTGGGATGTATAGTTTTTCAATCAGATTTCTGCTAAACAATTAACATCTTCGTGAAATACACACAATCTGGAGTGAAAGTTCACATATTCTAAAACAGTACTTATCTTTACGATTTTCTCTCCTAAGTACTGATAACCTCATAGCCACAGAAGGGAAGTTCAAAGGTTTAAAAGGAAATGAGCTCATGAATCTCAGTTTTAAAAAACTGCCTCGAAGCTGGAACTGAGCTATTATTTTGCTGTTCGAGTCCTTCCTATTTTTTTCCAAACCGCTAAACAAGCCACTTGTTAATGAAGTTTCTTTAATGTCCCCAATATAACTTTCACAGGATGAAGTCATGTCACCTCCTAGCAGACAGATATCTGGCAAAGACCAGGGATGAAACACTCACCAACCAAACCCACCAGAATCTCCCGACATGGGAGGGCCGCCTGAGGAAAGGCGGGCTTGGGGAAGGGAAGTCTCAGAGAAGAAACTAGAGAGGGGCTTGTAGGAGCAAGGACTCATCCCTCGGGGCCACCACCCCCCCGTTAAGCAGCAGGCAGGCAGTATCACTCCTGACACCTGGCCCTGACCACACTGGCACCCTGACCTCAGACTTCCAGCCTCCAGACTGAGAAAATAAATTTCTGCTGTTGAAGCCACCCAGTCTATGGCATTTTGTACGGCAGCCCAGACAGACTAACACACCTTGGATTCTAAAAAGGGTCCGTGACCCCATCAAAGGGTTAAGACCCACGAGGCCTGGGGAGCTCTCGGGTCCCTTCCCAGAGCTGGCCAACTAAGGCTGGGATTGCCATGCCTCTACGCACCCATTTTCATGAGCGTCCAGTTGCTGTCCATCTGCTTGGCCGCCTGGAGAAAGTAGCGCCCATCGGTCCACATAGCTGCATGGTCTTCTGTGACGATGGCTGTGCCTGGAGCAAGGGTGCAAAGAAATGACAAAGGCTCCTGACAGCCACCCATAAAGCTGCACAAAATAAGAGCAGATGGGCATGCCCGGTGAGAGCACCAGCCCCTGTGAGGCCCAGCCACCCTCTACCACTCTGGTGGTGCAGCCGGCCTCTGACTCCAGGGCAGCCTCCAGGTAAGAGAAGGCAAAGCCCTGAGAACCAGCTGTGGGCCAGGCTCTGAAGGAAACAGTCCTGAGGCAGCCCAGGCTGCCTGGACACTGGTCCCTGAACAGAAAGGAGCCAACCTCTGAAGCATGAGTCAAAGCCAACAGAACAGAGACTGTGGACCTAAGGCCAAAATGGCCTCATAACCCACAAGCGAGACGTAGAAAGGGTTCCTGCCCAGTGATCACAGCGATCTGCTCCACCAGACACCCAAAGGAGTGTGTCACCTTTCCTGAGAGAGACCAACCGGCGGCCCCTGTGAGAGCTCGTGATGCCTCAGTGGGAGTTTGTGCCTCTTGCCTCTACCTGCCCTCAGTTCCCACAGACCTGGCAGAGCTCAGGGCTTTCAGGAGAGGTGCCAGCCAAAACCAATCCTAAGTGCCAACCAACACAAGCACTTACATCAAAGGAAGCATCAGGCTGACTATGAGGAGAGAGGGGCTCTCGCCAAATCCAGGTAGCTTAAGGGATGCAAGTCTCAAGTGGGAAACATACCCTAAAACTCAAGGGCACATCAGCTTTGGGAAAGTGAGGGCAGGGCACCCATGTAGCTCAACATTAACCTTTGTCATTTAAGCTGAAAGTGAAAAGAGAGAAACCAAGAGCCAACCACTTGCAGAATTAGGCAAGACCAGCAGTAAGCTAAGGTGGGGGTGCTGGGAGATATTAGAGTCCCATTAGTTACCTGCAGTGCTAGTTGCACAGGTATATTCAGTTTAATTGATATGAATCTCCATATTTGTTATATTCAACAGAAAGTTAGAAAGTTCAAAAACACTTTTTAAATAAAGAACTTTTTAAAACTTTAAAAGCCAAGGGATAGAGAAAGGGGTCACTCAAAGGGGACCTTGGGAGCTGGAGGATGCTGGGAATTCACTCTTCTGCAGGGGCTCGACGGGGAACGTCTGGTTTGCATTTTCTTTTTGGTGCTTTATCGCAGGCTGAAACTCGGTCCAGTTATTTTTGGGAGGCGAACAAAAGTACAGAAAGAACAGAGAGAATTCAGCAACTCACCCGCAGAGCCATCGAATCCGGAGACGAAGGCCCGCCGACAGTCACACGGAGCTATGTACTCGCTCTGGACAACGAAAGGAAGAGGAATTGGACCCGAGTCAGTCACATGCTGGTGCCGCCGTGCTCAGCCCTGTGCGGCATCCAGCAGAGACGACACAGGCTGGCGAATCCTTGGCACCTGCCTTCAGGGGACAGACAGTCTAGCTTAAAAGGCCAGCTGAACATTAAGCGAACAATGGGAAGACCCTAATTTATTAAGGGCTCAAAGAGCTTTTCCTTCTAGCCTTTTTTCCCCATCGGGAGAACAAAACAAGTCGAGAGAAATGATCAAAACTGCTCTTTCCTCACTGAGATCTTACTCAAAAAACAAACCAACAGCCTCCCCTCTCCCCTGCCCCTCGCCACCGACATTTAGGCATCTGTTATTTTTCTGAAAAGTAAGGCTGAATTCTGCTTTAAGTGCCGATAATTCACTAACTTAAATCTCTCTAGGTATTTGCTTGTGTCTGAACTTCCCTTTTCCCAGGTAGTATCACCACTCGCCCCCTCGCTGACAGACCCTGTCCCTTCCTATTAGGGAAAGAGGGAAAACGCTTCCTGCAGCCCAGGAGGCTTCAGCAAAATAAAATGTCACGTCGGAATCCAGGTCCTTCCCAGATGACAATCCCCCTGCCTCTGAATGGAGGGGGGTCAGGGACTGAAAAAAGTAAAAGGTTCTCATTCCTGGGCGGAGAGTACGAAGTCACAGTGTGCCACTTCTGGGAACAATCAATGAGGCACAGGGAGTTACGAAGTCACGCAGCCAGTAAGTAGCAGAGGCAGGATCTGAATCTGGGCTGTCAGTTCCAGAACCTGGACTCTGTAGCCTTCTGCCACGCTGCCCCATATGACACATCATCTCATCTTCATAACAACTCTCCAGGATAAGACCAACAACTAACGAGAAGATGGAGGCTCAGACAGGGAATCTTCAAGCAACTTGCCCACTGCCAAGCCAGCAACAGGGCCCCGACCCGCTGCAGACCAGAGCCGCCGCTCCTTTTCCCACTAGCAGTTTCTCCCGAGCTAAAGTACCTGGCAGGGTTAAGAATGGTAAGGATAGAAAATGGGGCTTCTGGCTGCACCCCAAGGCATTTTAGGGGTCCACGTGATGTAGGGGGGGAAGGTACCAGTGTTCCACTCCTGTTGTGTGGGTGAGAACTTCCTTTTTCACCAAGGCAGCTACAATCCCATCCTCAGACCAGCCACAAGACCACTACCCATGGAGATGCTAGGAAAGCCAGCAGAGAGAATCGTAATGACAGGATAAGGGGCTCCGAGCCACCCTGCTCCCTACTGGCCCAGCTATGTGGTCTGCAATGAGTCTCACCACCTCTCAGCCTCAGTTCCTCATTTCTAAAATGGTCACTTCAGATTGCCAAGTGCAACAACAGGCACAGGTTTTATCCCCAAAACATAAAGTAACATTTCATAGACAGCACTAAGGACACAGAAAGAAATAGTGCTCACAGTATGAACTGTACAATCCTCATTTCTTTATTAGCCCAGTAATCATTGGTGCAAGACTAAAAAAAAAGCAAAAATGGGTGGAGAGAAGGGTCGCACCCTTCTCCTAGGACTGTTGTGAGGAACAGTAAGTTAATGTTTAAAACAACACACCTGAAACCTGAGAGGGCTGTATATTTGCAGTGGGAGAGGTATTATTAGTTTCTGCTTCCTAGATGGTGAAAAGGCATCTAAAAGGCTGGGCAAACTACGTTAACAAAAATAACTTACACTAGAAATCACAGTGTACAATGCAGAAGACACAGAGAGGACACTCTCGACCTGGCTTGGGGCTCTTCCACCTGAGACACTCAGTGAGGACACTGACGAAAGTCAGTGAAGGTACTGCTGACCTTGGCCCAGCTGGACTCTTCCACACAGGGGCACAGTTCTGGAGGATGCCCTCCCCTCTCTGGGCCAGCCTCAGAGGAGGCACAGGGCACCCATAGGGTTTACCTAGAGGTGCCCATCTGAAAAGGCAGGAGGAAGGTTTCTCCAAAGGAAGGTGATATAGTCACAGCAGGTGGACACGTTTGATTTGGGATCAAGATGAGGTCTGGGGCAAGAACGTCTAGACATGACCTAAGTGGTCGACCCGCCAGAAAGACGTCGCTTACCAAAGCTGTCACCTCCACACCAACAGGCTAGAGGCCAGACAAGCACTGGGCCCAGGCCTCCTACTCTTCCCCCAGCCACAAAGCTGGCAAAGCCCAGGAACATTCTCCCCTGAGGGCAGCAAAAGGTCTAAAATAAGCCAAAGTCGTAGCACGCAAGGAGAAAGGCACAGCAGCACAGCCGTTGGCTTCTCCTCCAAACCATCCAGTTCTCTCCATCTCTAATGTCAGTACTCAGTCCAGGCCTCCATCACCTCTGCGGGGACCACTGCCCCTACCACCCACCCATCACGCACACTGGGAGTGAGCTTTTCAAAGTGCTGACCCACTTCTGACTCCAGACCTCCAGGTTAGATTGTGAATGGAGACAAGGGCTACCTGTCCCCAAATACTAAGGTAACTTCCAGTCTTTGGCGTTTTCTCCCTTAAATGAAACCAAGTCAAAGTATGCGGGAAAAACAACTGCCCAGGTTCATGCCCTTTCCTTAGTGTACAATTGCTAAAAGGAGGCTTCCCATCCAGGACTTCATGTCCCAGGGCCCCCTGCATTTGGAGGGGGGGGTCACATGACTAGTTCTCACCAATGAAATGTGGGTGGAAGTGATGTCAGGGCAGAGAAAATGGGTGTGTCTTCACCATATTCTTTCCCCTTCCGCCAGCTAGGATGGTGGTGTCATAGGATGAAAAGAGCCTAGATCCCTAAGTCACTCTTCTTCCTGGTGGAAGAAAGTCGCCCACCAACCAGGAACAGCCACTCTGGACTGGACTGCCACATACACAAGAAATAAGGCTCCACAGAACCAGGCCACTGACACTTCAAGATGTGTCACCACAGCTGGCATTGCTCTAATCAACAGAGTGGATAACATCACGCTGGGATAAAACTCGCCACCCCCACCCCAGGAGAGAGTCTGTTTAAAAAATACAAAATAAAACAGGAAGCCAACTCCAGGAGGAATGGGGCTAGGATCCAAGGAGCTAAGGAAAATCTGATTCATGTCTTCCAGAAGGAGGAACCAAAAACACAGCCAAAAACTCAGCTGGCAGAGGCGCCCCTGACAGAACGTGACCCTCTGACTAAGCTGATCCCAAGAGGAGACAATGGGGCCTTACGGATGGGGGGGGGATGAAGAATTCGGGTTTCTAAAAAGCATGCTGGCACACCTCCAGCCCCAACCAACGCTTCTCCTGGTCTGGGGCCAGTGGTGCCCACCCATCTCAACGTTTGACTTAGATGGTCCATGAAAGCATTTGGATTACCAGAGAGAAGGAACAATCCCTCACTATAAAAGTCCCCCTGGGCCCAAATGCTTTAATACCACACCCTTGTTCAGAGTTTACACAGAAAAAAAAACCCTTCAAGATGCAGAGAAGCAGGCCCCTGGAGTGCCAAGTCCTTGCGTAATTATGCAGTTGGGGTACATTTTCTGTCTAACACAGAACAGTGTGTGGGTGTCTGTATTTGTGTTTTGGAAAATACACAAAAGACAGAATTCAAGATTCCCCTTCATTCTCCAACACCCTCCCTTCCCCACCCATAGGAGAAATCCCATCAACCCCGAACCCAGCCTGAAACAATACAATGAGAACAAGAGCCACAAAGAACAGCAGCCTCCCTATTACTGAGGCTGCTGTGGCAGGTCACATACAAGCCAACCCTTCCTACTTGTCCTCACAGTCCTGACAGGGGCCCAGAATCCCACTTAACAGTCACCCCCCTATGCCCACCTCTCCACAGAAACCAAAACAAGGAACTCAGGACTTCTCATTTCTTTCTGTGGATGGCACAAGAAACACTGGGCTTCCAAACTTCCCAAAGCCCTCTTCCATCTGCCTGTAAGGACCACACTCAATCTCTGTTCTCCTTCTCCAAACCCTTCCCCTCTTCTCTGGTCCTAAAGCCAGCACCCAAGTTCAAGCCCTCTGTACCCCACCTCTGGGTACAATAGCGTCCTAACAGGTTTCTTAGTTCCCAGTGTTTCCCTTCTCCAGTCCACACTAAACACTGCTCTCTCTCATAGATTATGTCACTCCCTTGTTCAAAGACCATCAATGGGTCCCTACTATCTAGCAAAAACCTAAACTCCTGACTCTGGCGGTCAAGGACACCCATGACCAGTCATGGGTGGCTCATGAGTGGCCTTGACCAGGCCCTTATTTTTCTTCCTTTTTCAAGGTTATCATTATTCATGTTCTCCTACTTCCATGGATTTGCTCATGGTATTTCTCGTATATACCTATCTCCAAGCAATTCTACTTCTTCACATTGCAATTAAATGTGCTTTCTTCATGAAGCCTTCCTTGATCTTGCCAGCTTAACATCTTCCCCCTCAGCTATGAATTCAGTCCACACTTTATCTAAATCTGTGCTGTATCCAGGACCAAGAATATCAAGATAAATTTGCCTTGACTACAAGAACCTCCCCTACTAGTAAGCATAACTCCTTGCACATAAGCAAAAGCTATAAAAAATATATAAGTAGCACTGGTGTGAATCACTCTTTGAGTATCAACCTATGAACCAGGAGGTCACAGTTTGATTCCTGGTCAGGGCACATGCCCAGGTTGCTGGATAAATCCCCAGTGGGGGTGTGCAGGAGACAGCCAATCAATGACTCTCATCATTGATGTTTCTATCTCTTTCTCCCTCTCCCTTCCTCTCTGAAATCAATAAAGGCATATTAAAACATATATATGTGTGTGTGTGTGTGTGTAGATGACTCTATGGAAGAACAGCACTTTGTATATTGTCTTATCTCTCTACTAAAATGTAAGCACAGTGAGGGCAGTAATTCAATCTTAAATTCATCTTTGTAACCCTATAGTAGTACCATGACCACAAAAAGGCATCAAACATTTGCTGACTCAATGACCTAAAGGAGTAGATCCAAGAACCCTTTCATCCTTCTGCCTTTCAGCCCCATAACATGAGGTCCCCACCTCTCCAAACCCAACTCTCCACACTTAAATCATTAGTGCTGTCAGAGGTAAAGGGCAGTTATTGAGCTGCTTTCATTAAAGACGGAGGTTGGAGGAAAGGAAGGGGTGACATTCAGAATCATCCCTAAAACATGCTGGGTGGAGATCAATAACGACTTTATAGATGCTCTTCTGGCTGTGCCAGAGGATGGGACAATCTGGATGGAGAGAAAGGAGGAAGGACAGACAATTCTGCTAGACACAGAGTGTAGCAAAGGAGATGGGGTAAAGTGTGTCAGCAACAGAAAGGTCCAGACTTCTGCCCCTTTGTTTGTCCACTGATTTTCCCGCCATTTATTGAAAGCTGGCTATATTCAATGGAAACAGGGATGCCAGAACCAAGTCAACAGGAATTCAGTGGAACCCTACTGGACACAGGTCCCCACGCCAAGCCCTGGAGGACATACTTAGTTGTGGGCTGACAACTAGAATCTGATCTGGGATGGGGATCTGGTCTGGTCCAGCACCACCAGCCCATCTCCACACAGTACCTGGTGGGCATCTCCCGACGGGATGATGTAGGCCTGGATCGGTTCTGTCACATACTCCAAGTTCCTCATGGCTTGTCTCAGCTGCCGAAGCAGCTCGGAAGTCACCTTTGGAGGCATCCTGCAGTCTGCAACAACAGGAGAGTTTTTCAACACCAGCCTGCCCCGTGCAACTCAATGGCTACTCAAGCGGAGCCCTAGAGAAGCACCCGCTGTGTTCTGCCCCACTCCCAGATAGTCTCAAACTGACCACCCCACCATTACACCGAAACCAAAGCTGCCCAAAACTCTACAGTTTACAGTTCTTAAATACCACTTTCAAACAGCCATTTGCAGCAAGAAAACCTGAGCTACTAATACTGATTTGCAAACTGATTAGTTACCCCTTTCATTTCTAGGATTTTATGCTAAGGAGACAATTAAACAAGTACACAAAGGCGTAGGTGTTTATCTTTGTTTACAGTTGTAAAAATATGGAAGGAAAATACATGATTGGTTAAATAAATTACCACATGTACAACAATACACAATGAAACAATGAAAAATTACATAGTTTTAGTCATTGTGAATAAAGCTACCATAAATATCCACATGTAGGTTTTTGTATGGACATAAGTCTTCAACTCCTCTGGGTAAGTGCCAAGGAGCATGGTTGCTGTAAAGAGTATATTTGGTTTTAGTTTTATAAGAAGCTATCAAACTGTCTTCCAACAGGGCTGTACCATTTTGCATTCCCACCATTAATAAATAAAAATTCCTGCTGCTCCACATCCTTGCCAGTATTTGGTTCTGTCAAAGTTTTGGATTTTTCCAACCCATTTTTTTAACAAACAAACAACGTTTTACTCAACTAAAAATGTCTGTTGCACAATACTCCAAATAAAGGGGTTACATTGAGGCAACTATACTACAGGTCATCCTGACTCGCTGTGGCTTGTACCCTGCTAGGTATGGATCCTATTTTGGTTCTTTAACTTTTCCATCTGCTTCTTTCTCTTTCAGCGCCAGTACCTTGGGCTTCCATGTATCAGTAGATGTGATTTTCTCTCCTATGTGGTACCAGATTGATCTTGGGACTCATTGAAAAAGTGCCCCATTCGTCATCTGCAGCAAGCGCAGCTTCAGCCACAGGCCTCAGGGCTCCACCTCAGGAGTCTCCGAAGGACAACCGTACTCAGAGTCACCTGCAACCGTCCTGTTCACAATTCAATGTTCCTTGCATTACAGCTGCTTCTGAATGCTTTCAGAGGGGCATCCTTTCCTTGTATCTGATGTACAGAGCCTATAATGTCTCACCTATCTGAAAAAAAGGGAGCAGAAGTATCTGGGCAAAACCTCCCCTGAGTTCAAAATGAAGCCTGTTGCGACCTCATAAGCTTGCCAACACCTGAAAAGTTTATTATGACACCTTTCAGGAGCTTCCAAATAGACTTAACGTGTTTCCTAGCCATATGTCTGAGTAACTTAATTCTTAGACTCAAGAAAAAATGTAGACTTCCTTTGGAACAGTACTTCAATCTTGACTGCGTATTAGATCTACCTGGGGAACTCCGGACTTAATTAGTCTGGAGTACAGCCTGGGCATCTGGAATTTTAAAAAGCAAATATATGACAGAAGCCAACACCTTTTCTTTCAAGACCATTAATTTTTTTATAAAATCTGGCTTCTATCTGGGCACATTCTGACTTAAGGACTTTGATGGCACTCACTGGGTGTTCATAGCATTGACTGTAGTATGCGTCAACATGATCAGCCACTAATCTCATCAATAAAGTCAACAGAACCAATGGCAAGCACAAAATCCTCAATTACAAACTGCAAACCATCAAAGGCAAAATGGAGCCAGTCAGAGGCACCCCCTGCTTTCCGGTGCCACAGCCCATCTCCTCACCACCTCCTGACCCTCACCACCACCTCCTGCCTCATTACCATCCTCCCCAAGTTGACTGGCCTCGTCAAAATCATCAGTACTAGTGGCATTTTCACACTTCCCTCCACGATGCCACCTGCCCCCATCACCACTCGTAACGCTTCCCCTGCTCCTTCTCCCCATCCTCACGTCCTTCACATCTGCCTGGTGTCCTTGGCGAGATACGGCCGCTTCTTTATCACCTATCTCAGGCACAATGGAACACCTCCCAATACTGCAGCCAACAGTCAGGATGCAGCAGCAACAGCAGCATGCGGTGCGGGGCAGTGCGCCGGGGCACTGGGAGCAGCTACCGCTCAGGCGGATGCAACGAGCAAGGCGTTGAGACAGCTGTGGCCACAAGGACAACAGGCCCTGGAAATAACTGAGTGGATGAGCAGCCACAGCTAGGGAGAAGACAAAGCTGGTACCATTGTAAGACCAAGCCACTGAGGGGGCGGCAGGTAAAAAGGCACTCAAGGTGGAGGTGATGAAAGGCATGGCTGGCGATCCTCACAGGGTAGTTTTTATAGGGATTAAATGGGTTACTATACATAAAACACTTAGAAACAGTGCCTGGCCTATGATAAACGTCATGTGCTTGCAATTTTTAGAGTTAAATGCACAATTAACTGTGACAGCAATGTGATAAATGGTGCAAGAGGTGTACCTTCTGCTTCTCCTAGAGGCAGGGGCCATGTCATCTTCATCTCCGAATCCATTATCTAGCCCAGCACCTGACCCACACACGTGTGTGTGTGTGTGTGTGTGTGTGTGTGTGTGTGTGTGTGTATGCTCACTCAAAGGTGGCTGAATGTATATCACAAGCTTATATCTATAATCTCAATGTAATAAACGGTAATGAACCTTCAGTGAAAGAAAGCTAGGATCTTAGAAGATGCCGTCTTATAGCATCTGTTCATTCCACATCCCGTTACTTTTCAGAAATGTCAGAAGCAGCCAAGAGCTAATCAGGGTGTGCAGGGAAGTAGAAAGCCAAGAGCAACAAACCTAGTCCATGATGTAACATTAGTCCATACTCTGCCAGGTATTTTTAAATCATGCTTTAAAATTAATGACTCATTTAAAAGTCTCTTGCGTATGTGGGTCTGCTTTTAGAAATAAGTTCCTAAACCTTTAGTCTTTATCACAAATAAGACTTTTCACTCCTTGGAAATACATGAAAAGCACACCACATTTCCCTAGTTGGGTGGTTAGAAGAATTCAACATGACAACATGTGGGAAAGCAACATGCACAGCATATGGTACCATTGTAGAACCTCAAGAAATATGATTTGAATCTGGGTCTGAATCACCAGCTGAGATTCCTACATGCTTGTTATGAGAATAGAAGGGGATGCTCACTTGCTCTCCCTCCCAGGAGCATGCCCAAGCCTTTCCCTGCCCCCTCTTCTTCCCCCACGGCGTGCATCTCCTAAACTCCACGAGACTTGCAACCAGGGGAGCAATGGGTGGCAGCAGCTCGTCCTAGGTTAACCCCCTGAACCTGTCTTCTCTGACTTTCCAGTAAGCCAAAGCAGCCCCACCTAGGCTCATTTTTTTCCTATAATATTTCTAGAGAGCCAAAGCAGCCCCGCCTAGGCTCTCTCCTGTTTTTCTCCTATCCTAAGCCCTTCCTTGTTTCACTGTCCCCAGCTTTAATAAACACACTCTCAAAATAAAAAATAAAAAAGAATAGAAGGGGCTGGTTTTCTCCAATTTCAGCTTCTAAACACGTGCACAGATGCAAAGCTGCCCTTCCAGCATCAATAGCTTCAAAAGTGGTGGTTTGTTTCTGTCCCACTGCTGAGCAAAGGCCAAGGGCTTTACATACACTAGTGATTCATTCTCACAGTAATCCTCCAAGGGAGGTTTCACTATGCCCATTTTTCAGATAAAGATACAGGAGTTAAATACCTGCCCAAGTCAACTGGATCATCATGAACCAGGACCCAGGTCTATCTAATTCCCAAGTCCACGTTCTATTACACCATATCATCTAGGGGACTATTTGAGAGGCTCTCTCAAATACACATTCTAAGACCAATGGCATCAAAACAAGCGGCTTCCAGTTTCCAACTGGGATCTGCGTCCTCAGACTACTGACCTCCCTGAACTTCTAATTCTTCATATATAATAAAAATTAAGAGTTCTCTTCAACCTCTAAAATTGATGGTTCTATCGCTTTTTCCCTTTCTTTACTTCCCTTTTCCCATTCCTTCCTTCTTCTTCCTCTCCTCCCTCCCAACATGGCCCAAAATGTGTTGCATACATCTATACTTTTAAAGAAAAGGGGTCAGTGCAATTAGAGCACTGATCTTCCAAAGAGAGATTAGTCATGGTATCTTGCGTGCTTTAAGGATCAATTTTTCACTCAGCTAAAAGGAAACACTGTGGTTCTCCTGGGTAGTCCGCAGAAAAGCACTGGCTTACATGGGCTAAAAATGCAGAAACGCATCACTTTGCAGAGCTCAGGTTTCTGGCAACGGAACAACACAACTAACCAGTTCTGGGGAGAAGGTATAGTTCCAGAAATTTTTCCCAAAAAGATTTTCCTGAATGCACATTCAATTTATAAAGCACAATTATGTGCATATTACAGACTTTTCTCAGTTCATAATCATCTGATGAAAACTGAAGGGTAACCTCTAAGACAGTCAATACAGGATTATACTAGAGATTAGAAAAACTAGACTAGGACTTTTTCTATAGTAACCTATCACCACAACAATGACCCCCCGGAATGGGAAATGCCATAACTTTAGTTCTCTAACTTACTACCCTAAGAAAAGTAGCAAATACTTAGAAACTGTAACCAACTAACCAGGAAGGGGAGAAACAAAATGGTTTTTAATTTCCAGATAGCTGTCCTCCCACCCCCAGCCGCGATCAATTATTAACCCCTTACCTTCTCTTTTCTCCCACCTTGGGGCTGAGGCAGGGGTACCTAAAAATCCTTTTGAGATGGTCCATCTAATAATAGGCAAAATTATTACCTGTTACCATACCTGGGTCTCCTGAGTGGATCACCTCGTAAGGTTCAATGATTCTTAAGTTTTTCAGCTGAAAATCCCGGTGGCTCGCCCTTAAGAAGAGAAAGAACAGGAATGTTGCAGACTTTGACCGCAGTAAACGTGGCAAGGCTTAGTCAGAAAGGCCATCATCTTGACTGAGCAATTTTCCTTCGTGAGTCCAAAGAACTCTTACCCCAGTATCAGTGGCGAAATAAATTAAAACCTCAGATGAAACATCACCATGACAGGTAAGCCTTCTCAGGCCTAGCTTACAGTTCATGAATTCTCTTCAGCTGTGTCTAACCTCTTGTTTAACTAGGATAAAAAGACTTTATTTGCAATGACTTCGTCACATGGACAAGCTCTTGGTTCTTTTCAATTTGCCTGTTCTTTCTTCATGGTGTCCTATTTTTTTATATATATCCTTACCCAAGGATATGTTTATTAATTTAAGAGAGAGAGAGAGGTGAGAGAGAAACATTAATCAGTTGCCTCTAGCACTCACAGGGGATCAAACCCACAACCTAGGTATGTGCCCGGACTGGGAATCGAACCCATACACCATGCTCCAACCAACTGAGCCTGCCAGCCAGGGCCATGGTGCCCTATTCTTTCACTATGGTTTCTATTCCCTCTCTTAGCTTTAATTATTTGGGGTCCTTACTTTACAGTAATTCATTTCAGACTTTCCACTAGAAGGTCTGGGGATAGTAATCCTCAAGTTTGCTGTGTCTACTGGCTCCCCGCTGGTGGGTCATTCCTTGTGGGCTTTAGGAATGAGCCTTTAGGAAGAGCTTATCTTCAGTAGAGACTATTTTATCTATGAGAACGAGATGTGTCCTGATGGTACAAGCATTACTGTCTCTGTCATTTGCTTCTGAGACTAATTTTCATTTTAACTTCTTGGCTAGGAGATTTGCACACAAGTCTCCTGCCCCATATGAGGGTAGTCTGACACCCTGGACTCCTGGTATGAAACCTGGTCTGATAACCTCCCCAAGACTCAGCTTACCAGCTAAATTCCTCAAAAATTCTGGCTTCAAGTTCCACTAAACTTCTGGTACCTAAGGATTTCTCTTTCGAGCCCATTCTGTCAACAAATATTTACTGAGCATCTTCTATAATCTGGACACAACAGTGTGTCAAAACACAGAAATCTCTGACCTCAAGAGGTTTACATGGGGGGGGGGGATTACTGGGAGGGATGGATAGGAGAGGCAAGGCAACAGACACAAAACAGTAATACAGTATGTCAGGTAGTGAGTATGTGTTCTATGAAACAAAGTAAAGTGGAGCAAGGAGAACAGACGGTCAGAGAGGTAAGGGGAAAGGTTGTTTGAAATGGGGTTGCCTAAGATCAGAAACAAGACAGACGTGTCCACTCTTGCCCCTTCTAGTCAACACTGTACTAGAGATTCTATCCAGGGGAGTCAGGCAAGAAACTGAAATAAAAGGCACTCATAATAGGCCCAGCCAGGCGTGGCTCAGCGGTTGAGCATCGACCTAGGATCCAGGAGATCGCGGTTCAAGTCCCGGTCAGGGCACATGCCTGGGTTGCGGGCTCAATCCCCAGTCGTGGGCTTGCAGGAGGCAGCCGATCAATGACTCCCTCATCATTGATGTTTCTCTCTCTCTCTCCCCCTCTCTCTGAAGTCAATAAAGATATATTTAAAAAAAAAAAAAAAAAGCACTCATATAAGAATGAAAACTATCGCTTTGCAAATGGCATTATCTTGAATATAGAAAGTCCTAAAGAATCCACACACAAAATTAGAGTTAATAAGCTCATGAAGAATGCAGGCTACAAAACCAATATATAAAAATCAATTGTATTTATAAATATTTGAAATAAACAATGCAAAAATGAAATTAACAATAATTCATTTACAGTAGAATCAAAACAATAAATACCTAGGAATAAATTTAACAAAAGATGTGCAAAACTTAAACTCCGAAAACTACAACACAATGTTGAAAGAAATTAAAGAAGACCTAAATAAATGAAAAGCCATTGTATGATCATGGATGTGCAGATTGGAAGACTTAACGTTGTTAAAACGGAAATACTCCACAAAATAATCTCCACAAAATGAAGGCAATGCAATACCATCAATTCCAGCTTGCTTCTATGCAAAAATTGACAAGTAGACCCTAAAATTCATATGGAAATACAAGGAACCCAGGATAGCCAAAACAATCTTGAAAAAGAACAAATGTGGAGGAGTCACCCTTCCTGATTTCAAAGCTAATAAAACTACAGTAATCAAGAAAGTGTGGTACTAACATAGACTTCTAGAGCAATGAAGCGGAATTCAGAGTTCAGATATAAACCCTCACATTTACTGTCAATTAATTTTCAACAAGGGTGCCAAAACCATTCAATGAAGAAAAACAGTCCTTTCAACAAGTGATGCTGGACAACTGGACATCCACATGCAAAAAAATAAAGCTTAACCTCTACCCTCACACCTATGCAAATGTTAACTCAAAACAGATCATAGACATAAATGTTTTTTTAGAAGAAAACAGTCATAAACTTGCCTGACCTTGGATTAAGCAGTAATTTCTTAGATATGACATCAAAAGTACAAGCAATAAAAGAAAACAGATATGCTGGGCATCATTTAATGAAAGACTTCTGTGTGTCAAAAGATACCATCAAGAAAGTGAAAAGACAATCCATAAAATGAGAAAAAGATATCTGCAACTCATATATCTGGTAAGAGTCTAGTATACAGTGTCTATAAAGAACTATTATAACTCGACAAAAAAAAAGACAAATACCCAATTTTTAAATGGTTGAAGGGTCTAAATAGACATTTAAGTGTCTAAGATATATGAATGGTCAAAAAGCACATGAAGATTTTCAACATCATTTGGAAAATGCAAATCAAAACCACAATGGGATACCACTTCACATCCACTAGGAAGATTATAATTTAAAAAACAAACAGGCAATATCAAGTAAGGGCAAGGATTCGAAAAACCTGGAGCCCCCAGACACTGCTGGTGGGAATGTGGCTTTGGAAAACAGCCCAGAGTTCCTCAAACAGTTAAATATAGAGTCACCCTATGACCCAGCAAGTCCACTCTTAGGTGTAGAAATTGAAAACATAAGTCCACATAAAAACTTGTTCACAACTATTCGTAACAATAGTGTTCATAACATCCAAAATGTAGATCAAACAACTTGCTCAAGGCCTCGCAGCTATTTGGTGACAGAGATAGTCTGGACTTAAGAGTCCAGGGCTCCCAACTGGGCTCAGTGCTCTTCCCCTTCCCAGGGCTCCTTCAGCCTACACCTTCTCAGCATCATGAAATGCCACGGGGTGGGTAAGGGAAAAGAAGCGTGCGGAGAACTTCCTGTTCAATCTTTGCATAAGACAGTTACAGCGCGTTTTTCTCCCTCTCTCTTTTTAACGAAATCCCAGCAAGGTTCTTGTTACCTTCCCTCCTCCCCCAGCCCATGATGAGACTCTATCGCTCAGCATGGGACAAAACAAGGACCACCAAGATCCTCAATCATACCTTGTGAGGTGAGGCAAGGGTAGAATGGAACAAGCTCAAGGGTGGAGATGTGGGTAATGTTGTCTTAGCCTACCCAGGATCCATCTCTTCTTGTTTTGATGACAGCACCTAGGTTTCCCTTTTGAGAAGGTCTTTTCTCAGTTTCAGTCCACAGATGAGTCCACCCACCAAGTTCTGGGACCCAGGTCTGGACAATCCATCCCTCCAGCCACAATGACTGGTTCAGGGGTGATCAAAAGGATCAAATCAGCCCAGGGAGACTCAGATCTGAGATTTCTGCTCCAACCATTAAGAAAGGAGGTTCTATTTCTGCTGGGGCTGTCAGCCTAGAACTCTCAATACCTGGCCTATCAATGAATCCAACTGGAAGAATCAGAGCCAAGAGATGTGAAAGAGAGGGAAGCCTGATGCCTGTGGTGGTCTACTGGAATCAGCTGCACTAGAAGCCAGCTCAACCCCTTTTTACCCCAGCCAATTTGAGTTCAATTTCCATTCCGTAAACTGAGTCATTTTTACACTGAGTGGCACTCAAATTCTGCCTAGGGGAGGTGCCTAGGGCAAATGGTCTCCCTTCTCTCAGCCCCTCGGTGACCTCTTGTATAAGGTAAAGGGGTTCTATCAGCTGGAGCTGAAGGGCCCTTCCGCCCCTAAAATGTTATAATTCTATGAACCCAGCAAAAATCCACCTTGGTCCTCAAAGGTTCTCCACCTAGGACCTAACCCATCCTTAGGAGCTTGCCTGAGCCGGTTTTCAGCATTACGATGCAGGCAGCTCCTCCCACGTGCAGGGTTGCCTCACCTCACCTCACCCTTCCACAGGGCAGGCATGCTTCTCCCCCCTAACATACAGGGCCAAGGCCACGCCAAGGGCGGCTTGTGATGGGGCCACTAACACACACAAGCACAAGCCATGGTATGTGCTCAGCAAGTGAGCCCGGCCAAGCTGTCCAGCCTGTTCATTCAAATTTCACCTGGTGGGAGGATGGCCGACCCCATGCGGTTCTCCAAGGAGTTGGGCATCTGGGCCTTGGGAACACTGAACATCTCTCCAAGTCTCCTGCTCTGTCAGCAGCTGAGATAAGCCCGCCCTGGCTTGGGCGGGAGGGGTTGTGAACAGGCCGACGTGTATTTAATGTGAGACGGGGGCTGTCCCTGGCACAGCTGAACCCGGGGGCAGGGGGGCAGAGGGGCAGGTTCCTGAGAGCACTGCCCCGCACAGCCTTCTGCAACGCTTTGGGCAGGGAGGGCCCGCGTCTGCCCGTCTTTGTCCTGGTGACAGGTCGGAAGGTGAACTGCAGAGTCAGTGTCCTCGGGGCTGTAACTGGAGGATAAGCGCCCCCGGGTCCAGGCGCAGGGGCGGGGACTGGCCAGAGGAGCCAGGGGGCGTCAACTTCCAGCCCCGGGGGCCTTCCTGCTCGGCCGGGACCGCGAGAGTCACCGCCTCCTCCGGCCAAACGCGCAGCTCGGCGACACACTCCTCCGGGGACCGGGCTCGCGCAGCCCGGGGTGCCCGCGGCCCCGCCGGGCACAAGCCGGAACTTGCCCGCCGCGCGGCGCCCTCCCCCAGCTCTCGCTCCGGGGGCTCCGGCCGGCGCGGGCCTCCGCCCGACCGCAGCGGGCCCGGGGCCGGCCCGCCGCCCGCCGCCCGCCCGGCCCGGTCTCGGGGCCGCCACGCGCGCACCGGGGCCCGGGGAGCCGCGCGCCCCGCGGACGCCGGCTCCCGGGCAGGCTGCTCACCTGACTCGCGGTGCCTTTCTGCAGGCTGCCATCCGGCGGTGACGTGCCCCAATCCACGGAAGGGGTGCACGGACCAGCTGATGCGCCGCGGAGCGGGCGGAGCGAGGGGGGCCGGCGGCTGCGCCAGGGGCCGGGCGCGCGCGCGCCGGCCGGCCACGCCCCCGGCTGTGGCGCACCCGGGCGCCGCGGCCCCGCCCCTGGCCCCGCCCCTGGCCCCGCCCCCCGCCAGGTCGGGGCCGCGTGGTTTCCGCGCCCGTCTTCCTCGCCCGCCGCGCGTTAGAGCGCTCGGGCCGCGCCGCCGCGGGGCGTTTCCGTTCGTTTTTCTCGCCAGGCCCCGAAGGGGAAGAGACGGGCGCTGTTGGCTGAAACGACGGTGGCACCAAGAAGAGGAGGGACGCATGGCCAGTTCTGGAGGTATCTCAGCGGGGTCTCACTTCCTGAGGCTTTAGAGTGGCCCCCAAGTCACTCCTCTAGATAGCCTCCCAGTCCAGCTGCCCGCTCCCCTTGGATAGCTCCTGGGCGCCCCAAACGTAACATCTCTGAGTGGCGCTCCTGGCCCCGCGCACCGAATCCAAAAGGGGCGCCGCCAAGCAGCCTTCGCCATCTCCGCAGTGGCTACTCCATTCTTAGGGGGCTCAAGCCAAAACCTTAGCGCCGTCCCTACCTCCTCTTGCGCAGCCCACGTCAAGTCCGTCGGAAACTCGTGCTGGCCGCGTCTGCAGAGCGGATCCCTAACCCCACCCCTGCCCACCACCCCCGCTGCACCGCCTCCTCGGGGCTGTGTCCTCGCAGCCTCGCCCGGTGACTGCCGACTGTGGCCTCCCTGCGCCCGCGGGCACCTGCAGTGCAGCCTGCGCGGCAGCCGGGTCGGTCCTCTGCGGCCCGGGTCGGCCCTCTGCGGCCCGGGTCAGCCCTCTGCAGCCCGAGAGCAAGTCCCTACGCTGCTCGGCGCTTACCGAGGGTTCCCCATTTCACTGGGGCTAAAAGCTCTGCTTGATCTGCCCCTAGCTTCCGTCCTCACCGTGTTCACTCTGCTCCAGCTAACCCCGCCGACTTGCTTGTCCTTGAAAAGGCTGGGCACACACATGCCACAGGGCCTTTGGACTTCTCTTCCCCCAAATACCTGGGCTCCCTTCCTCACCAAGTCTTCGCTCAAGTATCACCTTTTCAACCAGACCTACCCTGACCACCCTATTTAAAATTGCAAAACCCTCCCCAACGTTCCTAATCCCATTACTCTGCTCTATTTTTTTCATAGCACTTACTGCCTTTTTACCTGATAAAAACATTTATTTATATGTATTGTATTCTGTCCTACCTTGAGCGTGCGCAGACACACACACACACACCATAACTTTCAGTGCAGGAATCGTTTGTTTTGTTTAATGATGGGCAATAACTGATATGCAGCAAGTTCTCATATATTTTCCATATGAATGAATGTCCCCAGGACATGAAGTCCTCAAGGGTAGGGACAGTAGCTCTCTTGTTCATTGCAATGGCCCTGGTGCTTAGAACAGCACCTGGCACAGAGTCAGCACGTAAGAAATATTTGCTAAATGAAAGTGATCACGTTTTTTGCTTTGACCTTGGTGAAGGCCTGTAATCAAATATGTTCTGCTGCCTTCAAGAGCTCGAAGTTCTAATTGTTATTCAACAAGCATCTCCACGAGCTAAATTCAGCCCCTGTAGACAAAGTATGAAAAAAAAACACAAAAAAAACCTATGTGGTGCCTTGGAAAGCAGCAGACGTCTGTTCCATTTCCTCAAATTTATGGAGCCAAAAAGAGAGAGCTTGTAAATAAAATGACTGGTTCCAGCCCACAGCTGAGAGATGGTGGGAAAGATCAAGTTGTACTAGGAAAAAGGAGACAGCAGAGAGATAGATAACCGGGACCTAAAGGGAACAGGTATTTCATAATCACGTTGCCTAGACAAGTCAGCTCAGAATTTATAGCATCTGGCTTTAGGGGAGAAAAAGAGAAATACTTTGTGTTCTCTGAAACATATTTGTGGTCCTGTTTGCAGGATAACAAAGCATCCTCCCCCTGACCCCGAACTTCTTTCAGCAGAACTTTCGGGAGATATTGAGCCGAAGTATCACTAAAGGCTGAGACCCCTAGGCTCTTCTCGTGGCTCTGCAGTCCCCACATGTCTGAAGAGGTGGAACAGTCGCACTAACATTTACTGAGTTGCTCTGTGCCTGGGCCGCAATGAACCAATGAGCAAAGGACTGGGATCCTCATTTACTGGTTGAGGAGACAGGTTTTTAGAGATTGTCATTTGCCCAGAGTCTGAAAGCTCGTATGTGATGGGGCTGTGGTGTTCCTTCAGCAGTGGGATGGATTCCTAGCCCCTAAACACTCAATCACTAAATTGTATGGAAGGAAGACTAGAGGTCACATCACCCAACCTAGCCCACACAGTGGAAGGAGGGAGGTAACCCGATCCACCCTTCATCACTCAAACTCAGGCTGGATGGATTTTCAATGTGGCCAGAAACATTAAGTGTGTGGATGCATGGGTTGAATTGCATCTTCCCAAATTCAATAAGTTCATATGCTGCAGCCCAGGCTCCCAGTACCTCAAAATGCGATCTTGTTTGGCTATAGGCTCGTTTCAGATGGAATTAGTTAAGATAGCGATCTTCATTTTTCATCTCCTGGCACGCATAAACTAATTACTAAAATTCTGCAGCACACCAAAAATTTTATTACATTTTTTGCCCATCTGTCAAAAACATAGATATAATTTTGATTCATTCCCACCCACTGGCGATTGTTGTGTTGGCTGTTGTCACTTTTTTATTTGACAGTCTGAGGGAAAAGAGGTCAGTGCCCCTGACTAAATAGTCAGGTATTGCATGTTTTAAATTTTTTGTGGCACCATGGTTGAAAGTCACTGAGTTAAGATGAGGTCATACTAGAGTATTACCTTCACGCAGTATGACTGGTGTCCTTACTCTGTGTCCAAATTTCCCCTTCTTAAGAACACCAAGTAAAGATGAAAGCAAAAGTCAGGGTGATGCATCTACAAGCCAAGGAACACCAAACATTGCCCACAAACCGCTAGGAAGCTAGGAGAGAAGCGTGGAAACAGTTTCTTCCGTGGCCCTCAGAAAGAACCAACCCTGTGGATGCCTTGATCTTGGACTTCCAGCCTCCAGAACTGCAAGACAGTAAATTTCTGTTTAAACCACCCAATCGATGGTACTTCGTTCCGAAAGTTCTAAGAAACAATACAAAATTAGTTTTCAAAGCCCAAGTGTATGAGCTGTGAGACTGTTATTTTGGCCACGCAGCATTCGTCCCTTATCCTTCTGGTTACCATCCTGTTTCCCTCTGAGGATCCATCCTTTCCTCCCTCCCTCCCTCATTCTCAGTCTGTGTTCTCTTATCAAAACACTTGGATTCCACGAGTCCATTGTGACCCAGTGATAAGCCGCAGGGACGGGCCTAGAGATTGCAGCGGTCCCCGGGCAATGGAATGTCCCTGGTGAGTGCTGGAGCAGAGCCTTGCTCTCCTCTTCCAGGCAGGAACCTGGATGCTTACATCTGAAACTCTTGCCTCCACGAGCAGGATGGGAATAGCACCAAAGCAGCCGAGGGCAGAGCAGGGAGGAAGAGCAGAAGCCTCGTTACATTGTTTGAGCCCCGAATCCTGCCATGCGTGAGACTAGATCTCCCACTGGACTTTTCAGATGTCAGCCAAAAATTTCCTTTTGTGTTTATGTCAGTGTGGCATGGATTTTTCTGTTACTTGCAATAAAAAGAGTCCTCATTGAATCGTTTTAACTATGTTTCATCTGTAAAACTGAATCTTATACATGAAGGAGATACAATGTTTTTAATATCGATCATTAGCTATGAACTTAAAAATGGAAAAAGTAATTATAAAACAATGCAACATCCCATTTTATAATTATATATGTAGTTTATAATTTTATAAATATGAGGATAAGGTACGGTTTTAGAATAAAAGGAAAATTATCCACAAAAATATTAACAGTGCTTTTCTTGGGTTGGCAGATTTGGGGGTCATCTTAATTTTGCTATGCTTTTATTGGGTTGGGATTTTTTGAGATTTTTTTTCTTTAATTTAAAGAAACTCGAAGTACTAATCATCTCTCTGACTGTTTCTTCTTTGAAGACGGAATGAGGACCTGTAACATTCTTCAAATCTGAGCACCACCAGCAATAATAGTCCCCTAGTGTTCAATCTGATAACCTGCTGATGGCCTGACCATTGACTGAAGAAGGGAGCAGCATCTCTTTTGATAAACGCCCAGATGAAAGGACTGAAAAGTAGAAATTCTTATAGGATAGCAAACAAAATTACACTGCAGAGGAGGGTTTTAACCTTTTCAAACATTTCAATTTGTTTCAATAAACTTAATAGTTACAGGAACAGTGACGAGTGAGGCTCTCCTAAATTGTTATAACATGGCCTTACTTTTTTTTATAACGTTTACTGAAAGATAGGCTTGTGGTTACACCCTAGAAAGGAATGGGAGAAAAAAGGCCAAGTTTCGGGATTGTAGAATCTGCCAGAACAATGTACTGTAAATTAAGGGTGAGAGAATGCATTTGGCTCAGTTCAGAACTCACTCACCCTTCGCATTCAGTGAAAACTGAACTCAGACCTTTTGATATCTGAGTTCCATTTACTCTTGGCAAAGTTCACTTCTCTGGTTCACATTTTAAAAAATGGCCTGGAGGGTTTCTTGGACAACGAGTGGTTCTTGCACAAACAACATGTTGATGAGCTAAGTGTAAATGAATCAGAAACATACAGAGTAAGTGACTCGAACACACAGAAACCTCCCCCCCCACAGGAAAAAGGAGCTCAGGGAAGCACTGCCTGCCTCCCCCTTTAAGGAACATTCCTTCCTTTCTTCTGTTCTTCATTCCTTTCTCAGGAAGTCTCTGAGAGACCTTTGTAAAATGTGGGAAAGGGACTTCTCGCAATCCCTTCCTAGCTATGCCTTAAGAGCTGGGCCTCCGATAGAGGCGGCATGGCCTGGAGGTTAAGGTCAAGAGGCAAGTTCTGGCCCTGGCCCTGCCACTAAACAGGCCTGCGACTTTGGAAGCAGCAGATCACCCTCTTCTTAGGAAATCACCCTCTCCTGATTTCCTAAGAATGCATGTTTGACCAGCCCCTTCCAGGCCTGCTATGCATTTAATCAAGTCCTAATCAGAGGACTAGAAGGTGACAGCCTGGCATAAATGTTTTATGTGACCCTCACTGTATTCTTTATTTAGTTTTTTTGTAACAACTTTATATAATTCACATACGGTACAATCCATCCATTTAAAGCAGCGATTTTCAGCCAGTGTGCTGCAACAATTTTTAAAACATGCAATACCTGACTTGTCAGGGGCACTGACTTCTATTCCCATAGATTGTCAAATAAAAATTTTAAAAAATGACAACAGCCAATACAACAATATCCAGCAGGTGTAAATGAACCAAAATTATACCTATTTTTTTTTGGTCAGATTAGCAAAAAATATATTTTTTGGTGTGCCGCAGAATTTTAGTAATTAGTTTATGTGTGCCATGAGATGAAAAAGGTTGAAAATAGCTCATTTAAAGTATGCAGTTCAGCCCTGGCTGAGTAGCTCAGTTAGTTGGAGCATTGTCCCGATATGCCAAGGTTGCAGGTTCGACCCCCAGTTAGGGCACATATAAGAATCAACCAATGAGTGCATAAATAAGTGGAACAACAAATTGATATTTATCTCTCTCCCTCTCAAAATCAGTAAATAAAAAGTTTTAAAAGTATGCAGGCCGGCCAGGTGTAGCTCAGCGGTTGAGCGTCGACCTAGGACCCAGGAGATCGGAGTTCGATTCCCAGTCAGGGCTGCAGGCTCGGTCCCCAGTCGGGGCGTGCAGGAGGCAGCCGATAAATGACTCTCTCATCATTGATGTTTCTATCTCTACCCCTCCCTTCCTCTCTCTGAAATCAATAAAGATATGAAAACATAAATAAATAAAGTATGCAATTCAACATTTTTTCGTATACTCACAGAGCTGTGCAACCATCACCACAATTAATCTTAGAGCATTTTCATCACACCAGAAAGAAACCTGCACCCTTTAGCAGTGGCTGCATTTCCCTCCACCCTTCCCTCTCTAATCTGATATCTCTACAGATTTGCCTTTTCTGGACATG
The DNA here is from genome assembly GCF_054644295.1 of Miniopterus natalensis. Taxonomy (NCBI): domain Eukaryota; kingdom Metazoa; phylum Chordata; class Mammalia; order Chiroptera; family Miniopteridae; genus Miniopterus; species Miniopterus natalensis. The sequence goes on from NC_142094.1 coordinate 47,925,149, forward strand.
CCATGTCAATGGGCTCTTATGTGGTCTTGTGTGACTGGCCTCTTTCACTTACCATTGTTTTCCAGGTTTATCCAGGCCGTAGCATGTATCAGTACTTGATTTATTTTTATTGCCAAATAATATTCACATAATGTTTATCCATTCCTGACTTGATGGACATTTGGGTTGTCTCCTCTTTTTGAATATCGTGAATAATGCCGCTATAAACATTTGTGTAGACATGTTTTCTCTTCACTTGAGTATATATATACCTACATATGGAAATGTTGAGTCATATGGTCACGCTATGCTTAACCTTTCGAGGAACTGCTGAAGTGTTTTCCAAAGTGGCTGCACCATTTCACATTCCCACCAGCAGGTAGGAGGGTTCCAATGTCTCCAAGCCCTCACCAACACTTCTCTTTCTTTTTGATTCTAGCCATCCTAGTGGATATAAAACAGCATCTCACTGTGGTTTTGATTTGCATTTCCCTGATAGCGAATGATGTTGAGCTTCATTTTATGTGCTTGTTGGCTATATGTATGTCTTCATTGGAGAAATGTCTATTCAGATTCTTTGCCTATTTTAAAAATTTTTATTATTGAGTTATATTCTTTAAATATTCTAGATGCAAGTCCCTCATCAGATATGTAATTTATAAATATTTTCTCCCATTCTGCATTTAAAAAAAAAAAAAAGTTATTGATTTTTAGACCCAAGGATCGAACCCACAACCTAGGCATGTGCCCTGACCAAGAATCGAGCCCGCCACCGTTTGGTATATGGGAGGACGCTCCAATCAACTGAGCCACACTGGCTAGGGCTCCCATTATGCAACATTTAAAAAGAAAAGGTTTGCTATTTTTAAAATCCGTATCTTCAGCTTCTTTTGGAAAATCAGAAGGTTGGTTTGGCAACACTGGTCCTTCCTTCTATGCAGCAACAAGCAGCATGACCAGAGCATGGGCTGCTCCCTTGAAACGGGCCAGGGCGCCCTCCATCTGACCACGTAGCGCTTCTGTTTTACCTGGCAGGCGCTTGTAGGCATCCCGGCCTGTGACTCCCTCTAGAGAATTTGACAAAGCATGGCCTGGATTTCAACTCCACTGAAACTGCCCTTGCAGTTGAGTTAAATCAACTACTTCTTGCCAAAATCTTTTCACCTTTGGCACTTACACACAGAGTCCCCCAGACTTAGCACCGTGAACTATCAAGTCCCCCACTCTTCCTGTTTTGCGATTTGTATTTTGCGATTTGTATTTTGCAAGGGGGTCATTCACTGGGGCTTGGCAAGGCCTCCAGAATTTTGGCAGCCTTGTGGGTACTGATGTCACGAGTGTCCCTTGCCATGATGCATCTTTATTGCTAACTCAAATCAGCCAAACTCGAACAAATGGAGTTTGAAAAAAATAAAACAGTAACAGGCTGCCTGAGCTTCAAAACACTACATAAAAATACCAGAAAAACAATTTCATGTTTAGGACCATAACCAAGGGTGAAAATCATAATTTCCGATCGTTAATCATCCTTTGCTCTAACTGTAATTTGCCTGCTAAGCTTCTCATGATAAAATGAGGATCTCTGAAAAGACATTAGTAACTTAACCTAGTCACATAACATTCTTTTCACCTGTTTCTCTTTAATTTTTGTATAACTTTCATTCACCTCTTTATTTAAATACTTTTTATTCTTTTTTGTTTTTTAATCCTCACGAGACAGGCTTAGAGAAAGGAAGGGAGGGGGGAAAGAAGGGAGAGAGAGAGAGAGAGAAAGAGAGAGAGAGAGAAACATCGATCGGTTGCTTTCTGTACATGCCCCAAGTGGATCTCGAACCCGAAACCCAAGTATGTGCCCAGACCAGGAATCCAACTGGCAACCTTTGGGCTCACAGGACGACACTCAGCCAACTGACCATAAATACTTTTTTTTCTTACTATTCTTTTTTAAATAGTTCTATTGAGATATAATTAACATACTATACAACTCATCCATTTTAAAGTGTACAACTAATGGTTTTTAGTATATTCACAGAGAATTGTACAATCCAATTTCAGAGCATTTTAATCACCCAAAGAGTAACCTCATGTCTTTTAGCACCGCTCCCCATTTCCCCCATCATTCCCAGCCCTAGGAAACCTCTAATCTGTTTTATGTCTCTGTAGAGTTGCCTCTTCTGAGCATTTCATAGAAATAAAATCATCATCAACTTTGTGTATGGCTTTTTTCATTTAGCACAATGTTTTTAAGGTTTATTCATATTGTAGCATGTATCAGTGCTTTATTCCTTTTGATTGAAGAATATTCCATTGTACGGATATACCACATTTTACTCATCCATTAAAGTGGACATTTGGGATATATTAAAAAAAGTAATAGCAAAATAATAATAATAATAATCACCTAATTACAAAATGGACAAAGGACCTGAATAGAGATTTTTCCAAAGAAGATATACAAATGGCAAGCAGGTGTAAGAAAAGGTACTTGGCATCACTAATCATCAGGGAAGTACTAAACGACTATAATAAGAGGTCACCTCACACCTGTTAAGATGGACATTAAAACCATGCTAATAATGTCTAAAAGAAGGGAAGATAACAAGTGTTGGCAAAGATGTGGAGAAAGGGAACCCTTTTGCACTCATGGTGGGAATGTACATTGGCACAGCCACTTTGAAAATAATATGGAAGCTCTTCAAAAATTAAAAATACAACTACCGTATGATCCAGCAATCCCGCTTCTGGGTATATATCCAAAGGAAATAAAATCACCATCTTGAGAGACTGTCTTCTGCACTCCCATGTTTATTACAACCTAAGTGCCTACCGATGGATGAATGGATAAAGTGTGGTATATGTACACAATGGAATATCATTCGGCCTTAAAAAAAAAGGAAAGACAATCCTCCCATTTCAGACAACATGGATGAACCTGAAGGACATCGTGCTAAGTAAAATAAGCCCAACACAGAAAGACAATTGTTACATGATCTCACTTATATGTGGACTCTCAAAAAAAAAAAAAAAAAAGTCAAATCATAACAACAAAGTAGAATGATGGTTACCAGAGGCTGGGGTAGGGAGGAAAGAAGAGCTGTTGATCAAAGAGTACAGACTTCTAGTTGTAAGTCGAATGGGTTCTGGAGGCCTAATGTGCAGCCTGGTGACTACAGCAAGTAATAATGTATCATGTACTTGAAACTTATGTTCTTACCACACAAAAAAGCAACTGTAGGAGGTGATGGTTTGTTAATTTGATTATGGTAATCATTTCACAATGTATCCCTGTATCAAAACATCACATTGCATACCTTAAATATATACACTTTTATTTGTTATAAGGAAATAAACAAAATTTAAGTAAACTAAAGTTACTATGAATATTCATGTATAAATTTTTTGTAGGTATGTGTTTTCATTTCTCTTGAACATATAACTAGAAGTGGAATTGGTGGGTCATATGGTCACTTTGTGATTGATATTTTGAGGAACTTCCAAACTGTTTTCTAAAATGACTGTATTATTTTATATGCCCACCCGCAACGAGCAAAGGTTCCAGTTTCTGCACATTCTTGTCTGTTCTTACCATTCTTTAGCAATATATTTGTTCTTTCTCCATCAGCTCTCCTCAGACTTTAAATGAAATTCCTAGTGACTTTTTCCACTGGAGAAGTGAGGTGGCACTTCATTTTAGAGTGAACCCCTTACTTAGCCTCTCTTTTTATGGAAGCCACTGGAAAAAAATATACTTCAAAGGTCCCTCTTACTCTAGTAAATCAGATTTGTTTCCTTAATGCAGCGTTAGCCTGAGTCTCTAAGCACCTAGTCTGGATATTTTAGATACAAGCAAAAGAAAGTAATTCAGTCACTTAAATTAAAGCCAGAGATTTATGGAATTTTGAAACTGGAAGGGCCCTAAGGATCCCTTCACCAAAGCTTTCACTTTATCAGTGCAGATGCTCAGACCAAGAGATTCACGTGAGCAAGGCCACACAGCTGGTTTATTGCAGAATAGGACTAGAACCCAGGTCTTCTGATTCCCTCTATCACTGTGTCAGTTCACCCCAGTCTCGGTCAGCTGTGCAAACCAGCTTAGCAAACACTGGGGCACTTACAGTTGCAGGAGCAAAGGCTCCATCCATACACACCCCCAACAAAGTGAAGAATTAGATGATCCCCAGGATAATTCCTACCACAAGCCCATTCAAGTGAAAAGTCAATCAAAGGTTGTGAATTGGGTGCCCGAGGCTTATCCTACATGGTATTTTAAGATGTTTTCTAAAGTTACCAACTCATAAAAATGAAGTGATTTCACCCCCAAAAATCTATTAACATTGGACCTGTGGTTCCTGATTAAACTTTCCAGCAAGCAGGCTGGGGCTGAGCGGCACCACCCAGTGCCCACCCAGCGCCCACCCAGCGCCCACCTAGTGGGTCCCACTCATCATGCTACCTGCCTAGTTCTTGAAAGTATTTGAAAAGGACTCTTACCCAGATCATAGAGAATTAGAAGATGTGTTGATGCATTTATCGTCTACAGGTGTACATGCCCTGGTTAAAAGAGAGAAAGATGGAGAAGAAGAGACATCTGTAATATTCTGAACAAAAATTTAAAAATTTTAAAAAGAGAGAGAGACAGCAGACAGACAGACAAATCCTGGTAAGCAACTGAGATCTTTGCAGGCTTGGAGGGCTTGGGGTGGGGAGGGGAGGGGATCAAAACAGCAGAGTGCTGCGAGGAGGAGCCCAGCGAGGAGGCTGTGGGGCCTCCTTTTGGCCTAAGTTCACAAAATGAGCAGCAGATGCTGCGAGGCCCCTGCAGGTTTCAAAGAGAAATAAAGACAGTGTGATGCCTCGGAGCACAAGTCCCCGCAAAGAAAGTCAGAACAGCATGCAGTGCCGTGAGCAGCGGCCCTTCGCCTCCCCTGGTGCGAGGAGCTGGGCTTGTTTCCAGAAAGTGCCACCTAGTTTGCTCTGCTGTGCGGCACACCACGCTCTTCTAATCAATGGCTAATTGGAGATCCGGGGGAGGAAAAAGGCACCTGATTTTACGGGCTGTTCTGAAGACTAAACAAAAGGACACAAGGAAAGCACTTTCCACCGTGCCTGGAGCCCAGAAAGGACCCAAGAAGTGTTGGCTCTGTTATTACTGTTGAGCTCCCGCCGTGCGTTTTTAAAATCTGATATCTATGCATCTTCATGAAAGCAGGACTGTCAAAACCGGAGGAGTCCTTGGAGAGCATCGAGTTCACTAAACTTATGAGAAAAGCAGTTTTCTCCTGCCGAAGATGAGGTGGTGGCCTTGACCAGTGTGTGGTCCCGTCCGTCTAGGGTTTTGTCAATGCCCTTATTGTGTCGAGCAAGGCACACCTGTAGACACCAGGGTCAATCTGCCCATGGGGAGGCCTTGCTGCTAAGGGGAAGAGTCACCTTTCCCCGCAGCTTTGGCTCACTACCTAATAGTCAGAACCTAAGAGGCCCCTGGTGAGGCTCGAGACAAACGAGCTGGGGACCGCCGGGGGGGGGGGGGAGGGGGGGGGGGGGGCGGCATGATTTACATCCCTTCCCTCCCTGGAGCTGCCCGAGCCTGCGGGCTACGAGGAGTGGCACGGAAGGCGCTCTCTTGGGTCGGAGTTCAGCACAGCTGTGCAAACAGCCTGTCCCCATGGCTCTCCCCAGCTCTTTGGCACAAAGAAGCAGTGGGGTGGCTGAAGGAGGTCAGAGCAAAGGAAGAACTGCTTCTAAATGCAGAGAGAGTAAAAACAAAGCAGTAGTCTATATTGTATGACCTCATCACCAAACAGGTCTCTCTTCCTTTCTTTGAAGTTAGGTGGAGTTGGAATCATGTGGGTGTTAAGTAATAAATTTTTTTTTTTAAGTAATAGATTCAAATCACTAAAGAAGATTTTGTGGTATGCCACGATTACCAGCTCCCAGGGCTTGTCAACTGCAAAGGCCTTTGTCCAACCTTCCCCCTCATTATTTCTTTGTGCCTCAGGACCTTTGCATGTTGTAAATGCCCTAAGGGGCTGCAGGTTTCCCAGAACAGCAACGATGCTCCCAAGTTGGGAGTAGAAGGATCACAGAGCATAAAGCAAAGGGGATCCAAACTGGAAAGAGAAGGGGTCCTGGCTCTTAGGAGACCCGGGTCTGCCTAGTGCTGAGCTGTGTGGTTTGACCCCAGGGAGCACTGTCCCCACCTGGCCGCAATCCCCTTATCTGTCATACAGAAGCCTGGATGTGCTTCAAGGCCTGCTCTTGCTCTAGCATTTGGTGACTCTAACATTAAGTAAAAAATGGCAAAGATATTTCTCTCCTAGGTCTGCGTACCCAACATACACACATACATACGTTCACCAAAAGGCACGTACATTGCAGCACCATTCATTGCAGCCCCAAATCCGAAAGCACTCAAATGTCCATGGACGGGAGAGTGGATACACTGTGGTATGTCCATGTAACTGAAGAGTGTAGAGCCACGAGACTGAGCAAACACACAACCTAAATGACTCTCACAAACAAGGCCCCGACACCTAAGCGTACATGCTGCACATCCTTGAATGTCCTTACCATTCTTTATCGATATAGTTATTATCCTTCCCCCATCAACTCTCCCCAGACTTGAAATGAAATATTACAAGTTAGGTTAGTGGTTACACGATCAAAGTTCTTGGACCCGCACACTTATAACTTAAGCACTTTCTTGTAAGTATGTTAGATTTCAGTTACAGTCAGAACTCTCTCCCCCCCCATGGGGTAATAAGTGTGCGGATGGGATATGGGATTGGGAACTGAGAAGAGGAAGGGCTTCTCCCTCTCTTCTTTTTTTAAAATTTTTATTGATTTCAGAGAGAGGAATGGACTCCTACTAAAATCAACTGTTGCTCAGGATGGGCAGAGACAGACTGCAGGCTTGGAGCACTTGGAAGCCGAAGTAGCTGATGCTCCAGTATGGAAGGGAGGTGATAGGTGGGGCGTGATTCTGGGGAAGAGGCTAATAGCTCCCCCGATAAAGATGCCAGCGCTTAGTGTGCCCAGATGAAGGCAGCTTTAGCCCTGGCCGAGTGCTTCCACCCCTCTCAGGCCTCCTGCATTTCCTGGAATCCTCCTCTTGCGCCTCAGAAGTGGCGCCCACTTCCAGTAAACGCCCAGGTCTGGGGCAGAGTGCAGAGATGATTGCATGCAGCAGGCTGGAAGGAGCAGAGTGCCCCTGGATGCTAATTAGAGGCATTATCTGTAGCTTTGCTGTGAAGCCCGGTCCCTCCCTTCCCTTCTCCAGCCTCAGAAACACCCTCATGGAGATTTTCTTTCTGAAGTGCTGACTGATCAGCAGAGGCTGAAAGAGAAGCTGGGCTGGGGGCACCTTGGCACAGGCCCAGTCTCCACGGCTTGTCCTTAGGCTCTGCCCACCCGTCTAGGGTGTTTTCCATGGGGACAGGAAGAAAGCCAGCTGGGGCACTCTCAGCAATAGACAGAAAGGAGAAGGGCTGTGAGTCATTGGGCAGGAAGATGAAAGACACAAAGGGGTTAAAGCCTAATAAAAAATGTTCATCGGATCCTCCCAAGGCACAGACACTCCCACGGGTCAAACAGGGATTTTGAAACAAAAACAGATGAAGGTTGTGCTGCAAGATGAAGACAGGAGTGAAAGGGGAAGGATTTGGGGAGCCTGGACGTTGGGGCGAGTAGTCTACACATTAGGGATTCTGGGAGGTCCTTGTATGGAGTTTGAGGGGTCCTCATACCTTCCTTTGGGGTGAGGTGGGAGGTCGAGAGGAGGAGAGATACTGAGTTTCACTCAAGATGCCCGAGCAACCAAAGGAAGATGCCCCTGGGCTAGCCTGGGGCAGGAGGGGGTGGAGAGCAGGAAGGTACCTGTGTACCTGAGCACAGCCCTGGGGTGATACTAGTTTTTACCTAGGCTAGGAGGAACTCTTTGGGCCTATATGCTCTGGTCCACCCTCTGCAGTAGACCTGAGCCCTCACCTCCTGTGCCCACACCTGCCCTCCCTGTCCAGAGAGAGGAATACCAATAGGTTAAATGACCTGATACGAAAAGTATTTAACCTCTTTCAGATCCCATCAGGAAAAAGATACTCTGTCTCTCTTCCCTTGACGTTCAGAGACAGGCTCTGCAAGGTGAGGTCCCCTGTCACTTCCTCCATGACTCTCCTCGACCCATCACGTCCCTGTGCGGGGGCCACCCATGACCTCCCAGATGCCAAACCGAACAGACACTGCTGAGGCCTGACTTGGCCTGAACAGGCACCACCTTGGCCTCTGAGATGACCCCTCCCTCCTTCAGGCACTATTCCTCCCCCAAGCCTTCTCAATAGGGCGTTTCCCTCACTTTCTCCAGCCCCCTGGGTCGCCCTTTTCCCACCCTTGTAGGTGTCAGGACTCCTCCTCACGCCGGCCCTGCGCTGCCCCTGGGTGCCTGGCCTCCACCGTCACATCTGTTAAGTATCACGCCCACATCTCCAGCCCAAACCTGGTTTTCTGACTAGTGGGTCCTTAGTCCTAACTTTCTACTCAACTGTATTGCCCAAATACTCTGCAGGCACTCGAAACTCAGTGTGTCTAGAATTAAAATTATCTTCTCTCCTTGATATTTGACTCTTTCACTGTGTTTACAGACATTCAATACCATCCTACTCATTCATTTAAAAGCCAGCACTGAATGAGATGCCTATTTGCCATTATTCCCTTTCCTTCTGTTGACAGAACGTGGGTTTTCTTTAACTCAGACACGACTGCTGGCCCTCTCCCCTCCCCACCCCCAGCCTAGGTGCACCTGGGAAAGATGCTGCAGGCATAGTCCTTCTTTACCAGCGTATCCCATCCTTCTGGCCACAAAGTACCGTTTAGGAATAGGCAATACATGGTCCAGTTGGAACTAGTGAGATGTGAGGAGATATCCTCGGGGCACGGGGGGATGCTTCACTCCATAAACTCCTTGGACAACTGCTTTTCTCCCGATGGATGTAAATAAGGAAGCAGGTAGATCTCAGAACATTCTGGCAGCCATCCTGTTATCATAAGGCAGCCCCTGAAGCAGATAGCCTGGAAGTCTCAGAAGAAAGAGAGGAGAAACTGGGACTTTGGTGAACTTCTGGATCAAGCTTCCCCTGAAGGCCACCTTACCACTGGGCTAGTTAATAAATTCCTTTTATATTTTAAGACTGTTGGAACCAGATTTTCTATTACTTGCAACCAAAAGCACCCTGAGAGATACAACTAGTACTAAATCTTCAATAACTATTGGTTGAATTAAATTGACCCCTAAAATTGCATTAATTATGCTTTGGCCTCCAAGCAATGTAATGCATTGATTCAGTTAAACTACACACATCTCATTAAGAAAGCACTTTAATAGACACTTCTCCAAAGAGGACATACAGGTGGCCAATAGGCATCTGAAAAGATGTTCAATGTCACTAGTCATCAGAGAAATGCTAATTAAAACCACAGTGAGATATCACCTCACACCTATCAGAATGACTGCCATCAATAAGTCCACAAATGACAAGTGTTGGTGAGGGTGTGGAGAAAAGGAACCTTCACGCACTGTTGGTGGGAATGCAGATTGGTGCAGCCACTATGGGAAACAGTACGGAGTTTCCTCAAAAAACTAAAAATAGAGCTGGCTTATGACCCTGAAATTCCACTTCTGGGGATTTATCCTAAGAACTCCCCAAAAACACTAATTTGAAAGAATATATGCACACTTATGCTCATTGCAGGGTTGTTTACAATAGCAAAGAGAAGCAACCCATGTGCCCATCAATAGATGACTGGATAAAAAAAAGCTGTGGTACATTTATACAATGGAATATTACTCAGCCATAAAAAAGAAGGAAATTTCACCATTTGCAACAGCATGGATGGACCTAGAGGATATTATGCTCAGTGAAATAACTCAGTTAGAGAAAAACAAATACCATATGATTTCACTTATATGTGGAATCTAAAGAAAAAAATAAATGAGCAAACAAAACTGAAACAGACTCATAGACACAGAGAGTAGACTGGTGGTTGCCAGACAGGAGAGGGTTTGAGGGACTGGGTAAAAGAGGTGAAGGGATTAAGAAGTACAGATTGGGCCTGGTTGGCATGGCTCAGCGGTTGAGCATCCACCTACCATCCAGGAGACTGAGGTTCAATTCCTGGTCAGGGCACATGCCCGGGTTTTGGGCTTGATCCCCCGTGGGGGGCGTGCAGGAGGCAGCTAATCAATGACTCTCTCCTCACTGATGTTTCTATCTCTCTCTCCCTCTCCCTTCCTCTCTCTAAAATCAATAAAGACATTTAAAAAAATAAAAACATATAAAATTAAAAAAAGAAGTACAAATTGGTAATTATAAAATAGTCAAGGGAATGTAAAGTACAGCATAGGGAATATAGTTAATAATATTGTCATAACTATGTAGGGTGCGAGGTGAGTACTGGAAATAGTCAACCTTTTGACATGCTTCAAGTCATACCACGGTGGTATTGAGCCTGGTTTTCTCTATTTCAGTTTCCTTGTCTCTAAATCCAGGTGATAAAACTCTACTTCCTTCTACTGCCATTGGGTCATGAAAAAAGTTGGGAAACCAGAGGTATTAAATTCTGTAAGGTGTTTTGTTTTTCCCCACAGCAAGGAGTATGGATGCTCCCTGTATAAAATAGGCCGTAGTAATCTCTTCCTCCCTTTTGGAGGGGCAGTTTCTTTCTTGGAAAACTCAGGAGAAGACCCCTTAGGTTGGCTCCTTACACTGAGAAAACCTCTAATGAGGTATCAAAATCACAAACAAAAACTTCACTCATTATTCCCAAAATTAAACTTATCAAACTCCAAGAAAATCTGGAAAATGACAGAATTAATTAGGTCAGAGGTTTTCAATAACCCTGCTCTCACACACTGGTAAATCACAACCCATTTGTAATGTGTCTGTAAGTCATTTCTTACCAATACTGGCCTAAGTATCATGTTTACTGTAGTGAACATCTGTTGGGTTTGCCCATCCAGCTCCTGCTCTCCTAGTTTCTGGTAATCTCCCCTCAATTTTCTTTGGGGAATACCCCACACCCAGTGTTAGTCTATATGTTTCTATAGACTATGCCCTATGCCCATATAGGAGAGAGAGAAAGAGACAGAGAGACAAAGAGACAGAGAAACAGAGAGGGAGAACACATTTCTATCCAATCAGCAGATCCCATGACCTGAGACCAGTGGCCAATGCAAGGACAGGGGATAGTGTTTCCAAGTCAGACCAATAAATCTTAATTTTAGGACTTACACTGAAACTATTGGGGGGCAAGGGGAAGCTCTTTTTTCACGGAGGGTGCTGAGCTTTGAGGATACAAGCCTAAGGCTTCCAGTAGCCATTTACCACTCATGAAGAGACTCTGACCAAGTCAATGCAAAGAAGAGCAGAACCTAGACATGGATAAATAGCTGAAGTCCTGATGAATCCACTGAGCCCCTGGGTCCAGCCATGACTGAAGCGTCTACTCCTGGGTAATTTTTTATTATACAAGTCAATAAATTTGACCTTTTGCTTAAGTCAGTTTGGGTCAGGGTTCTGTCACATATGAGAATCCTGAGTTTGCATTTTTGGAAACTAGACTGAATAAAAATAACTTGTGGGAAATCAAGGTTACCCTCATAGTAACAGCTCCCCTTTGCATTCCACTGTGTTTTCTTGAGTGCGAGAGCAGGGGGTGAAGAATGGCCATGGCATTCGGCCTGCAGTTGAGGTGTCTCTTGAAGTGAGACACCAAAGTACTGTGTCCTGGGCATGACCACAACTCATCTGTGGTCTTCACAAGATGAAGGTTGAAAACCTCTTTACTATGTTAATTCTTAAATTTATTTCTCAGGTTCCTTCCAGAGTGTGTACATGACTTATCATCACAGCGCATTTCTGTCTATAGTTTTTTGGATTTCCCCGCTCAACTCCCAGGCACACTGGCACGTATACACCCCTAAGCTCCCTACAGCAATCACGATACCACTTTACAGATGGAGACACTGAACCTGAGAAAGGTGGAGCCACTTGCCCAGCCCCACAGCAGGAGAAACTCAGGTTTGCTCATCCTAACCAGCTCCCTTTCCTCCTCCCGTGAAGGCAAATGAGATCATAAGTAGGAAAGCACTTTGGAAAGAAAGAAACTCTATTGATGCCAGATGTATTATTATAAAGCCAAACCTAAGTACAGAATGACCTTGTTATCACCCCTGGAGTGGGGGTGCTTACAGATCAGGCCTGTTTAATCTCCTGGTACCCTGGAGAGAGCAGCTGGGGCTTTCTCCAGCAGGTCAAGCCTTGCATGTTCCTGACATCACTTTCCCCAGGGGGGAACCAACAGTAAGAAAAGAGTGACATCCCCCTTCATTTCTTAAAAAACACCGCCCCCCTCCCCCCAATTATGCCCAGCTCAGGCCAATCCAAACGTCAGAGGGTAATAGTGCAAATGTCAGGATTCAGTTTATAGATGGTGTGGACGTGTGTGATAGTTTGTTTGGAGAAATGGATTTGTCATGTTCAAGATATATGGCACCAGATAAAACATCCTGACATGCTTGGGGTGGGGGTACATGAGCAAATTATTTTGAAAGCCCGCTGTTATGACATTTTAAAAATTCCAGAGTGAATGCTGAGCAGATCCAGAGGCTAACATGATGCGGGAACACACAGCTGTGCGGGACCATAAAGCATCCATTCTGCACCTCAATGGGCATTTTTCGTTTTCTTCTCTCTCCAATCATAGAATTCGGTGCAGTTCAAGCAAATTTGATTGGGGTACATTTAAAAGTGTGTCATGTAAAAGTAAAAATAAAGACTCATTTTTGAAAATACCCATACTTTAAAAATTTGTTCAAAATTGCAAACTTTTTAGCTTGAGAGCCCAGTGAATTGGAAACTGTCTATTCTGCTGCCAGCTGGTCAACATAAGTGGCTGCCATCCCTTCCCAGGAGGAGTCTTGAGCCATGAGATTTGTTTGCTTTCTACTTACATGAGGTCCTGCAAAGTGCAGTCCTTATGTAAAATGCAGCTTCCTTATACTCAGATGCACTAAATGTTTGTAGAGGGCTTATTATGTACGGGCTTTCCCACATCTGCTATTTTGAACTTCACAGCAGCCTAAGAGGTTGATAATACCTCCTTCATTTTACAGAGGAGAAAATGGAGACAGAGGATTCCAGTAACTTGCCCAAGGTTACATAGTCAGGAGAATGCAGAGCCAGAACTCTCAGGCAGGCTTCTAACTTCTTATACCACAACTACTCGACCCAAAAGAGATGGATGACATCTGTCCATGCATCCACTGACCTCTAGGCACGTGCCAGGCACTGGATCACTGGAACCAGGAAGATGCCCAAACTGAGATCTCAGAGGGGCAGGCAGGTGACACAGGGCCTGATGGTCCAGGCTGGTTCCAGCGGGCTTCAGCATCTGCAAATTTGCCTGGCAGCAAGAGATGAGGGGAGGAGGGAGGTGTTCCTCCTACCAACTGAGTCTGTCACTTTATCTTATGGACTTCAAAGCCCTGAGATAGAACATCTGATTGGTTCACTTAATCACTATGAAACCCCTTGTGCAAAACTTTTGAGCCAACCAATTATACAGGCTGCAAGCCAGACAAATGCTCACCCCCTTAGGACAAATGCTCACCCCTGACCCAATCAGCTATGACTTCGGAGGTGGGGTGGGGCTGGGGTTCTATGGTGCTTAAGGAAAAGCTTAAGACCATTCCTTCAACAGGAACTGTAGGTGTAGGGTTGCCAAATAAAATACAAGACGTTCAGCTAGACTTGAATTTCAGATACACGAGGAATAAATTTTAGTATAAGTATGTCCTAAATATTACACAGGACTTGCAAATATTATTCATTGCTTATCTGAAATCTAACTTTAACAGGGCACCCTACATTCTTATTTGTTAAATCTGGCAACCCAACATGGGAGGGACCATTAGAAGGAGTTGTGGATGTTCTTCTAAGGTTTAGCCAGTTCAAAAGAGAGAGGAAGTAAAAGGCCACAAATGCAGAGAAGGGCATTTAAACTCATCACAGGTACCAAAATTGAAGACTGGGAAGCAGGTATGAGGGATTGTAAGTCCAGGACTCCAGAGAAGGAACCCACAGGTGGGAGAAGTAGTAGGAGGGTAGTCTTGGGTACATACCTGTATAGAAAGCTGTTGTCCTCAGCTGGCAGGTAGGAGTGAGGGTCACAGTCTGATTTGGACTTTGGTTTGGCTTTGGATCTTTGTGCACCACGATCCACATTTCATATACTGATCCAATATTCAAATAAATAACTAAAATATAATTTCACCAAACAATGTTTACCTTTATAGGTGACTAGTATGCTAATATTTTCTAATCTCTTTTATTTCATTTTTATGTTTTTTTAAAATGTGATTTGCCCTGGCTCGGTAGTTCAGTTGGTTAGACTGCCAAGTTGTAAGTTTGATCTCTGATCAAGGCCCATACAAGAATCAGCCAATGAATACATAAATAAGTGGAACAACAAATCCATGTTTCTCTCTCTCTCTTTCTCTCTCTCTCTCCCCTCTTCTTCTCTCTCAATCAATAAATAAAAATTTTAAAAGTGTGATTCAGTCAATTGATTTCAAAGCTCATTACATAGTTCACAGTTTAAAAGCACTGCTTAATCATATTTATATGTACCCTTTGACTATTTGTTTTTCCTATCACTGGCACTTGGCAATGCCAATGTCAAATTCTTCTAGTAGACACCATGTTTTGAGATGATTACCTTTCCGATACCACCACTTCCCTACGAGCTGTTTCCCCCTCCCCCCAAAAGGGATGAAACTCTGGGTTCATGTGTCTATAACATGATGTTTCAATCCAGGCATATCTGATTGGACAGGAATGGACAACTGACCCAAAATGAATGGCCATGTCTCCCAGGAATTTGAAATTAGACCATTGAGATCATAGCTAGTTGGACGGTGGGTGTCCTTGAAACAGGGCTGTAACATATGCTTGTACAGGCTATGGACTACTCAGCCCAGTGCTTACTAATCCCATAAATTATAGTGTAAAAGATGTCTCCAAGGGTTACTTGGTGTACAGCTTGTACAATGGTACATGACAACCGTGCTGGAGCTGGAAGTTAATTTAATTCCAGAGCTAAAATAGCAATATTCCATCATGTCTATATAAAACAGGGACCATTTGAGCTAAAGAACTCAGGAGGGGAAGGAATTCATAAGAACAGACGCTCCATTGGGAATTCAGCGGTATCTTGGAAAAGGTTTTGGAAACTCATAGGACAAGGAATTGAGAGTTCATTCCAGAACTCACCCAGAACTCAGGGAAAAGGGAAGCTCCAGCTAGCATCTGGGTTACACACAGAGGAGCAATGAAATCTGGTCTTCAGAGTGAGAAAGGGTTAAGCAGACACAGAGAAACCATGTTGCTTCTTGCATTAAGTAGGCTGAGGTGCAGTAACAAATACACAAAATTTTATAATTGCTCAAAAACAATAAGATTTTTTATGTTGTTGCTCACTCAACAGCCTGAAGACAGCTCTTTTCCATGCGATGATTCAGAGACTCGGCTCCTTCCAGCCTGCGGCTGCACCGTCCTCCAGGGCCTAGGTCCTCACCGCTATATATATCCAGCAGGAGGGGAATGAAGCAAGGAGGGGACGCACGACCTTCTCAGCCTGGAAATGGCCTGCAGGACTTCCACCCTCATTCTCCTCGCAGGAGCTTGCTCATCCAGCCACATCCAGCCCAGGAAGTGTGGTCTAGCTGTGCATTAAAGAAAAAGAGGAAATGGACTTTTTTGTAAACAGCTGTCAGCTTATCACTGTGCACCCCTCCGAGACACTAACTGTCCATTTGCACCCTTCTTTCCGCATAGAGCCCGCACCCATGCCCTTCTCAAAGAAGACACCCAAAGCTCCACGGAGTCACTACACCTATCTACCTCAAGGCCTGGCATTCTTAAAGACACAATGTCTTCTCAATCAGGTCTGTGTAGGGTTCCTGATGATCCAGCAATGTATTAACTAAAAGACCAGTTACCTGCCCCTCTAACACACACCCACTATACCACGGTGGAACAGGGGCTTGATAACTTGCAGTAGGAGTCCTTGGTTAATAGCACGATGGGACCCTCTAGATGGGCGTTATGAAGCCCCTCAGCCTGGTAACGGGATAAATTGCTTGCGTAATCTGCTTTCTGGGAGGAACTCAAGGTCTATTTTTCTCTAGGGTCCCTTACTCCACCCTCTGGATATCCTTTTGGCCACTTCTGAATTGCCCTCCTCAAAGACTCTACAGCCTTCATAGTCCACTTTCTGCTCATGCAAATTAGCATCAAAGGGTAAGGTTTCCCCAATCTAAGATTATTTCATCCAAGCTTGTGATTTCTTTAGCAATACAATTCCCTCAAAAAATTTAGTAAGGTTCTCATTTATTTGCTTCCAGTGTATTCTAAGTGCCAGCAGCCACACCCAAAGTTCCTTCCTGGACGCAGTAGTTACGAAGCCTACATTATTTGCGTCCTTGTATCTATAGCTTTCTCACAATTTAACGGCAGCTACCTAGAGGCCAACTGAACAACAGACTTCAGTGAAAAGGCCACACCCTTAATCTGATCTTCGCTGCAGGGGTTGAGCTGCTATATTTAACTGACAATTCTTAATAGGATTTAGTCTTTTCCGAGTCTGGGGCTTTAATTACTTTCTTCCAGTCTTATTTCTTACTGTGGGGGATCCAGAATCAACAGGTTTTTCCAAATGTGGGTGCTCTTTTCATTCCCTTTTATTTCTGCTTATAAACTGGTCATTTATTGCCAGGGATATTTTTCTAGAATTAACTTGTTATAAGTAGCAAGACACACACTAACATCCTGTCTCTTTCTAATGGCTTTCCCTAGAGCTACAGGTTCTTCTTGGTCTGCCTTCCAGATGATTGCTGGCAGCAGTTTTAACAATTATTTTGCCACTGCGTAACACAGCTCACCATTTTTGCAGCCTGTGTTGTTTTCTTGTCTCTCACTGCACAACTCCTGAGTACCACATATTCTAGGTGTTTCTTACATTAGCACTCCCTTTCTAACGCCAACTTTTGTATTACTTAATGTAGGAAAAGTGCTGTTAAAAACAGACCCAAAATGTATAATGATGTAAGCAAAGTAGAGATGTGTTTCCCACTCACATAACAGTCTAAGGCAGTTGTTCCTGATTGTTGGATGACTCCCCTCCACGTAGTGATTCAGGAACCACACTCCCTTATCCTGTGGCTCTGCCACTCCTAGAACTTCCTCATACTCTGCATCCAGTCTCAGAAGGTGAAGAGAGTGAAAGGGAGCATCCCTGCTTATTAAAAATTTGACCCCAAAATGGTCCACATAACTTTTTTTAAAAAAAATATATCTCAATTGATTTCAAATAGAGGAAAGGAGAGGGAGAGAGAGAGACAGAAACATCAATGATGAGAGAGTCATTGATCCACTGTCTAGCCTGCAACCCCGGGCATGTGCCCTGACAGGGAATCGAACCCCGATCTCCTAGATCCATGCTCCACTGCTGGGCCATGCCCAGCAGGGCCACATAACTTTAACTCCTGTTCCCTTGGCTGGAACTCAGTCACGTGGCCATACCCCATTACAAAGGAAGCTGAGAGATTAGTCCCTGGCTGGGCAGCCACTTTCTAAAACCTCTATAGTTAGTTCCAGGGATCCTCAAACTGTAGCCCACAGACCAAATCAGGCACGCTGCCAGTTTTTTAGATAAAGTTTTATTGAAACACAGCCGTGCTCATTCATTCACATATTCTCTATGGCTGTTTTTGCACTCAAACAGCAGAGCTGAGTAACAGCAACAGAAACTGTGTGGCCCACGATGCGGAAAACATCTCCTGCCTGGCACCTGGGCAGAAAGCATGCTGACCCCTGCTTCACACTGGAGGCTGGGACCATTGCAGCCGTCTTGCCACCACAAGGGGGAGTCTGGAACTGCTGGGGCCACCCCCTGACGGCTGGAAATGCAGCCAATCAAACAGAAGGCAAAGCCTAGAGATGGAGAGAAACCAAGTCCCAGTGACCTCATTTGAGCCATGAAGCCAGACACACCTGAAGCCATCCCAGCCTTGGGCTTTTTAGCTAGTGGATCCAACCCATTTGCTTCTTTCACTCAAACCTGTTTGAACTGAGTTTCTGTCTCAACAGAAAGGGCCCTAACTGATCGTCTCTCCCACCCACCCCAGCAGTGATGAGCAACGGCCCAGAGAATGATGCTTAACGTATACTTAAGAATGGTGACAGTTTCACTCTGACTTAGCACAGCAGTGAGTCAGGTCGGAACTTCTGACAAGTCCTGCTGAGGCGTAACCAACGTGTGTGACACTTCCCCCGTTTAACCCTGCAAGCTGGTGAGACGCCGATGGTTGGGAGCTTCCTCTGAATATTTCATGTCTCTGTCTGAGTCGATCAAATTTCTGAAAGCAGGTGAAGTGAAAGGCAGGGGTTCAGCCAGGCAGCCACTTAATGATCCCTCAGCCCTAGGAGACCTGGGGTGAAACCTGGCCAAGAAACAAAGCGGAGATTTTGTTCAGTCCGGCCTGTCCCGGGAAGGCCCCGTGTTATGCACACAAAGAAACATAATGAGCGGCCTCTGTTCCCCGCCGAGCCGCGGAGCTCCCCGCAGGTGCACCGGCAGGCGTGGAGGGGCTGGCAGAGGGCAGGTGGCTTTGTTCTCGCTTCTGCCTCCGCCTCAGAAGTCGCTCATTACGGAGTGAGGCGGTGGTGTTACATAACACGAACTCGGCCTGCTCCGCCGGGGTGTACGGGAGAGCAAAATATCTAAATGTCCTCAACACACAGCAAACCCAGAGGCCAAATGCAGAGCCCTTTAGACCTCGACAGATGGGCGATGCGTTGGAGTCATAATACACCCTAGACTTCCTCTGAGGTGCTCCTTACCAAGGCAAACACTTATGTGATAAGAGTCTTCTAGCGCAGGGTCAACAAGAGCAGAGCCTGTGTTTCTAATAATTCTTGGCATTGCCCTAGTAATTTCCTCCCCTGACTCTCCAAGAGCTCCTCAAACATTGGCTGCAAAATAACTTTACACACACACACACAACTATGCTTATTTTGCAAAATCTCCCTTGCAAATAAGCAAAAAGTAATTATACACACTCCCTTTGAATTAACAAACACGTCCTCCTATAACCACATTTCTCCTGTGACATGAAAAAGAAATACAACACCCAGGAGATGGAAATGAGTCCGCTTGCTTTCTAACCCTTCGTAAAATTATGGGGCTGCTGAATAAAGAGCGTGATTTCCGAGCAGAAGCATGTAGGGCAAGAATGCTGGAAGCCACTGAAGCACAGAAAGAGGAGCCCTGGAGGCCAGGAGCCTATGGACAGTCGTGCATGTACCTCGCCCAGTTTAGTCATACCTACCCAGGTCTCTTGGGGTCAGTCTGTGAGGACTCAGGGTTGGAAGCAGATCAGAGGAAGTTTTATTCAGGGAAATAAACAGCAGCTGGGCCAAAAAGGAAGTTTAAATCATGGTCACCTAGGAGAAAAATACAAGGTTGGAGCTAGAAATGTGGAGAGATGGGGTGAGGCAACTTCATGTGTAGAAAAGTAAGCCAGAAGCTGGGAAGATCAGGTAGGGAGGTCAAGTGCAAGGTAAGTCAGGGCAAAAGGTCCAGTAGGAACCTTTTGGAATACATACATATGTGTGTATGTATATATATGTGTGTGTGTGTATGTGTGTGTGAATATATATATATATATATAAGCACACACACACATATATATATGCACACACATATATATATTTTATATATATATAAAATCAAGAGAGAGACAGAAAGAAAGAGAGACTTATTTTCAAAAATTGGCTCATGCAATTGTGGGGGCTGGCAACTCTGAAATCCATAGAGAAAGCCAGCATGCTGGAAATTCAAGTAAGGGCTGGTGCTGCAGGCTTGAGTGCAAAATCTGTAGGGCAGGCCAATAGGATTTCAACTCAAGTGAGATTTTTATGTTACAGTCTTGAGGTAGAATTCCCTCTTCTCCAAGAAACCTCAGTCTTCTTTCTTAAGACCTTTAACTGGCTGGATGAGGCCCACTCTAATTATGGGGGGTAGGCTCCCTTACTTAAAGTCAGTTGATTGTAAATATTAACCACATCTACAAAGTACCTTCACAGAAACGCCTAGACTATTGTTTAACCAAACATCTGGGCACCATAGCCTGGCCAGCTGACATAAAGTCAACCATCACGTGGTGTTTGAAGGTGCCCAACAGAGCCAGATGTTTCCTGAGTTCCTTACATCATAAAGATTTAGGGCTAGAAGAGACCCTATAGATGACGAATGTAGGAGTCCGACAACAGTCAATAGAGAGGCTAGAACTTAGGTTTCCTAACCCCCAGTTCCATGCTGTTGTTTTTGTCAAACTCTGGAGCGAGGCTTCCTAAGCCCCACTGCCAAATCCCACACAGGTTCTTTCTATGATCAAACTTGGTCGAGCGTAAACACAGACACGTGCCTTTAAATTATTGCCGTCTAGATCACATCTTAATCATCCAAATACCTATTTCTTCAATAACTTCAGGAGGAAGCTGGGGGTAACAGAAGGCTAGGGACAACAAAATGCAAGTTTCCAAGAGACTGGAAAGCGTATGTGAACTTGGAGCCTCGCCCTCATGGGTTTTAATCTGAGTCAACTACCCCTCAGCAACAATTACTTTGGAAATTCTCATTTGCACCTATGTTCATTGATTTGTAAAAATGGGTTCCATCAACATCGGCCTACACATCAAGATAGGGTTGTTCACTTTTCCATTTGTTAGGGCTAAAATGGCGAAATCGGCTTGTTTCTGACTTTTTTGTGAATGAAATGACAGTGCTTGCTATGTGGAACCATCTGGTCCGTGGACTGTTTGCATCAAACCCCACCTGGCATCCCTCTGAGGTCAGCATCCTCCTGTGGCTGCGGTGCCTCCAGGAAGTGCTTAGAGCAACAAAGAACTTGGCAAAAATAATCCACAAGAGCATCTTGGATGCAAAAACTCTCCCTACAACAGAACAATTACCAGGTAAACCGGGCAATTTTCAGTGGGAACCAGGATAACCTGAAGGAATCGCCCAGAGGCCCAGGCAGAGACAGGCAGGCTGTTAGCACTCTCCTGATTTGCCTGCTTTCATTTCCCTAAACCACAGTGTGCGATGTGATGTGTGGGTGTGGCCGTGCTGTTTTTCCTCTGGCAGGAATGACAACCATGAAAAACCTCCACGAGGCATCTGAGCAAGTATTTGTCCACTTGAGTGGTATATATTGAATAATAAGAATAGTTAATTCAGAGCTTATTATGTGCCAACAAATGTTCTGAGCATTTTACACGAACCAACTCATGCAGTCCTCACAACCACCCTATGAGGCAGATACCGTGACTATATTCATTTTTTAAGTGGGCAGATGAAACAGAGAAGTTAAATCAGAGAAAGATTGAATTTCCTAAATAAGTGCCATAGTTCATCAATGCTAAGAGGGATTTTTGTCACATTTTAACATCACAAATTAGAATGTTCCCTACAATGGATGGCATAGTAGCATATGTCGGAATTTAACTGACAGCTTTTTTTCTTTCTTAGTGATGCTTAAAATAATGATGTGTTGTATAGTCAATGTTGTCTTAAATATGACGAGATACTGAAGGTGGGAGAGACAAGGTAGAACCCAGGCAGTTTGGTGCTGGAGTCTGTTCCCAGGCCGTGCAATAGAAATCCTTGCTGCCTAGTGAGAAGGGAAGGGGAAAGCAGGCTTCGACTTCAGGCCAGGGGTTCAAAAAGTGCTGCCAATAGGATTTCCAAAGAGAACACATCATTTACCTAGTTCTTAAATTGGTCATTAAAAAGCAAAACTTTACTTAGTTGGTTTTGGGGGAAAAAGCCAAGGCAGCCTAATCCAGTTGCTCTGTCGGTTTTATTTTTTTAATCCTCGATGCTTTTTGATAAACAAAAATCTCATGCTGGTTTCCTCCCTCTGACACCCCCAGGGATTCTGATATGCTGACCCTACCATCACCCCACTCAGAGTGAGAATCTTCGACCTGAAGCATAGCTCAAGGGTTTCTTGTTCTGTGTACAATTAATTACGCCTGGGATCTGACCCACCTTTTACTTTCCCTACTTCTAGAGCATGATAATATTCACAGAGCACTAAAGTTAAATTTTTAAAGAGTGAGGCTAAGTCAAAGGGTGGAGAGGGGGAGTTAGATTTATGTGTGTTTGTGTGCTATGTGTGGGTGTGGGTGTGGGTGTGGGTGGGTGGGTGCTTAAATTTTTTATTTGCTTTTTGTTGTTTTGTTTTATATTTTGGGTTGGTAGGGAGGAAATTTCTCTTAAAAAAAGAAAGAAGAAAAAAAAAAGGAAAAATCTGTAATTTAAACCAATTTATTATCCCCAGTATTTCTATCAACAACAGATTGATTTTGTTGCCCAGGAAACTGGAGAGAGTTTCTGGAGAATTAATTACCTCATTCCAAACCAAGGGGTCACTAAACACTGTTTTCAACTCTGTTTTCATAGGAAACAAAGGCCATTCCTTGCAGCTCACCTGAGTCTCTCTGAGTCTGAAACCCGAGCCTCTGCTCATTCCTGGGATTTCGCACTTCCTGCTGCAAACCATATGTTAGGTTACAACCTGGAAAACCCTATAGTTATAGTTGGGGAGGGTGGGGGAGAAAGGATGAGGTCATGGATCCCTGCAGGAGGCAATCGCAGCTTTGGCCCAAAGCTGCTAGAAAAACATGTTCCAATAAATTAGATAGCTTGTTTTCATAGCCCTCCAACTTCAACATTTGGCTCTTTACAGTTGGAAGTGTCTTTCCCTCTTCTCCGTGTCAAACGTGGGCTCTTTCTAGACATCTGCAAAAGCTAGTGCCTCGCCTGCCTGGCCTGTAATCTGCTTGGATTTTGTTCCCCGCACCTGGAAAGTTCTTTTAATTAGATGCATTTTTATTCCTCTCCTTTCTTTGGTGATCCTGAGGGAGGGGTGGTCTCCAGAGTCACTAACCCAGACTGAAGCCTCATAAGGGGCTTCGGTGGGGCTGAGAACCCACCAAGGACTGCAGCAAAAGATGCCCGAGGGATCCGGATAGAGCACCGGGGGAGAACTTGACCTCCCAAGGGCCAAGGAGGGGACTGAGATTCACTGACATGCCTCCCTGCCCCCTCCCTGCTGCATGAAGGAAGACCTGCGTACCCAGGAGGACTCCTGTTACCAATCTGAACCAAAAGAAATCTGTCACCAGAGGTGGGAACATAGTCATTGTCCTGTAAGCAGAGAACTGACTCATATCGGGGTGGTGAAAGGGAAAGAGAACAGGATTTGAAACCCCGCAGATCTAAATTTGAACCCTGGCTTTGCCACTTGCTAGCTGGGTGATCTGCATTGAATAACGTGAGCTCTTTGAATGCCTGTTTTCTCTTCTATGAAGTGAGGATTACAATATAAAATAGGATTCTTATGAGAATGAAATCGCATCAGGTATTTACAGTACCCAACACATAAAGGCACTGAATAAATGCTCTGCCCCTAGGCAAAGCATCAATCAGATCTCTAGAACTTCACATCGCCATGCGAGGGGATTAGGGCCACACCTTGGCTTCTAAGGGAGCATCTCTCCAAGGTGGCAGTTATGCCTCTTTGTCTTTGCCCCAACAAAGCTCAGGCTTACCCACTCCTTAGCACATCTCAGCTGCTTTTCTCTGGAGCCTGGTGGCCTCACCAGGCCTTTTCTCTGGAGCCTCAGAAGTTAGAGCCTTGCTTTTCTCACTTCCAACAAGAGACCAGGAATGTGGAGCCTGTGGCCTTGCAGGAACTGTGCTGTTTGGACCAATCTGGATTAATGTCATGGACAATTTACTGCCTTGTGCACTTTCAAAAACAACTTATGGCACCATCTTCTCTTCCTTCCAGCTCTGTTCTGTGAATTTATTTCCATAATAAACTCAAGTTAGAAGCTACTTGGCTGATTGCTGCTTCCATTAATCCTTCCTATGGCCTCAAGCCTTTAAAATCTCCATTCCGCCTGATTTGGGAGCCCCACCTGCTCTGTGAAGCCCTCTGCAGTTGCCCAGCACCCATGGCTCCCCCCCCCCCCCTTCTCAGAACTCCTGCAACTCTGCTAATCAGCACCAGATGGCTCAGCGGGAAAGGCTCGCGTGCTCCTTAGTGCCGGCCGTGGTCATCCCTCTTGATTGCTGTTAGGTCCCTTGACTAGGGCTGCCAGATAAAATACAGGATGCCCAGTTAAATTTGAATTTCAGAGAAGCAACAAATACCTTCTTCTTATAAGTATGTCCCAAGTATTGCATCCCATACTTTTATATGCTACATCTGGCGACAATAAGGCCAGACTCTCCTGCTTCTGCTTCTACAACAGCCCTCAGCACAGAAGTGAGACTGTTCTGGGCCACGCAGTAAATAATTACTGATAACAACAACAACAGCTAGCATTTATCAAGCTTTGAGCTCCTACGTTTGCCAGATACTGTGCCAAATCCATAGATCGGGTCAAGGAGAGGACACATATACATAAACGTTGTTGACAACACACAGCCGAATTTGATTTTTTCAAAGGCAATATAGTTTAAAGATTGAGGGGTGTTCCTCTAAGTCACGTAGTCCAGCTCTGTCATTTACTGTCCCCCTGACCTTGGGTGTTTACCTAATCTTTCTTTCTTTTCCTCATTCATAAAATGATGTCTTTCTTCCTGGAGCTGTTTACAGATAATACACTAAAGGTAAATGAAATAATGCATTGAGGGCAAAGCACAGTGTCCAGCACAGAGGAAGTTCTCAGGAACTGCAAAAGGTGTCGTGGTGATAGAGATGGTGTCACTCTTGTTGGAATTTAGAGAGAGAAGCTCTTTGGCTTGGGTGATCAACAGAGCCTTTGGGGACTGGGAAATTTGACAAGTCAGAGCAGCAGGACAGTAGGAAAGTGGGAGGCAATTTGGTGAGTCAAATGGTGAGTAAACTTATTTGCCAGAAATTAACAACCTAGCTGCTTCAGTTTGCATGGCATTAACTAAAAACTTTCTTCACCATCAAAAACGTTCTGTTAATCTAAATAAATTTTAAGTCCTCGCAGCTAAAAATTTTACTGTCTTGACTAGAATGATTTGCAGGTCTAAGGACACAAGTTGAGCATTTAGTGATATGATGGGTTATTTTTAGAAAAGGAGCCACCAGATAGAGTTCTAGAACTTCATTTCTAAGCTCATCACAAGGGAATAACCTTCACGAAGGCACTGAGTTATTTATTGACTGGGTCTATCTATCACTTGGCAATAGAGTTAATGAGCCTCGAGAATCTTCTCCAAAGATTCCTTTTGCCCCATTCTTTCCTGGAGGAAGATTAGGGTACAGAAGCATGGACCCAGCACTCGGGACCCTTTGCAGGATCTGGGCTTCCGGTGAGGTTTCTGCTCAGAGCTGGGGCTGTGGGAACGAAACCAGAGTGGGTGCCAGATGGCAGGGTGTGGGAAATCTGGGGCTGGAAAGGGATGGCCAAGATAAACAAGCGACTGGAGGTCTGAAAAATGAATGGATAAACATCCAGACCAAAGTCAACAGTGCTGGAGGATCCAGCCCAGTCTCCACAGCCAGGGACGTTTTGACACTCAAGCTCAGTCTCAAGCCCCTGAAAGATCTTTTGTGCATCTGATTCTTAAGCATCCCTGTCTTGGGGCATTAGGTGGGGGGAAGATCACACAGCTCCTATAGCAGGGCAGGAATTGTGAATGTTTCCTCAGCGTGATTTTCTGTAAGATTTCTGCCTAAAAATCAGATGACTGGATACTGGTTGGTATTAAAAAGGTAAATTAATATTTTAAATTAATTTTTAAAATATGACAATAGTATTGTGTTTATGTTTTAAAAATAAATCTTTATTTTTCGAGCTACATTTATTAGATGAAATGATATGATGTGTTTTTGCATCAAAATAATCCAGGAATAGAAGCTGGATTCTCTCTACTTTTATATATGATCCAAAAAGTTTATTTTGTATCATAAAAAATCCAAACTAGGCCCAAATACAATATATGTCTTGTCTTTTCGTTTTTGTTTTGTTGTTGTTGTTGTTGTTTTAACATAAAGGACATTGCTTTCCAGTCTACATAGAACCCATTGAAATGGCCCGTTGGCAACATTGAGCCATTTGGAGCTATGGCATAAAAATCTTATATATCTGAGCATTTCATGGCAGAATGCCTGTGCTTTCCTGTAAATTCACAGATAACACGTGCATAGTTATTATTGGTACTCCTACTTTCCTGGATAATTGGATTGTGTAGACCTGATCTCGGGAAACAATAAATTCAAGGAGTTGAATTTATGGTGTGGATCTAAGAGATGCTTCAGTCTAGCAGCTATTGCTTGGTTGGCTGGTGGCCCGTTTGCAGTTCAGTGGGATCTTGACACAGACTGGGGCAAAAAGAGGAAACAACTACTTGAAAGTAAGGAGTCTAACACACTGTCCAAAAAGTCCCTGCTGGAATTCTCTGACTCAACTCATTTCCTCCTAGCCTTCTGGTACTATGGGGTTTTTGTTTATTTGGTTTGTCTTTTCAATCTCTGATAAATTTGAATTATAGTCACTCTCTGATGTGTGCAACGGAAAAAAAAACAAAAAAGCAAACTGTTTAGAATCCTTGTTTAAACTGGAATAACTGATTCAGCTTTGAAAGTAATACACGCTCGTTTCCTGACCAGCAAAAGACCCCAAATCCTGTGTGACCGGAGTTAGTATTTACGCAACTAAAATGCCTTGGGTCTCTTTACTGTTGCTGGGGGCTGGGTGGAAGTGCCCTGCTGGTTCTCTAAAGTACGGTTGGCACCATCATTGACTATATAATCTTACTCGGTTTGCAAAGCTGTTAGAAAACCAGCGCATGTCATGTCATATCGCTTTTAATGCGGTGAAGAGTCAGATGATACCGCAGAGCCTGCACAGCACGGGAAGGCCATGTGCAGGCCTGGCTGCTCTGCTCGCGAGTCCAAATCAATTATGCTCTAATCAGGACTGTTTCCGGAACTGGTCGGAGGGAGGCTCAGAGTGAAAAGGAAAAATTGTTATTTCTCTCCAGATCCTGTTTGCATCAGCAGACTCCATCTGAGACACATCCTGTTTGACCGCTGGCCTAGCGGGGGAGGGGAGCTGTTTTGTTTGACTTTGGACTGTCACTGATAGGAGGGTCTTTCCCTTTTATTTTATTTTATTTAGAAAAAGCTTGAATTAGTAATAAAACTCAGTCAGCATCCTCAGTTCATAAGGAGACACAGTTTGGGCTATTCATTTTCTCTAATAGCGATCCCCAGGAGGCCAGTTTAAAATGCAGCTTTGCAGCCCTACCTTGAGATGCAGTCTCTGGGAAGGTGCTATTCTGACAAAATAAAAAGGTGATTCTGAAGTGCGGTCAAGTTCAAGAACTTGCATCAGGGTGAGAACTGCTCAAACCCAGGTTCCTAATCTCAGGCCGCTGACTCCAGCCAGGCCCAGCTTCCCTATTCACGCTCTGATGCCGGGAAACTTGTTTTGAATTTTGGCACTTGGAAGGGCTGCCCAAGAGAAATGCCCCTGCTTGTGGGCCCAGGAAGACCTAGGACATCAGTTCCATGCATTCCCAGGGAGTGGTTAGTGAGGACTGGAGGGTGAGCCTGGGGTCAGACCCTGACCAAGGTTTCACCAAGGCGTGTCAGAAAGAGAAAAAGAAGGGTAAAGTTACATTTATATAAATTATTTTGTGATTATGCTTAACATCTTTCTGGAGATGTTAAAACATCTGCCTTAGTCTGCGTGAGCTGCTGTAACAAAATACCACAGACTGACTAACTTATAAACAGCAGAAATGTATTGTTGATAATTCTGGAGGCTAGGAAGCCCAAGATCAAGGTGCCAACGTGGTCGGCTTCCTGGTTCATATCTGGCACTTTCTGATGTGTCACATGGTGGGAGGAGCTAGGGATGTTGAGGGAGCCTCTTTTATAAACTAATCTCATTCATAAGGGTTCCACCCTCGTGGCTTAAGCACCTCCCAGAGGCCCCACTGCCTAATACCATCACCTTTGAGAGTTAGGATTACAACATATGAATTGGGAGGGGGCACAAATATTCAGTCCCTAGTAATATCTTCCCTTTTGGAGATTTATTTATTTATTTGTTTTCTAAATAGTTGTTACATGATGGTCCTTGCACAAAATTCAACATGTGCAAAAGCCTCTCATACTGACTATGTGAGGCATCTCCCTCCTACCCTAGACTTCTGGTTCCCAAACCCAGAAGCAACTGCAGTTACTAATTTCCTATTCTTCAAGAAATGCTCTGCCTTATACAAGCACATCTGTTCATAGAAACTCCTTTTTAACACAGCAGGTAGCATCCTGCATCTTGCTTTTTTTACTTAACAACCTATTATAGAGATAGGCTTCCATATCAGTACATTTGGGGAATCTTTTTTAAAAATAATTCAATGATAGTGATGATATATTGTAGTTGGGCATTTCTTTAAATGCCCTAATGACTACACATACGCACAAACACTCATATATACTTAACAGCTGCATATTAGAGCTCCAAAAGAACGTTTAAAATTTTTTTCTAGTCCATGAAATCTAAAAGCTGAAGTCCCTGGCATAATACCAATAAATAGTAATAATTTAATAATTACAGAATTATAATTAACATTTTATAATAAACTATAAAATAATTATTTATTAAACTAATTATAAAGTAATAACACACAGTTCAGAATCAAATAGTTCTGGGCTTACATCTTACTTCTGTAAGATGTAAGATCTTAGCAGCTCTAAGAACTTAGATAAGTTACTTATTTCCCTCAGCCAGTTTCCTCATTTAGCAAAATTGAGGGTGGAGTGGGAAATAAAACCTCCCCCCTGAAGTTGTAAAGTTTAAGTAAATAATAAATAGAAAGCACCTGGAGCCTTGGGCCCAAGAAATTATCAGTTCATGGAACAGGGCTATAGAGAGTAGGCAACGGACAAATGCTGCAGAGAGGTCCTGCAAGGGTTGGAAGCGTGCATTGACTTTGGCAGTGGAAAGATCAATGAAGACTGGGCAGAGCTCAGCAGGGTATTACCAGCAGAAACCAGAGCTGGCAGGAGGGGAGAGAAGGGTGGTGGTGAGGTCATGCATCATTGTTGAACTTGGGCACTATGTGGTTCAATCTCAGAGCCTTTTCATTTCATTTTCAACATTATCAAGTCCTGGCTATTTCCCCTGCACATTCCCTGCACCTCCCCCCATACCATTTGAACAAAATAGTTTATCCATTCATTTATTGATGCACACTTAGGTTGTTTTCATGTCCTGGCTATTGTAAATAAAGCTTCAATAAAATGGGGAGTACAGATATCTTTTCTAGATAGTGTTTTTGCTTTCTTCAGATATATATCCAGAAGTAGAATTGCTGGATCATATGGTAATTCTATTTTTTAAACTTTTTAAAAATAATCTCATAGTGGCTGCACCAATTTTTATTTTTACCAAGAGTGCCCAAAGTGTCCATTATCCCCACGTCCTTGCCTACACTTGCTATCTCCTGTCTTTTTTCATGACAGCCATTCTAACCAGTGTGAGGTGACATCTCACTGTGGTTTGATTTGCATTTCCCTGATGATTAGCGATGCTGAACACCTTTTCATGTACCTGTCAGCCATCTGTATGTCTTCTTCGGAAAAATGCCAAGTTCATTCCTTTGCCCATTTATTAACCAACTGTTTGGTTTTTGCCATTGAGATGTGTGAGTCCTTTATATATCTTGAATATTAACCCCTTCTCAGATACATGATTTGTGAATATTTTCTACCATTCCTTAGGTTGCCTTTTCATTTTGTTGATGGCTTCCTGTGCTGTGCAGAACTTTTTTAGCTTGATGTAGTCCCACTTGTTTATTTTTGCTTTCATTGCCTTTGCTTTTGGTTTCAAATTCAAAAACTCATTGCCAAGACCAGTGTCAAGGAGCTCACCCCCTATGTTTTCTCCTAAGAGTTTTATGGTTTTAGGTCTCATGTTAAGGCTGGTCCTTTACCTGCATTTCTCTGAACATGAAGAAGGGGAAAATAGTATAGAGTGATCTTTCTTTAAGCCCCACTTTTTTCTAATAAACTTTCCCCTGTTCTTGCGTTTCTTTCACTAAAACTGCCCCACCCTGCAGTCTTCTCCAAAAACTTTCTTGCTGGTTCATGTGCCTCTTCCTGCTCTTCCCCTTCCCTTCTGATTCTGTATCAAGAAAGCCCAAAGAACCATTCATCTGGCAATGACAGAATCCTTCCAAAGGCGGAAAGATTCACAAACACAAAATCCTCTTTGGCTCTTAAGAGAGGGAGAAAGATGAAAACTCTGCTGTTCATCATTTTTGTCCCTTCACAAGTGAATGAATGAATGAGGGATTAAACCTAAGCAAACTCCAGATGGGATGCGGAGACCCTTGGAATGAGCCAAGGGGTGTACCTAAGCAAAGCCATGAAGTGCCATGAGAATGTGTGCCTATGACAAACTGTGTGCTGTGCTTCAAGTTAATGAGTTGATCACAGGCACCTTGCTGGACCAGCAGGGCTGGATTTGAGGGCAGAGATCATTCTAGGGCCTCGCCAGTAACTGTGTTAAGGGAGCCAGTTACTCTCTCTGCATGTAGAGCTGGCCTCTTGACCCTGAACTACATACCATGCTGTGGCATGCTACCCTTTTTCATTTCTAAGCAAGCCATGCAAGGCCAAAGCCTGACTGAAAGGTGCTGGGAGAATCCTGGGCATCCGGCTCAGCATCCCAGGTGAGCACATGGGCAAGAGAAGACAGGAGCCCAGGGGAAAGGGCTAGTGGCTTAGCTCTGAAAACATCCCAGGCTCCTCGGAATAGATGCCTCTCCAGCCTCTCTTCCCTTCACCCTCCTCCAGGAAAATATGAGCCCAATTTAACAAACAGAAAGGTAGAAGACTTGACCTTGGGTTAAACTCGGTTATT
This sequence comes from Miniopterus natalensis, assembly GCF_054644295.1. Taxonomy (NCBI): domain Eukaryota; kingdom Metazoa; phylum Chordata; class Mammalia; order Chiroptera; family Miniopteridae; genus Miniopterus; species Miniopterus natalensis. The sequence continues at coordinate 47,956,171 of NC_142094.1, forward strand.
TTCAAAATGATATTCTGGTTTACTTAAAGGTGCAGTGCAGATAATTGGGTTCATCTGTTTCACCAACTCAAATGAAAAATGAGTGTCTGTGTAAGTGATAACTCTCTTTTAGATAGAGAAACTCAAACTACAAGAGGCAAACCAGTGGAGTTGTGGAGTTGCTCAGAGCTCAGACTTTGGGATTAGAGAGATCTTCTCATACCCTAACTCCATCCATTTCTAGCTGTGTATCTTTGAGCAAGTTGCTTAATCACTCTGAACCAGACTTTTCTTATCTATAAAATGAGAATAACTAACCATGCCTACTTCATAACATTGTTATGAGCACACATGGAGGGCACTTGACATTGAGCAAACCAGGGTATGAGTTCAAGAAATAGTTTCTGTTGTTGCTTCTAGGAGTTCTTAGAGAACCAGACTTAATGAATGTGCATGATTTTTTAAATAAACTTTAAATTTTTGGAATAATTTTACATTTATGAAAACGTTTCAAAAATAATCCAGAGAATTCCATTTACCTTTCACCCAGATTTTTAAAATGTTAACATCTTACATTACTGTGGCACATTTGCCAAAACTGAGAAGCCAGTATTGCATATTCCTATTACTATTAATGATTACTATTCACATTGCTCTTGCTACTCAACTCAACACTTTACTCAGATTTTACAATTTCTTGTTCTAGGATATAATCTAGGATATCACATTGCATTTAGAAAAATGCTTTTTTAATTGATACAACCATTAACAGTATTAATCAATCAATTAGTGACTCCATAGTCAAAACCTAAATATGCCTTTCTGAAACACCTGAGAGGTCTTGAAAACCATTTATTCTTGTAGTTTTTTACAAATTGATTGACCTATAAATTGGCATAGTAAAACCTTTTGCATGGTTAGAAAAATAGTCAAATGCAGGTTAGCATCTACCTGAATTATCACAATATTCAGACTTGAAATTAGTAAGATTGTACTGTGCACATAATCATGGCCTACAAAGAGATACAGTGTCTAGCACTTAGTAGGTCTTCAAAGAGTGTGTGTTGCTAAGCTAAATGTAAAAGGGAATCTGGACCTCCTGACAGCTTAATCTGCTTACAGGCACAGTTAGGTGTATTTTGCCTTGAGCTGAGTCTTGTTTTGAATGATCTCCCAGAGCTTGATTTGATCCCACAGAACCTGTTTGTACAAGAATCTGAGCAAATAAGACTTACTGTTTGGCAAACCATGAATTCCTCTACCATCTTTCACTCAGCAAAGACTGTCCCTTGGGGGGATCAATTCTGATGTTGAAAATAAATCAGCTTTACTTTTATGTCTGAGGAAAAAGTATTCATGTGTGTGAATTCAATTTCTTGGAGGTCAGTCGTGGTAGTTGCTATTTTTAATAAACAGAATGCTGAGAAGCAACGGGGTAGCTCTGGCAATGAGAAAGACAGAGACAAGTATGTCCAGCCAGCCGTGAGCTCATGACATGACCAGGTGGGTCTGCTGAAGCCACACTGGGACCTCGGGGGTAAGTTATTACAAGATCAGTGTGGCAAGGGCACGGCCATCTTCACCAGTGTTCACCAATACAGCATTCATCACATCTAAGTCACTCATTTAGCTATTTAACATAAAATACCTATCGAGTGGCAACTATAGACCACATTAGATTTCTGCTACTGAAAGTGTGGCCTGAGGAGCATCCATCTACTTGGGGGCTTATTAGAAATGCAGAATTTCAGGACCCACCCTGGTCGTCTGAATCAGAATCTGCATTTTAACAAGATCAGTTGGTGATTCATATGTGAGAAACCCAAGAGCCAGGAACCTGTCAGGAGACAAATGATATATTCATTGGAGGGATTATTAATAAAAGTTCAGTCAGTCACAGGACACCAGTAAAGGATGGTGAAGTACCATGAAACTAGCATTAGCAGAAAGCTCTTACTATCCTAGCAGGAGCTGAGGCTGGAGGAGAGAGCTGCTCAGTAGAACCAATGGTCTTTGGTAGAGGGAAGCAAACGCTACCAAATTGTGCTTTGGCAAGGAGTGAGCTAGGGAATAAATACCCCAGCTTTTCTCTCATTCTCCTGCCAGTGCCTCCTAGCCTAATGCAAAGCCAGAGGGTGAGAGAGCCCAGTTGGTAAAATCTGTAAAAATCATGTTTCCTGGGCAGAGAGCACAGTGGGAAAGGTGGAAAGTGTCTCTGGTGGGGTCAGCAGGAAATACCCATCACACCAAGAAATACGGCCTCTGTCCTCAATGAGTTTGGTCTTTAGAAGAGCTTATGAACTTGTGGGTTGGAAGTGATGATAGCCCCTATTGCTCCAACTTAAACAAGTATAATTTCAAAGTGGCCTTGAATATGATATCCTAGGATTTTCCTAGATCCCTCTTTAACAAGCTAACCATAAATCTTAGTACCTATTATGTGAAAGGCATTCAACTAGACACTAAGAAGGAGATAAAAATAGTAGGTATGGTCCTGCCTTCAAGAAGTTTGTGATTTTAGGTAAAACTTTGCAAAGAAGCTCAATCAATCAACCAGAATCCAGTGAAGCAGAATATCGAGTTGAGAGCCTGAAACAAAGCTGCTGGGTTCGAACCTCAGTCCTGACACTTCCTAGCTGTGGGGTCGTGGACGGGCTGCCCAACTTCTCCGTGTCTCTGTTTCTTCCTCTGTGAAGTCGGGTTGATTAAAAGCGCTACCTGCCTCAAGGGGTGGCGGTGAGGGTTAGATGAGTTAGTAAGTGAAAAGTGCTTTCAGCAGTGCCTAGCCCATCATCAGCCCTCTAGGTGCTAGTTAGTAAAAGCTAAGGGGTAACCATGTTCCCAGGGACAGGGGGCCTAAAAGAGCAGACCATCAGGCCCATGATACAAAGGTGCCCTTCTTAATGTATGTATTTAAATAAGTCAGTTAAAGGAGGAAACAATAAATAATTGTACAGTTGGCTCAAGGGTAAGGAAGTATTGAAACAAATAAGTTTGAGAAACCCTGACAACCCCTCCCCCCTTACTTCTAGCCCCTAGACTCCATGCAATGCCCTCTCTGAGTGTCTTTAGGGGATGAAGAGACTTTCTAAGGGGACAGGTTCCTACAAAACTTTCTGGTTTAGAGGTAAATGAAAGGTAAGTATAAAAATAGGAGTGTTTTTAACAAAGCGAAGTTGGTTGTGTACTCAAAACTAATTAAAGGAGTTCTACATATGTATGGGGGTGCAGCTGTTCTGGGTATCGAATGTGCTATACAGCTGTGCTGATGGAAGTCATGTACATATGTACAAGGGCAGAAGTCAGTCCTTAAGATTTTGTTTACTTACCTCTTAGTCAGGATTTCCAAAATTGCAGGCTCCTTTTGTTAGATCCAGCACTTTTCTTTGCTTTTGGATGAACTTTTGACCTAAATTGTATTTCCAACCTCCAGTCATTTCATGGAAGGTCATTAGTGACTGGTTAAACACACATGAGCACACACACACACACACACACACGCACGCACACACACACATTTATATATTACATTTCCAGACCAATTGAATTACAGAAGAAACCTATTTGAAAACTTATTGAATTAAAACCCTAGAAGAGAGAGCTGGGTTTTATTGTCAGCGGTTGGCATGACAACTTGATATGCCAGAGAGTAATATGTGCTCTGTTCACATCGTTGGAGACTCTGACAAGTTTAAGGCCAGGCCTTTGCCTCTAAATCTTGTTGCCAAGGTAATGCAGCATAAGGCCAGAGTCCACTGAAATGAATACCTCTGACAGCTCGTGCCAGCAGGAGCTATCTGATTAAAAGGGATCTTAAAAAAAGAAAAGAAAAGAAACAGTATTTGAACAAGAGCAGGAGGAGAGTGCAAAGGCGGGATATTGAAATATGGGCAACAGAAAATCTGAAAGGAAAGCAAGCCAGTGGGTTCCAAGAAGTATCTAAATAAAAGGGTCTGTTTTATGAGCAAGGGGTTGGTGATGTGTGAAGATCTGCTGGCAACCATTTTCGTAAGCAAAAGGCTGCTGCCCCAGTTTGGTTCCCTGGCTCGAGTTCAGCAGGATGATTTCACTTGATGGGTGGCCACTCCCCTTCCCACCGCAGACTTTAATTTTACAGATTATCTTCTGCGATAATACATTCAAGAAAATGGTTTCTGAGGGACTTTGTAGGTACACGTATGTCCCAAGAAGGAAAGACAAATCCACAAAAAACTCAACCCAGAGTAGAGACCACCCAAATGCCACCGCCTTCAGCCACTAGCATGGCCTTTTGGATACTCTCCCTGTTCATGTCCCTGTGATTTACTGGTTGATGATTTACAGGATAATATTCTCAGGATCATGGTCCTATGGGATTCTTTTTTCCTAGTTTTATGTACCAGTTGAGCTTGGATTTGTTCAGGATGCAACTGTGGTCCTTGGAGTTCCTTACGCTCTGAGAATGGAAGAGAAATCTTCAAGTTCATGGTCCTATTTCCTGTCCAGGTGTGATCCAGGTGCCTTTACGCATCCAGGGATTGAACGGGACTAATCAGTAAAGGGGGACGTGTGGGTAAGAGGTTAAAAGATGGAATCTGAGAGGAATTCAGAGTCCAGACCAGCAGTTCTAACTCAAAGTTGCTACGAATTCAGATCAGAGCATTATTTCACAAGCAAATGTGGGAACAAAAATTAACCACCCTTATCCTACCCTATCCAAGTAGCTCCTGCAATAGAAGATGTAATGGAGAGGATTTTGGCCTTAGAATTACTGACCCAAATCCAACTCCTGCCTCTGCAAATGATTAGCTGAGTGACCTTGGCAAAGTATTTAACATATTTGGTCTCAGTTCCTTAAGCTATAAAACCAGGTGGATGATCCTAGCCTTTTCCTGTAACAGTGGTTCTCTACCTGGAATGTATAAGCCAAATCACAGGGAGAACTTTTTTTAGAAATTCAGGTTCCCTGGGCCCTGCCTCAATCTCTACTGAATCAAAATTTGCAGTTTGCAAGAGCTCAACACATGATTCTGATTTGCATCTGTTGTCAACAAAGGTTATGCATAACTTGAAAAGGTAAACAAGATAATGAATGTGAGTTGTCTTAAGCCCCTTAATCAATGAAGGCTGCTGCTAAGTTAAGCTTATTCTTTTAGCTTATATTTTTAATATTTAAAATGGCAAAGAAATTAGGAAAGTAGGAGAGTTGGCATTCATACAGTGGTTACATTACCCTCTACCACTTGAAGTATTTGAAGATGTCCAAGCTGTAAATGAAAAGCTCTTTGAAGAAACTCTCTTTGTTCATAGTTTGCAATATCCCCTCCGTCTTTATTGATCTGGACAGAATGATAATTGATGTTTATCTAATCTTACTGGCACTATCCTGAGTGCTTTATAAGTGTTCGCTCATTTGATCCTACCTCCCCCTACACACATGCTGTGGAGAGATTAAGTAACCTGTGTAAGGCCTCCTGGGTAATAATGGGAAGAGGTGGGCTTTGAACCCAGGAACCCCACTCCAGAGCCCCACTCTTAAATCTTTGTGCTATTTACCACATGGTAGGACAAACATTTCCAATGAGTAAATTGCTCAGCTCTCTCAAGTGAAAACAAAAGCCTATACATAAAAGTTTTTCTAGGCCTAGATCATCTGAATGATATGAGGGCTTATTAAAAATGCAGTTTCCTGGGACTACTCCCAGACCTACTGCACTAGAACCTCAGGTATGAGTGGGGGCTGGGAACTGGCATTTAGAAAATATACTCCTTAGGTGATTTTTCCCCCCCAGCTTCATTGAGGTATGATTGACACATAAAAATTATATATATTTAGGTTGTCCAATGCAATTTGTAAAGGTATACAACATGACTTAATATATATGGATGCATTGTGAGATGATTACCACATTCAAGTTAATTAACACACCTATCACATTTTGTGGGTTTGGGTGTGGTGAGAATACTTAAGAGTTACTCTCTTAACAAGTTAAGGTAACGCTCAAGCCGAGCAAAGTGTAAGAACCACTGGCCTGGATCAATATTTGTGGGTCACCATTGTTGGGGATGAGTGTGGGTAGAACATTTTGGGAACCACTGAACTGAAGCTATTTTCCAGAATCAGACATTGGGTGCCGTCTGGGTGGACTGTTCAGTCTCACAGCTGCTGAATAATTTGCTCAAGGCACAGCTTCTGCACAGGAACAACTGATTGTTGTCTCTCAGGGAAGCAGGCCAGCCAACTGACAGTATGAATTTGCCTTCAGGGCCCAGATCTCATTTCCCTTCAAGGGGTTCCCACTTGTTGGTAGCAGGGTTAGCATTGGCCTGGAACTTTGATGTTTTCTTTTTCAAGATCGAAATGCCAGGGAGGCTCCGTGTCACTGCACACACAGGCACAATGGCAGAGTCAGGGAGCGTGCTGTTTGGAATGCAGTCTGGCCCCATTAGGGCTTGGAATTGGGCTGGAACTTGCAGCCTTTCATAAGAGTTCATCGCGGTGTCTTTTTTAGATGGGCAAAGAAAAAAAGGAGGCCAAGAGGCTAACCTAGAAGGATTGGGATTTGTACTTTGGAAGAAGTCCACGGTGACTCTTCAAGGTACTAAAAATTTTTACGTGAGGCTCATTGAAGTATAATTCATGTGCAGTAAATTTTACTTTTTTTGAGTGTACAGGTCAAATGAGTTTTAGAGGGCAGCTATCCTCAATGTCATACCACCAATATCAGTTCAGTGAGTTTTCACTCATGCCAGGTAGCCAACATCAAATAACATACAGAACATTTCTGATTTCCTAAAACATCCCCTTGAACCGCTTTGCAGCCAACCCCACTCCCTTCCCCCTAGTCCTTGGCTACCAACTGATCTGATAGGTGTCTGTATTCCAGAATGTCACATGAATGGAACCTGACAATATACAGCCTTTTGTTGTTACATATATCAATTGTTCTTTCCTATTTATTACTAAGTAGTATCCCATTGTGTGGGTTACTACACTCTATTTATTGATTCACCAGTGGATGAGAATTTGGGTTATTTTTACTTTTTGGCGGGGATTGAGATGTAAGGAGCACTAATTCAGCAAGCGTTTATTGAACACTGGAAAACAAGATAGTTTATGCCGACAGCCTCTGATAAAAATAATCACCACAGTGGAAATTCCAACACCTAAAGATGAAGGAGCTTCATTTATGGCCCTAGAAACCAATGGGAAAGGGGAGAATGCCACTAACTGGTGTTGGAGTGATTAGAAGAGCATTTTATGCCCTTTGAAAAGCCCCAAAATGATACTACTACGCTGAGACACATGAGGGCACTCTCACCAGCCAGCATTACCAAGCACTTTTTCATTCTAACAAAGGTGGTTTGTTTTTTAATTTATTGGAATGTTTTGTTGAAAACCCTGGTGAATTCCCACTCCCACCCTTGGTCTCGTTGGCCACTCTTGGATGATAGAAAAGAATTTGGCATCAAATGAATTCGTCTTTAACTAGTCCTGGGGGGGTTATTGTACCCAACCACAGTTTTATGGTGAGGCTCCAGTCGGCTTCCCTACTGCAACCTACATGGAAAGGCTTCCAAAGGGCTCTAGATTAGAATATCTCATAAATCACAAAATGAACTGAGATTGTCTCTGAAGTTCTATTTTTATTTTATTGTTGTTTTCAGGCCTTCCCGGAATGCAACACACAAGTATTGAAAAATAATTGCTGGGCAACATTTTAGAAAGACTTGCTAGGCACTCCTTCCACATGGCCAGCAGTTTAGCTGGTTGAGGGCTGTTCATTCTTGTCAAAGGATCCACTGTGATCTACATAGAGGAAAGCTATTTTACAACAAAGCAGCAGGGAGAGAGGACAGGGTTACTGGATTTGGCTTCTAAATGGCTGTTCAAAACAAAAACAAAAAGTTCTGGATACATTTAAAATTTTCTGAAAATCAATGACTCATTTGTTAAAGAGGAACCAAGTACAAAATAAAAGGCACTTCATAAAAACTTCATTAGAATGCTCTCATGAGACTCTAAATGAATTTAGTGCTGGGGAAGGAGGGCACATGGTTTTCTTGCCAGGTCTATCAAGTCTTAGACCCTTCTTCTCTAAGGGGAAGGGTTTGATTCCACCATTTTCAAGGATGTCTCTGCAAAGACTTTTTACAATTAACAGAATAAAATGATCTCTTGAAGAAAGAAGTCTTTTATTCAGTAGGCCTATCCAACAAAAAAATATGATAATTGTTTCAAGCAGAACATTATCTTTGGCTGTTATATCCAAATTATATAATAGCATGGCCTTAAAAGTAGGAAGAAAATACTGAAGAGATGATTCTAAGGACAGGGTGTGGGCCTGGCCTGAATTCATGGATGCTTGGCAGCAATCAGGAGGACCACCCTGGGGTGCTCTCTCTCCCCATTTGGGTAAAATCCTGAACCACTTCAGACCTGAGCCCTTCACGGAGTCCCACTGTGGACCTCGTCAATCATCCTGTTCAAAAGGCATTCTTCCATTCTCTCTTTATCTTATTCCTGTTTCCAAAGCTCACTGGCTGTGTGAGTGTGGTGGTTAAAAAGATAGATCAATGAGTCATAGCTAGCTATGTGATCTTAAAAAATTACTTTACCTCTCTAAGTCTCAATTTCCTCAATATAAAATGGAGATTATAATAGTATCTATTTCATGTCCCCATAATATTACCTATCTGAAGTGGTTGGGAAGATTAAATAAGACAATGCATATAAAGCAATAAGGTATTGCATATAGACTAATGCATATAAGGAGTCTGACATATACATAGTGAGCACTCATGAGATTGGCATTATCATCATCATTAACATTACTATTACTGTTATTCCTAGTTTGTTCCCCTCTCAACTATGATCTGACCTCCACATCCTGGTAATCCATCTTCAGACTCCCAAGGGAAAAATCTTCCCAGTCAATCAAGCACTTAACCTCTCTTGTCCCCGCATCTCCCCTAAGGATTGTCCTTTCCTCCCACTAGGACTCACAAACAAAATGCAGCCAATGTTAACAAGCTTGTCCCATCACACAGCAGAGTTGTTCAAGAATGCCAGGCATGTCAAAGGCCATCATCTTAGCTAACCATCAATGTGGGATGGGTTTACCTAAAAGGTGACACACATTTTATTCTATTATAAATCCCTATATTCTTCATCCAGAGGAGAAATGTGAGCATCTTCTGCCCATCAACAGTCATCTTCTTATGCATGAGATGCAGAAAGAGCACAATGTGAGTGGAAAGGGATTCTCTTTAAGGAGAGGAAATGCTATTTTATATTATTCCAATTCTGTCCCCAGCAAGGAATAGAGGCTGACAGTTATAGCTCCAAGTTTTGCAAGAGAAGTGGAACAGAAGAGAAGAAAAGCCAAGGAGACAGTGATCCCAGTTTTAGAAGACTGCCTCTGGTGATAAAGCTCTGCAAAGGAAGACCAAAGTGCCTCAAAATAGATCTGCTAACACTTCCTTTTTAAGAATGGAAGGGGGGGGATTCTTACGGACAATTCAGAATAACTCATAGTCAAGCTGTATTTTAAACAAGTCTTCTTGTTTCATTGCTGTAGTGATGTAGATTCTGGATCTGTCTAGCTGGGTTGATATTCTGCCTCTGTCCCTTACCTTCCCTAAGCTTTGGTTTCCCCCATGTGAAAAATGAAGGTAAAACCATTGTCTGCCTCACAGAATTGTAATTAATTCAATACACTTGTCCATATAGACCGCCAAGTCCAGTGCCTGGAATGAGAAAAGTGTTGGGAGTTGAAGAAGAAAAGACTAGAGTAAGATTAGACAGGGAGGGACCTTGTCCAGACGAATGATGAAAGACAGTGTGAACCCGAAAGTGTGATCAACTCAGCCCCGTGCCCCTGAGGCCCAAGGACAGCAGTGAGGCAAAGGAGCTTCACACATGGACCCGAAACTGTGTGTCTGTCCAGCACCTTTTGACTTATTTCCTCAGTTTCCACTGTGTCTGATTAGGTGATAGGCAAGTTCCAGAGCAAAGGAGCAGCAAATGGAAGGGAGCTGTAGCACTTAAAGCTGCTGTAGCAAAGAAGCAAATGCACAGACTAAAGGGGCAGTAGAGGCTCTTTAGGTCAACCTCTGAGGCTGCAGAGGGTAAGCGGTCCGCTCAAAGACACGCAGCTAAGGAGAGCCGAGCCAGGGCTGGAATCTGAAGGCGTCTTCGGTTCTCCCCCGCACATCAGACCGCAAGAGGAATGAAGGTGATAATAATAATCAGGCTACTTTATTTCATATATTATGTCCAATGGAAAATGAAAGAGAAGCTTCTATACAGGCATCTTTTCAAGTTCAACTCACAATAGGCTTTGCCTTTTAAATGGGTCACTCTGTATCACCATGGTGACTCTTCCAAAGTTTCCTGGAATCATCAACTGTTTTCTAATGAGGGCACTCCCAAGAACTTGCAACTCCACCAAACAGATAAATATTTCCCAGGAGAAATACTTATGTCCTTAAGCAGTTTAGTCAGCAATTTCTTTTCCTTCTCTACTTCTCACTCAAGGCAGCAGTTGAACGCAGGCTCCTGCATTTGCTTTAGATGTCATAGAGCTCTCCTTTTATAACTTTTTTAATGAACAATTTATTATTACTATTATTATTTTAATCCTGACCTAAGGATCTAACCTGCAGCCTGGGTATGTGCCCTGACTGGGAACTGAACCCTTGGCCTTTTGGTGCACGAGACATCACTCAACCAACTGAGCCACACGGGCCAAGGCCATAGAGTTCTTTTTAAAAAACCTCTTGATTCTGCTGATGGCAAATCCACTTTCCAGGTTTTTGTGTTATTTATATATTGAGAAACAGCCACCTTCTTGCCTCCTATCTTTCTAACTGAGCAGTGAGTATATCACAATTAAAAAGCCTTATAATAGTATGGCTACTTCTCAAAATATATTTTAAAATTACATATGATTCAGCAACTCTATTTCTGCGTATATAGACAAATGAACTGAAAGCAGGGTCTCGAAAAGATATTTGTGCACCCATGTTCATAGAAGCATTATTCATAGAAGCCAAAGCTGGAAGTAACCCAAGTATCCATCGATGGGTGAATGAATAAACATATATAATGGAATATTATTCAGTCTTTAAATGTAAGGAAAGCCTGACACATGCTACAATATTGATGAATCTCAAAGACATTATGCTAAGTAAAATAAACTAGGCCCCAAAAGACAAATACTGTATGATTCCACTTATAGGAGGTATCTAGAGCAGTCAAATTCATAGAGACAGAGAGCAGAATGGTAGTTGCCAGGGGCTGGGGGAGGGAGAAATGAAGAGTTGTTGTTTAATGCATGGGGCCAACTGTATGCACTGTTCTTCACCATTTTATATAAGGGACTTGGGCATCTAAGGGTTTTGATACCCATGGGGGTACTGGAACCAATCCCCCATGGAATGATTGAGATGGTAGATGTTATGTCATGTGTATTTTACCAAAGTTAAAATTTTTGGTCTGTCTCATTTCTATCATCTATGACAATAGGCTCTTAGAGGGATGTGGCTTGTTTCATTTAAATCTTGACAAGCTCCCAAACTAATGCCGTGATCAGTTAATGTTGCTCTGGTTCTGGGCGCTCAGTGAAGTGCTCTCCTCTGTGTTTGAAGGACACTATAAATGGAACATGTGTTTTCAATCTCTTCTCCAGAGCTCAAGGTGACTCTATGATCTGTCTGCCCCTTCGCCACCCCCACTGCCTGGGCTCTGGGTCAGGCCCTCATCATTTCTCATTTAGATTATTGCTCTAGCTCCCTGCATGGGAGTTCTTGTCCTTCCACCACCCTCTTCCTCCTCGAAACTGTTAGAGTGATTTTCCTAACACAGAGGTCAGCCATGCCATTCCCCTGCTTAAAACTTGGGTGGCAGTGATCTACAACTACATGCAGTGACACTATGTTTCACTTATTGACATGAGAGAGCCAGACACAAGAGAGTATATGTGTTAAAAAAAAACACACAAAACCCAGCAAAAACAATCTATGGTGTTAGAAGTCACTATAGTGGCTAACAAACAGGTACATGAAGAGGTACTCAGCATCACTAACATCAGGGAAATAGAAATCAAACCCACAATGAGATATCACCTGCTAGGATGGCTGTTACTAAAAAAAAAAAAAAAAAAAAGTTGGCAAGGCTGTAGAGAAAAGGGAACCCTAATACACTGTTGGTGGGGATGTAAATCAGTACAGTCACTATGAAAAACAATATGGCAGTTCCTCAAAAAATTAAAAATAGAACTACCATATGGTCTAGCAATTCCAAAGGAGTCAAAATCAGAATCATGCAGAGTCCCTGCACTCCCATGTTCATTGTAACATTCTTCTAAATAGCCAAGATATGAAAACAACCTAAGCGTCCATCGACAGATGAATGGATAAAGAAAATGTTATATAAATATATACGTAGATATATAGATATAGATGTAATGGAGTATTTTCAAGCCTTAAAAAAAAAGGAAATCCCACCATTTGTGACAACGTGGATGAATCTGGAGAACATTATGCTAAACGAAATAAGTCAGACACGGAAAGACATATATTGCATGACCTCGCTTATATGTGGAAGCTGAAAGAGTCAAACTCCTAGAAGCATACAGTAGAAGAGCGGTTGCCAGGGGAAGGGGAAACGGGGAGGTGACGGTCAAAGAGTACAAAGTTTCAGTTCTGCAAGATAAATAAGTTCTGGATCTCTACTATACAGTGGGGTTCCGATAGCTAATAATACTGTACTGTATACTTTAAAATTTGCTAAGAGGGTACATCTTATGTTAAATTTTCTTATCATGAAAAAAGAGAGTTATAATAAAGGAGGTAGGAGGAAACTTTGGGAAGTGATGGATATTTTATGGCTTAGACGGTGGTGATGAATTCATGATGTATTCTTATCCCCAAACTCATAGAGTTGTATACATCAAACATGTACAGCTTTCTATATGTCAATCATACCTCAGTAAAGTGGTTAAAAGAAAAAAAGCAGTCAGGATAGCAGCTCCGGGCAGGGATGGGGAGCAGTGGTAGGGATGGTGAAGGGGGCTCCTGGAATGCTGCTAATGTCATTTTTCCTGATCTGGGTGCTAGTAAAATAAATGTGTTCAGTTTGTGAAAATCCATCAAGCTGTACATTTATGTTTTAGATACTCTTCTCTATGTATATTCCTTCAATAAGAGATAAAACGAACAGCATTGTTTGCTTTCCCAGTATGGTAAACCGTCCCCATCTCTCCTCCTACCTTTTCCCCTCCAGACCCCATTCATCTTCCCCAGGATCCAACAGCACCAGATGGCTCAATGTTCTGCAAACACAGCACACTTACTATTTCTCCTGCTGCTACTCACTTTGACAGGAAGCCCTTCAGTTGGAAGTCGACTTATCCTTTGAGGCTCTGTTCAGATATCGCCTCCTCCTGAGATTTCTTTCTGACCACCCTCAGCAAAATTAATGGTTCCCTTCTCTGTGCTTTTACAGGTCTTTGTAATTCTTTCCCAACAGCTGCAGTGGCCATACTGTCAACATTTTTTTTAAAAAACTCAGAGGATTCTTGGTTTAATGTATGAGTTATACTTAAAGGACCAATAGGATAGAAGACTGGGGTCAGGAATGGCCTAGAACATCTAGGCTTTGTATAAAACATTGTAAAATAGTAATTTCTCTGAATTTGTATCTCCATCTAGACCAGAGGTTCTTAATCTTTTTTGTGCCATGAGTCCCTCTGGCAGAATGGTGAAGACTATGGACCCCTCTTTTAAAAGTAACATTTTACTGAAGTATAACAACTGGAAGTGCGCAAATGATAGATGGATGTCGCTCAGAGAATTTGTAAGTGAGCTTGTACACACGTTGCAAACATCTGGATCAACACATAACCCAAAGCCACAACATCCCTCCCAGCCTCCACCCCACAAAAGGGTAGACATGATCTTGACTTCTCTCTCCATAGATTTGTTAACCTGTTCTTAAACTTCATATAAATGAAATCATACAGTATGTTCTCTTTGCGTCTGGTTTCTTTTTCTCGGTCTTATGTTTGTGAGATTCACCCACATTGCCGAATATAGCAATTGCTTATCCATTCTTGTTGCTGGTAGTATTTCATTGTATGAATCTACCACTACCGATCTACCCATCCTTCAGTTGTTTTCAGTTTTTCATTATAACGAATAGTGCTGGTATGGACATCCTTACACAAGGTAAATATATGTCATGCGCTCATTTCAGAGCACTGTTTTTAAATGAATAAAATAAAATATGTTGGGATGCAAACTAAATAAACTAATATGTAGTTTTCAAAATATAAAACAAAGTCTGAGCTATGGTTATGTATGTGCTTCTTTATTAGCACAATTCCCGGATCTAGCAGTGGGTCCAATTACTGTTACAATTTCAAAGTAATGATGTGCGTAAATGAAATTTTGAAATTTCTGAAAAACTACAACATGCTTTAAAAATGTCTGTGATTTCTGTTGGTGACAAAGTAACATATATTATAAACACCTCTGTGATTTGTTATATAAATTCATAATTGAAGGAATATTAAATTTCAAAATAAAGATATGACTTTTTCCCCCCTCCAAATTCAGGAAGTCCCTGAATTCACCTCTGGTCTAGACTTAACCTCCTTAAAAACAAGGATTATATCCTAACCATATTAAAAATTCAGAATCTAACACAAACCTTATCACACAATATAGGTGCTCAATAAATTCTTTAGTATACTAACTCACGAATGCTCATAGCAGACTTTGGTTGAGCATGTACTATGTGCCAGGTATCATGCTAGGTTCTCAAAATGTTCTTTTAAAAAGCCTCATAACAATCTTTTGACTACTGCCCTTATAGATGAGGACAGGAGGCTTGGGTTGGTTACATAACTTGCCAATATTTTACACCAGTAAGTGGAATTCAAACTCAAGTGTTTCTGACCCCAAGGTTCCCAGCTGACCATTAACTTCGAAGTTTTATTATTGACAACTGAATGGAGAGATAAATAAATGAGTAACTAACGGACAAATGGATGAACTTAACCAGTCTCACCTGCTGTTCTCCTAATCCTTGCAGCGAGTGGAACAGTTTCAAGAAGCAACCAGCTAGAACTGGTGATGCAGTCTGGTTGTTGAAGATTATTTTGTGTGAAGCAATTTGGTCCCTTGAAAAAAAATCAAACTCAAGTGCTCACCAGCATTGTTCTTTAATCAACTGAACTGGCATCTAGCAAATTCTTGGTGACAGACGTTTACAGTGCTGAGCGTTAGAAGGCAAGCTCCTGGGCCAAGAGCTTTATTTGTAGTAACCAGAACTTAACCCCAAGTGCACACATCAGGGTGCTTGTGGAAAGTGACCTGATGACCAAATCTCACCTCCTTTCAAGGAAAATGCTCATAACAGTCACAACACCACTCAAAACATTTGGCCCTATCTGAAGTCCACAGGAAGTAGTGGAGGGTATGAAGGAATCCTGTGAGATCAGGGGTTCCAGATTCCTCCCTTGAGGGCTTGGATAGGTGCGTGTCTTTCTAGGGGATCAAGCAAGATAGTCTTTCCATTCTGAGGTTCTTTTTAGCCAAGGGAAACAGATTGGCTTTATCCATTTCTCTTGAAAAAGGTATTTTCCAAGTGTGAACTCCTGAAATTTAAGAAAAGGTTAACTAAATGATTAAATGTATGATCCTGAACTTAACTATTCTTATTTCTTTGTTCAAAAATATTATACAAATAATATTTACACATGTAAAGCCACTCAAATATATAAGCACTTAAAAAGTAAAAAATCAAAGTGTCACTTACCCTCCTAATCCCACTTCTCAGAAGTAAGTCCTGTTAAACATTAACAGTTTCATGTATAGATTTCCAAACTTTTTTCTAAATACATAACAACCTGAAATCCTGCCATAAACTCCCCTGGCCTTCAATAAATATTGACTTTGTTATATTCTAAGAAAAAGAATCACCTTAGTCTTTTCTTAAGCACTCCCTATGTGGAGGTATTTTATTCAAATTATTGCTAATTTTCCCAACAAAGTAGCAGGGTAGGTTGTAATTCCTCTATTTGACAGATAGAGAAACTGAGCCTCGTAGAACTAATGCAATTTGGTGAAGATTTCATCGCTAGTTAAGTGCTTGAGATGGGGTCTGGACTCAGGCTCGCCTGATTTTCTTTCCTCTGTAGTGTACAATCTCTTTTGCCATCCAAGTTTCCAACTCAGAACTTCATAGGAAAGGAGGAAGACCAATGAGTGGAGGCTGAGAAATGCAGAACTCAGCTCAGCTATGGAGCAGAAGGGGGTAAGAGGCCCCCTTTCGTGGAAGGGTGGGGAATTGGTTATCTGTCAGGAGCATTGTAGATGAAACTCCTGTGGTGGATCAGGAGCTGAATAAAATGACCTCCAAGATCCCTTCCAAGTCTACAGATGTACCATTTGACTCCCGCATCCACTGTACAGATAGGGAAACAGAGGTTCAGAATCTTGTAACTTGCTTAAGTTCACAGCTAACTAGTGCAGAACCCAAACATCCTAGAGACTCTTCTACTGTCCTTTCCACCAGAACACAAGATTGTAGGCTTTCTAGCATTTTGTTTATATTTTGAATCCCTTTGCTTACTTGTTGGTGACCTTGGCTAACCTAGGTTCCACCTTGATATCCTACAGTAAACATATGATTAGGGACAGGGAGACCATTGAGTGTCACCCTATATTCTTTTTCTTTTTTTAATGTCTTCCATTCCTAATCCAGTAATAAAAGTATTAATGTTGTATATAAAGAAAGTAATGAAGTAAGGGAAAAGCTGCTGCTTACTCCCAGAAAACACAAAGGCCGAGCCCAATCAGAGGTACGTCCTGTAAAAACTCTGGCAAACTTTTAAAAAGCAGTCAGGGTTGGATCAATTCTATATCCATGGAAAAGAAATTCCATAGTTCATGGAACAGAAAAAGAAAGAGACTAAGGGAGAGTCTGCAAGAGGCGACCACCTTCTGGGCTGAAGCATGTTGTGACATGGCCAGACTACAGAGAAACTGGCTCAGGAAGCCCACGCTGTATTTGAAGAAAGCCCGGAATATCTGAGAATAGAATGATTGATGTCTGTGCCATTCTCTCTCCACACCTAGGTTACTCCCAGATGCAAATCCCAGACGGGTCTCTCAGCTACCTCCCTGGCAAAGAAGTAAAAACCACCAATCACAAAAAGAACCCACTTTTCTGACAGACTGCCACTCATTCCCCCATCTCAGATCCACCAGAACAGAGTATGAACTTTGGGGAACTTGAAAACCGAGTCCTTGTCCATGTATTTGTAGACTTAGATTAGATCCCTAAATTCTTACTACTTTACTTAACGTGAAACCTGAGTAAGTAAATTTCTATCAAGGCTGCTGGAAAGGCCTATCAGTTAGTTAACAAGTAACATCCAAGCAATTTGGCTTCTGGAAGCCTTTGTATTCTGATTACCTGGCTCAGGTAGTTTTCAAAATGTGATTTTAAATATTCAAAGTGAGGGTCCCAAATGGCAGTAGAAGGAAAGACCAGGTGCTGTTTCACTAATTGGTCAAACAGTGTTGGAAGCTGGTAGGAGTAGGGGTTGAGAGCCCAGACTCTGGAGCCATTTTATTATCTGGACTCAAAACCCAACCTCTACCAATTACCAGCTCTTCTGGCAAATTACTTAATTTCTCAGTGGCTCAGTTCCCTTGTTTCTAAGCCAGGATAATAGGAGAATAACTCATGGGGTGTTGTAAAGATTAGATGAGATATTTACATTATAAAGTACTTTGAATAGTACCTAGCACATAGTAAGTGCTCAGCAAATGTTAGTCATCCTATTTTGTTTCAGTGATAAGAAGGATCCCCAACCCTATTTGAAATGAAAACATTTGCCATGCAAACTTTACATGGATTTATATGCAGATTTTGTTGCTATGCTTAGTTTTCACAAATAGCAACCACTATCAAAAATAAAAAATAAAAAATTAGACTGGTGTTTACATTTGATCTTCATTTGTACTGCATATAATCTGCAAGTGATTAGATTTCACTTTTATTATTCCAGTCAAACTATCACAGGCTCTTTATCTCTCCCTGGGAGTGGTTCACACTCAGCATACTTAGTTCAGCATCCTATCTGTTGTGACTTAATTTCAGCAATCACTAGGAATGAAGTGGTGAGAAACTTATATTGTTCCAAGAACATTGCTTATAAGACATGAATTAAGTCAATTTCTTAGAGTCTTAAAGAATTATACATCTTTCTTTAAATGGGGGGAAGGGAGAGGTCAACAAATGACTAGGATTTAACCCAAATGATTCAAAGGACAGGATGTTCTTATTTTCCCCTAGGGGCCACCGAAGGAAATGAGAACTCAGTTTAATATTATGAGTTCTCATGTTCATAAATTGATGTCTTAGATTTATGTGTCCTAGTATTTATGCCCTGCTTTGGAAAGGCTTACCCTGAAAGTTTAGTCTGGAGATAGAAACTCAGGAGCTGGGAAAGCTGAGCAGAAACTATGGAATAAAAGTATGGAGAGTTTCCAGCCAGGTATTTATCTCATGTGAAGTGGAATTTATGTGTCATGGCCCAGCCATCCCTTTACTTCTGACCCCAGTGGTAGAACTGACGTCGAGCCATGGAGCCCTTTCAGGGTCCTCTGCCTGATACAGGGTGCTGTTCAGGCTCTGCTATCAGACACTCACATAGAGTGAAGACTTAGGTCAGTGTGTTCCTGCTCCCGGGAAGAATTTGTTTTAGAAACTTTACCTCTAATTATAGATTACAAGGATTTTAATTGCTGTGTCATAGGTTATACTGCAAGCAACTGAAACCTCTCTAACTTAAGCAAACAGGAATTTATTGGAAGACTAAGGCTCATGGCTTGTAGGATTGAAGGAAAAGCTGAAGAATCGGGGTTTTGGGAGACAGGAGCCAAGTCAGTCCGTGAGATTTTGTAGCAGTATCCACTCGCATTCTCCTCGGGGACCTCCCTCAAGATAACCCTGATCTTCTTAAGTCTTTGTGCTACTCTCCTCAAGAATCAAAAGCCAGAGAGAGAGCTCCTGGTTGGTCCAGCTTGGTGCCCACCCCTTGCCCAGGAGGAGGGCAGGACATCAAGGCCGCAGCAAGAAATACTGAAGCATTCTTACTGGAAAAGGGAATAGCTGCTGCGTGAACAAAAGCATTCATTTACTGTCATCACCAAGTAAAGGAATTTCACACACCTGTACGTAGGTGTGGGACACACACTTTGGAGATGTGGCAAAGGAGGACTATCCCAGCTCTTAAGGAGCCATCTTCCTTCACGCGAAGGTCCCTCCTAAGACATCTCTTCCTGGCCTCCCACCATAGCATTTAATTCGAATGAGAGTAGGAACCCCAGGATTCTTCCAGTGGTTTTCTCTCACAATTTTTCAAATCAATATCTTATGATCTGAGTGTATTTGAGAATACCATTAAATTCTTAAAGCCATACTTTGTAGCCTTTTGGAAGGTATGGTGCTGAAATGTGGTTTCTAAGGTAAGTATTTGAATGAGCACTAATATATCTAAATCCCTGCTTTAGACCATAGCCCATCTACGGTGCTGGCTAAATATGCAATTTCCTGAGTAAAGTCCCCAGACCTACTAAAGCAGAGTCCCGGTGGGCAGAGGTGAGGGCGAGGGCTGATTCTAAACGTTTAATAAGCTGCCCAGGTGGTTTTAATGTGCACTTAAGTTTGAGAACCACTGAACCAGTCTCAACAAATCCTAATATTAATGGAGCATATACCCTGTACCAGTCAGTGTCCTAGACCCTAGAGATACAACCATAAACACTATAAACCAATTTCTTGTTCTTTTGAAGGTTCTTATGGGGAGGAAAATAACGATGAAGAAGTACCAAAAAACTAGCAAGCTAATTAGAGAGTGCAGTAAGTACTCTGAAGAGGAAAGAGGGAGATCTCCAGCTTAACATAGCCAGACAGCAGTGTTCACTTTTGCCTGCCATACTCTTTTTTCTCACGTCTTCTCTGTCTCAGACCACTGTGTCCCCACCTGCAGATCATTCTGGATCGATTCTTCTCTTTCTTTCCTTTCCTTACCCCCTCCCCCCATGCACTCTATCAGCTCTACCTCCAAAATATACCCAAGTCCAATCATTTCTCATCTCCACAGCCACTCCTACGACTAGATTCCATTTCCTCTTGTATGAACGACTTTAATGGCTTCTTAACCGGCTTCCCTGCCTCTAATCGCACCTCTAAAGAGTCCATTTTCCACACAGCAGTGAGAGTGAAATTTCAAAAATGTAAACAAAACCCTGTCCCGCCCTTGCTTAAAAGCTCCCAAAAGTCAGCTCTCACCCTGATCTATCAGATCTATATGATCTAGTCCCTGCCCAGCTCTCTGGCCAAATTGGGGGCCCCTCTGTCCCTTGCTCGCAATGTTTGAACACCAAGCTTGTGCCTGTCTCATGACCTTTGACCTTGCTTTTCTCTCTGGCCAACAACTTGGGATCATTGGGGTCTCAGCTCAAATGTCACCTCCTCAAAGAGGCCCTCGTCATCCACCCTAACTAGAGCAGCACTCTACCCCCACCGGAGTCATTTTCAATGGCCTGTTTTATTTTCTTCAGAGCCCTTAGCATCAGAAATAACCTCACATATCAATCTGTTTATATGCTAACATCTGTGTTTTCCCAGGACAATAAAAGCTTCATGAATGCAAGGAATTGTGTCTCCTTTATTCGCTGGGCTATCCCTAGAACCCAGAACAGTGGCTGGCACATAGTAGCAGTTCAATAAATACTATCTTCTCAATGAATGAAAATAAGTGAGTGAATTAATGCAAAGCAATTGGAGATGGGGCTATCTAAACAGGCGATCAGAAAACTAAGGCTGTGTTCTCGGGGTTATGGGTTTGGGGATCGCATAAATTCTAACTTTGCCCTACACAGACTCTTCATTCCAGGCAAACAGGTTTACTTGCTGTGCTAACAACACACCTTGTACTTCCCAGTGAAGAGGCCTAGGTGGTGCATTCACCACAAGCACAGCCCTCAGCGAAGTGCTGGGGAACCTGTCTTAGAAAGTACGTACGTATTTTGTTCCTGCCACCGCCATCATCAGAGGCCTTTCTCCTCTCTCTTCCCCCATCACAATTCTGCTCTTCCTACTCAGAGACGTCGCCCCTGTTTTCTCTAGTGGGAATTGACCTCTCTTACCCAACTTCTTTAAAACTCTCTATATATACTATTTAGCCTGTTGCTGCTATACTTGTACTTTTTTTTTTTCTGAGAGCCTTTTAAAATATAATTTAAAACTATATACTTGTTAAATGCATGCCTTGGGCAAGTTATTTAACCTCTCTGAGCCTTAGTTTCTTCATTTAAAAATAGTATTAATGACCCTGATTTAACATGATTGATAAGATTATTAAATATAACATATTGTAAATAAAATGCCAAGAATAATGCTTGACATATAACCACTCATTAAATGGTAGCTATAACAATTATTATTTCTTCTCATTGTTAATAAAAACTATAAGAATTACATCTCAATAATTATTAAAATAGAAAATAATATTGATAGTAAGGCAGGTATTTATTGAACATTTACCATTTGCTAGGAGTTTCACATGTATTATCTCATACATGGTGATTTTGCAATCCAGTTGCTTCATACATTTGTGTTTATTTCCCAACTAGGTGTTTAGGGCATAGGTTATGTCATAAGGTTTCTTTTTAAGTAATCTTCCCAGTGCCAGACTAGTTCATAATTTAGAGCAAGTGCTCAAGAACTATTTGTTGCAAACAATACAATGAACTGTAGCTCTGAAATTTAGTGACTTGCATTATGTCAGATTATAAACTGGTCTGAAAAATCAGATCAATTTGGTTTATAATTTAGAACTTGGGTTTAGATATATCAGCTGTTTAAACAGCATGCTGGTGAAAGCTCTGCCTTCCATTCATTCATTAAATGCTTCTGAACACCTACTACATGCCACATTTGGTTTTAGGCAACTAACAAAGGCTTCAAATAAGGAAATGAAGGCATTCATTTGTCTGTATATCCGGCATGTTTATAAACTCCATTTTTGCAGTTATTTAGTCCTTCCAAGGGACTGGCTCATATGTTGGAATGTAAGCACTTACAGAATATACAAAATATACGGCATAATGAACACTTTAGGCTCTGGAGTCAGAAAGCCTGGGTTGAATCCCAGCTCTACTAATTCTTTGCTCTAAGATCCTGGCAAGTTACTTATCCTTTCTAAGCCTCAGCTCCTTCATCTCTAAAATGAAAATAATAGTACCTACCTTTAAAGATTATTGTAGGTATGAAATAAAATAATGCATATAAAGCATTCAGTACTGGCATACTATAAGAAACCAAAAATATTAGCTATCATTAAATTTCGAGTTCAAATTCCTCTACCGAGCATATTAAGGACACTAGACAAAAAGAAAGCACCTGGAAACTCATTTTTGAACAAGGAGAGAGGAGTTGAACTTATACTTAAGTTTCATTATGTTTCAGGCATTAGAGTAGAAGCTCTCCATATGTCATTTAATTCTCACAACACAGTCAAACACATACTATTTTACAGTGAGGCTGGCAGGACTCAGAGAGGTATCATACCCAAATTTACCCCAGAGACATGGTGGAGCCAGAGTTAATCTTCTCTGAATCCCTGTCACAAAAATGTAAAAGGACCCACCTACATTTCACTCATCATGTCTCTGAGATCCTACACACATTGCATTGTTTCTAAAGGATACCTGTGTCCAAATTTTGCTGTACAAGAGAATCACTTGGGGTGCTTTAATTGGGGTGCTTTAAACAAAAACTCACTTGAGGGGCCCACCCTAAATGATTGTAATTCAAGGATAGGGCCCAGGGATCAGCATTTTAGGAAATTCCTAAATCATGAATGTGTTAGAAAAGGAAGACAGAGAATGTAGTTCATTGTTTTAGACAATGTAAATTACAAGTATTTCTGTTGCAGATAGTTCCCAATCACATTCTCAAAATAGTGCCACAAGGATTAGAACACCCAGATCTAAAATCACGTAACTCAGACATATATATTAAAGAATAGTTGAAATCTTAAGGCATGTGATCATATGATGAAAAGGTACATAGGTAAACTGACTCATTTTAGGATTACATAGCAACTGTATGTTTTGTGTTCACTTTGCAGTTTCTCTACACAGAAACTGATAACTTAAATTGATTTCGTACGAGTTTTTATATGCTACCTGTCGGTGGGTCTCTCATTTGGAGTATCTTATTTAGAGCAGTTGTTTATTTACTATTTGTTTTTTTACCACAAGTTATTTATTTAGCTATGATGACTTTAAAAGGCTCACCAAATGGAAAATGAACAAATAAGGATAAATACCTTAAAAAAAAAAAAAAGCAGGAGAACCCCGAGGATGATAGTTCATTAATGTTACAGACCTTATCAGGCCTGATTACTTAAACAGTTGTATAAGGACCTGTCAGCTATTTAGCTGAGGTAATTCCTTTCAAATAAACCATATAGGTCACATAGTGCTAATAAAATATGTTGATGAATCCCTGCGTATTGCCCTGATTACGTCTCCTTGGGGAATGGAGAACTCATTAGCATGAGTTCCCTGTCAGTCCTTCCTGCTCTGTTCCCCAAGTACTTTCCAGATGGGCTTGGCATAAAAGGGTGATCGAAATGTATGTAGCAGGCCAAGTTTTAAATGAATGGCTCATCTAACCCCACTGATTAAATACATGACATTACGCAGGATGAAAAGGCTGTTGTGCTTCATTGACTTTACTTTTCTATCTGAGAGCTTTAAAGAGGGAAAGTTGGGGGAAGGCATGGGGGAGGGCTCTGTCTGTAAATTCTTAGCTTTTCATATTCAACTGCAGATGCATATTTCCCAGACCAGGGGGAAGCTTTAGAACTGAGAGTTAAACTGGGAGCAGCAGGGTGTGCGGGTTGTATGTGTGTGTGTGCAAGCACACAGGGAGAAAGATAACCCTGTTTGCTTTCTGAAATAACAAGTAGCAAAACAGGTTGTTTAGGGTAAAGTCCCTTGAACTAGATATTTAAGTACATCTGCCTATAATAATACCTTGTATTACACAGTGCCTTGAAAATTTCAAAGCATTTTCACCTTTATTATTTCATTTGAACTGTACGACAATCCTATAAGTACGTACAGCAGGTATTATAGCCGCCGCCACCACCGCTTAAAAGGTGGCTAAACTGAGTCACAAGCATGTCAAGAAACTTGTGTGAGGTCACAAAATCGGTTGGTGTCACAGCTAGAAGAACTAGAGCACAGGAATTTTGAAACCTAAGCCTGTGTTTTCTTGGCAGAAAGTGTCTCGGGTACTGTTTGATCTACCCAGAGTTCATGTGGAGATTTGTGGCTACAATATAGCTGGAGAATACCAATCAGGCATGCCCAAAGAGCTCTACAGAAAGGAGATTGTTTCTCTTAGACCAGGCCTGTGTTAGAAAAGCGGGGGAGAGAATGCAGTCAGTTGTTTTAGACAATGCAAATTACAAACAAACAAAAACACTTTGTAATCAGTTTCTAGATATTTGGGGGGCTATTCATTCATTAATTTGTGTATTTACTTTTAAAGTATCTATTAAGTGTCTTTATATAAGAGACTGTGCTTAGCACTTTTGGGAAGGTACAAAGGAATGCATTTAATTTGGGGGGTTTGCTTTGAATTATACAGATAATTGCCATTATAGCCATTGGCCATTACCACCTGGTAGAGGAAATAAAATGCCTCCCTTGCAGAAGAGCAAGACAATCAAAAACAAATGAAGAAACTGGGCGATTAATTTCCTTCAATTTTCTTCCTATAGGAGGCTTCTTTTTTTTTTTTAAATCAAGGTGATAAAATTGTCCTGTGAGGTACACAAAACACAAAATTTGCTGTGTCATCTAATACAACACAGACTTTAACTGTAACACCTCCTTGAAACTAAGGAGAGTGGTCTTAGGTTAGTGCCAGGTTCCTTATCAGGAATGCCAGATCAGGATTTAAGAGAAAAATGTTAGCATCCAGTCCAAAAAGTAACTTCCAAAAAGTTACTCTACAATACTTTTCCCTGCCGGACTCCAAAATGAACTTTCCCTCTTGGCAGGCATGCTGAAGGATGTAGACAAAAGGGATCAGAGGCAACAACGGGCATAAGAAAACTGACAAAAGTTGAAGGCCCTGTCATTCCGTGGAACCTAAGCAAGAGTTTGCTAGTGCATGTCGTAAGATTCCTTGGAGGTCACTTAAAAAGGAAAAAAAGAAATAAAAGAAACATTTCCCTGGACAAATTTCTTTGCTTCCTAGCATAAACACCTCCAAACCAGAAGGCAAAATGTATGCTAATATTTACATACATTATAAGTACTTGCTTGATGTATTTCTTTAGTTTATGCTATATATACACAAATAGTGTCATTGACTGAAACCACTTTTTTTGTTGTTGCTGTGACAGGTCTTGCTCAGTTCCCAATGTGAGTATGTCCTGTTGTTTATTTGCCTTGTGCGTGCCTGTGAAAAGTGAAGACTCAGAGTTAACCTCACCTCTGTCTCTACTCTGTCCCCATTTTGCTTCTCTGTGTGTCCAGTTTTTCCACTTGTGATATTACAGGTTAGAGTCAGTGAACTCTAAACTCTATTTTGACCATATCATCTGATGATGCTCCAGTTTTTAAATGTTTTTGTTGCTATTAAACATACATTATGTATTCCAGTCGATCAATATCCTAAGCGATCTAGTAGGATCCTGCTTCAGGAAAATTTATCCTAAGTCAAATAAAATTAAGTTTATTCCTGAATAATGATAAATAACAAACCTGGTTATACATTTAGAATATTTATTTTTAATCCAACTTTTCAGAAAAAGTAATTTAGAGTGAGGCCTACATGCATTAAATAACAAAAATATAAACATATAAATGTCATAAAAGCATAGTATTTTGGAATGCTAAAGGAAAATTTCAATCCATTGTCCTCATTTTACAAAATAGGAAACTATGGAACAAAAAAGCTTTACTTGTTTAGGCTCACACAAGTGGTTAAAAAGGCTGTGCAAAGAAAACCAACTGCAGAACATTTTCTGTATTTTTCTCTATTCATATTAAGACCACACCTCTTCATTTACCTATGAAGAAAAAAAATCACCGACCAGTGCTTAAATCAAGGAATACTATTAAAAATAACATTTAAAGTTATAATGTAGTCTCTTGAGTTCCTCATGTATGGACATATCACATTTTAACAGTTTAAGTAGAATATTTGCTTGCATTTAAAGTTAATCTGTTTATGAGTTAAATTTTGCTGACTTCTGGATTGTCACTGAAATAGCATAGTACTCTGCTATTATTCTCTAAAATTATTTTAGATGTTATATATTTTTGGTTTTTCTATAAATAACTGTGATTTTTATAACATCCGAACAGATTAGCCTCTGTCAATAATATATTTCCTAATACTGATACTCACTGAAATCCCAGGTATGCTTGTATTAGTAGGACCTGACTCCATTGCTCCCAGTCACATAAATGAGTTTTATTATTCTTTTCACATTCTTGTATTAAAAACTACATAACTCCCCTTTATTATAACGTCCGTTTTGGCGCAATGATTGAAGATTAAATATCAGCACAAAATACGAATCGGTTTCAAGGCACACGGCTTTATTTTTGCATGGACGCCAATGCTTGAAGTTATCAGGGCTGTTTAAAACCAGTGCCTCTGGCATTTATTTCATTGACTCACACTAAATCGGTCCCTCCATCACCCAGTTAATTTTAACCTTGAACTCCCACAGCTGTACTGCTTTACTCAGCCCCAAAAAACTCCCTGCTTCCACCCTTTCTGCTTCGTATGAAGCAATAGCAGGGAGGAAAAACCAAACCCAGTCCTTTAAGAAGGATTCCGCCTCCCCTCTTATAAGCAAGCGCCGCATGCTAATCGTGGAGTCTCCACGAAGTCACACACTTTACTACTCAGCCTTGGGAGAAGCTGCTGCTGCTGCTGCTGCTGCTGGCTGCTGGCTGCTGCTGCTCGCGGCTGCCGCTCCGCCGCGGGCCGAGGCTGCAGGGGTTTCTGTGCAGCACTGCAGACTCCACACCTAGAAGCCTCGCGTCTACTGCCCTGCGCGCAGGGGAGCCTTGGATCCTCAGCAGGTAAGCAAGATCTTTTCTCCATTTTGCCCAGAAACAGTGCGAAAGGGAAGGATCATGGAAAAAATCGCTCATCAGACATGCTTAGAATGGGCTGTGTTAATTTGCCTTCCTTTGATTGGGGGGGGGGGGGTCCTAGATGTGTGACTGGCAAATGCCCTGTATAGTGGAGACTATTGTCTGATAGGTGCCCTCAACATACTTTTTTTTTTTTTTTTTTTGGCTATTCATAAAAAGGCTAACCTTGATGCATGCAAGGCTTTTCATTTTTTGCTTTTTAAATGCAAAAAAACCCCCAAAAAACAAAACACAAAAAACACACCACATCCAGCCACTCCCAATATCTCTCTCAAATACTGCAGATATTTTTAAATGCCAAATTAAAATGACAGGCTGGGCATTTTTCAAGTGTGTTCTCCCCAAAGCCAGGAAGCCTTCCCCACGATCCCTTAGGGGTATTTAAAAGCCATAAAGCATGGCTAGATTTTGAGCAGATGGGAGATGGTGGTAGTCTAAAACGTCTATAGCCTCAGTCCAGTGAAGACAGAAAACGAGGGTAAATGAGTCACAGTTTGTGCCAAGACGAGGTTCATTTTCCACACTTCGTATGTTGGGGAGAGGAAACTACATTTTAATTAGCGTGTTTTGGGGGAAGAGGGAGGAGGTGAAGATGATGGGATGGCATTTAAGGGGGAAGGAAAGGAAATGGACTGCGGCCAGTGCCTCGGAAACGAAGGGACCCAGGGTGGGGATTGAAGTTAGTTGTGCGCCTGAGGGTGGGGTTGACCCGAGGGACCGTGAGTGGCCGGAATGGCGCTTAGCCGGGCGAGCTGGGCAGTGCGCGCGCCGGGGGCGACGTGGGTGCCGCAGGGTGTGCAAGCCGCGGGTGGCGGAGAAAGGTGCGAGTTGCTCGGAGGCCTATTTGGGGACCGGGCTGCGGCGAGAGACGAGCGTGGGCGGCCCAGTGTCACCTGTGGGTGACCCCCCCCTCCCTGTAATTGCGCCCTGCAAAGTTTCCCAGGCCCCGCGTTCATTTCCAAGGCTGGCGGTGCCTCGACTTCTCGCCTCCAAGAGGTCAGCTCTGATAATGCCACCAGGCCAGGGGCCGAGGTGGGGGTGAAGACCCGCCCCCGCCCGGGGCGAAGTGCAGCAGGGTTGAGAGAGCCCCCGCCCTGCCCCTCTGCGTTGTAAGGGGGGGGGAGGCGCCCCCACTGGCAACTGTGCTCCGGAGAAAAACCCAGGCCCCTCCAATGGGGGGCGCGCGGAGCTTGAACCGCAGCAGCGACCTGACGCTCAAACCAGCAGGCAGCGTGGGCTCCCACAGAGGCGGCTCGGCCTCGGGAACCGGGGTCTCGCTCGGGCTGGGGCGGGCGACTCGGCCGAGGCGCTCCCCTCCCCTCGCCACCGGGTTTCCGTCTGGGTCGTTTTCCCCACACCCGACACTCAGGGGACGCCGCGGATCCGAGCTGCTTCGCCCGAGGAGGCGGTGCCAGGCAGCCGCCCCGCGCCGAGCCCTCGCGGGGGCCCCCCGGGCCGCGGGTTCAGAGACTGGGTGCCCGCGCGTTCGGAGGGGGCCGCAAGGGGCGGGGCCGAGGCTCCGGAGGGGCGCGAGGGGGCGTGGCCTCGAGGAGGCGGAGTCAGGGACGTCCGGCGATTCCGAAGGGCGGGGCTAAAGCGCGCGGGGGCCCGGGGGCGGGGCTAGGGGCGCTCGGGGGCTGCGAGAGGCGGGCCTGTAGGGGGCGGGGCCAGGCACGCTGGGGGCCCTGGGGCGGGGCCGCGGGCGCTCGAGAGGCGCGGGGCTAGTCCCGCCAGAGTGCGAGCGGCCCTCCCGTAACGGTCGCCAGGACGAGGGGCGGAGGGGAAGGGAGTGGGGTTGAAATTATATTTTTGAGAACGAGAGCGAGAGGTTTCGGCGACTCAGGTGCCGCCGCTTCCTGCTCCGCAGGGCTCTGCGCCTAGTCCCACCCTCCTCACGCCCCCTCCCCTTCTTCTGCCCTCTCCTCGGGAGCGGTGCGGAGCCGACCGTGCGGTGCTGAGGAAGCGGCGGCGGCGGATCGGGCGGCCGCGGCGGCGGCGGAGGAAGAGGGAGGGAAGCACAAAGCCGGCTGCGCGCTTGGAGGTAATCCTGAGGGGAGAAGGCGCTGCGGCTCGGCCCCTCCTCCGGCGGGGACGGCGGTCGCCCGCGCGGGCTGGGGTGCGGCGACCCTCAGGGGGCTCGCGCGGGGTAGAGCGCGCGGCGGCCCGGGAGCCGACGGGACTTCCTCTTGGCTGCCCCCGCGGCCTCAGGTGACCCCCTCTCCTCACCGAGGGGCCGGCGTGGGAGCTTCGGCTGGCCCGAGGGGAGGGGGTCTGCGCGGCGGGTCTCGGGGCGCCGCGGGGTGGGCCCGACTCTCCCGGGCGCCCTCCGGTTTCCCGCGGGAGGCGGGGCGTTGTAAAAATCCAGAGCTCGCCGAAGCTCCGGTGACCCGGGGACCTTCCACTCGGAAGGTGCGCTCCGGGGGCGGGGGGGGGCGGGGAGGTTCCCGCGCTTGGAAAAGGTGGAGGCGCCGCGGGAGGGAGCGCTGGTTTGGGTTGCTTTTCTTACTTAAAAAAGTTTTTGTTCCAAGTAGAAAGTGTTCTACCACCTTTCTCTTGTAATCCGCGCCCCCATCCCCCCAGCGCGCGCGCACCCCCCGACCCCCCCCACCCAGCACCCCTAGAAACACACACACGCCCCCTCGGTTGAGCTTCCTACCGGGGTGACAGGCGGAGCTGGCCGCAGGTCGGCGCGCGGCGCTGGGACGCGTCCAGCGCCTTTGGAGGTCTGCTGTGATAGCCGAGGCGGGACGGCGGCGGCAGGTAGAGAAGCTAGGCCTCTGCTGGGATGCCAGGAATGGCCTCAGGTGAACTTTTTTGTTGAAGAGATTTAATTGCGAGTAGGTGCCCGTTTAACAGGGGAGCGCGAGGCAAACCACTAATTTCTCTGGCACACGTGCAGTTGCAGCTGACCTGCTGGGACGGCGTGGAGAGAGGTGGAACTCAGCTCAGCCCCGAGGCCCTGCGTGGCGATTCCACGCGAGTCCGGTGAAGCCTCGGACACGGTTCTGGAGACGGGAACCAGCTACGCATTAAAGGGCACGATTGCGTCGCAGGATACACTTTAGACTGGAGCAGTAGGAAATGGTTACTTTTCTTGGAATCCAGGGCTTCTGCGTCGTGCCCAGCGCATCTTAATTTTGGCTTTAGGAGACTTCTAATGAGGATGTTGTTAAAGAGAGTACAGCGTAATTTGTCGTTTGAAAATTAAGATGCTTAACTGTTAAAAGTTTTTGTGTAATTAGATGTGTTGAGTTACTTTTGGGGCATGTGGATAGTTTTATGCCTGAGTCTCAGTAGCGTTGTACTTGCCCTGTAACTCGCTCTCTTTGCTTAAATTAAGCACATTAACTCTGCAGAGGGAGGACCAGAAAAAAGTAAATAAATAAAAATGGCTACTTGGCTACATTTAACTTTTAATCTTTTTAAGGAATTCAGTCTGTGCTAAATCTTAATATTGACCTCAAGTGCTGGCATGTTGGTAGTAGTTGCTTTTGAAGAAAGAAACGTGGTGTGTCTATTTTGCATGTTAAACCTAATTTGATACTCCTTGAAGTAGTTGAGGATGAGGCATTCAGCATTTTGTAGCTTTTTACATGTGTGATATCAGGAAATGTTTGGTAAACACTTGACAAATGACCTAGGTGATTACCTACCTGGGAAATATTTTACGTGATGGAAGGATTGTATTTTCAGAATATGAATTTTATGTTCTGAAAAAGAACAAGAAAATTATATTGTACACTCTGTTATTTCTACCCCTTTTTTCAGTGTTATTCTGGAATGAATGTGAGTTCTGCTCAATGATGTTTCAAGTATGGATTTGGTCTTTGTAAAACCAGAATGTCTTTTGAGACTAAGAGGACAGAGCATCAGTCCACCTCCCACACACAGTCCTAAAACCTAGCGACAGGGTGGGACTCAACATCTAAGGTTGTAAGGCTTCCAGAAGCAGGCCTATTGTGTGTGTTTTTATCTTACCTAAGCCTACACAGTTATTAGCTGTTTAATGCCACCTATCTCAAAGCAGTTTGGTACCAGATTTGGGCAAAACTTGTGCATGTCATCAGGGTATAAGAAGCATTTCTACTGAGGGAAGAAATCACATAAAATCATAGAAACCCAACTCTGAACAAACTGAGTTTATAGAATGTTGTGGAACAATAGTATAAGAACCTTGGCTTAACCAGTTGTTATATGTAAAGTGCTTAGAATGTAGTCTGGTGCTGAGTAAGTGCCTTATGTGTTTATCATCAGTATATAAAATGACACTTATTTTGAAGATGGTTATATCATGCTACCCACCAAGTGAAGACTCAGCAAATATTTTTAACAGTCAATATTTATTTGCTCTACCTCTGTGCTAGGCTTAGTTTTATATGATTTAACTTAATCCTCATGACAACCCAGTGACTAAACAGTGACGCAGAGAGGTTAAGTATTTTACCCAAGATATACAACTACCAGGTGCCACACGCTAGTTCTGAATCCAGGGTCTGGCACAAGTGAGCCCTTAAACTCCATCACATCCCTGGAAACAGTTGCAAATCAATGATACTTCACAGTATCCCCAAGTGTGCACTGTCTTGCTTAGCCACACCTTCCAATATTAATACCACCAACAGATTTAAATTTGAAGGGTGGTGATTAATTTGCATTAAGTAGAATCACCTTTTTACTTTGGAAGAGGATTCTCACACAGCATATGTTTAGCTAGACTGCTATACTGTTATCTTTTTAATTACTCATGGCATTAAAGCCTTTTTTTTGCTTGCCAGGTAATATAGGGCTCCAACTGGTCCAGCAGGCACTGGTGCATCTACGAGAGATTCAGGTTCTACGCTAGATCAGTGGCCCTGATCTTCTGATTACCAGCACCATATCCACCTGAGATGGATTTTTAACTTTTTGTTCTAAATTCCACCTGAATTGCCTCCTAAAATTAGCCTTAAGTGAAAAGAGATAACTTGTGGCTTCACTCACATTCCTCATGGAACTGTGTTGTTGCTTCATCAGTGTAGTTGATAGGTGAAGCAAAATTAGTTAGAACTTAAATTAGGAGTCATTTTAAGTAATGTATAGAATTATTATTGTAGAGAGCTGATAAGTCATTTGTTGTAGTGAGATGTAATATAAGGGGAAAATATTTAAAAATAAGCATACATTGAATTTAAAAAGCTGAAGTTGTATCAAAGTCACAGGTTACTAACTAATCTGTTTCTCACATTAAATAAACACTAATTTTTGGCTCCAATTAATATTGAGTGCTATTTCTGATTTCTTTGGAAAAATTAAGTTTATAGAGTTTGAATAGAAAAAAATGTCTACTCCATAGTACTAGTCTTCCTTTTAAACATAGACACCCTGTTTGAAATTAATTGAGCAGTCATAGGCTGTGTCGTGTCAAAATGAGTGACGTAATACTTTATTTCATGTCTTCTCTGTTAATGCTTTATCATTTGATCTTGGGGTCCATTCCAGAGCATTTATAGATGAGATTGTTATGAGGCCTTTCAGGTTCTGCCAGAGACTAAGTTCTCTTGGCCAAAAGCCAAGGCAATCTCAAATTTTTACTGTAATGGCTTGTACATATTAAGAATCCTCTCTAAATCACACAGGTTAGAAGTCTCACTAACAGTGGCTTGAAAGAAAAAAAAATTTGTTATCCCTTTTGCATAATAATTAGACGAATTTAATTATTTCTTCCAGTAGTAGCTAATTATGGACACACATGCGTGTAACCATGCTCCTTGAGGGATACTCTTCCTTTCAGGTAAAGTTCACCTGGCATTCATGCAATATTTGAATACCAGCACCAACAGTATGCATAGAACAAGAACTATAACTGAAAATTAACCAAAAGTGTTAGAGAAAAAAGGTTCATGGAAATTTCCTTTATTTATTTCATGTGTATTTTGATGCTGATTTTTAAATATCTGGACAAGTTTCAAATTAAAATTCAAAGTTATTTACACAGTTGAAAACATTTTTGAATGTTCGGAAAGTACTGTGTAACTTACCCTAAAGCCTTAGATGATAGCATAGATGAAAATCAGAGTCTCTTGCTTCCTTAAACTATTTTTTGTTGGGTATCTTTAAAAAGCTTCATTAATAAACTCTTTTGCATTTCTAGGACATTACTTACTACACTGAAAGAACGATTTAATGAAGAGTATCTTAGAAACCTTAAAGAATGAATGTGGCTGTCAGTGCTGTCTAGCACAACCCAAAAAGTAATAGCCTGATCACCAAAAGGTATAAAGTAGATGGAACACATCTTTGATGTTGAAAGGATTACCATTCTAGTAAATTTCCTTCTTAGGAAAATAGTATAGACTAGTTTTTAACTATGTGAACAAGCTGTACTGTTACTATAAAAGATGTATAGTCTTTCACATATAATTATATCTTTAGAGTGAGTTTAGATCTGAATTAAGCTTTTACCTGATGTCAGTCTGATGTGCAGCACCACCATATACTTTACATTTACTTTTTTTAAAAAAAGTTGGCTCTAAGTAAAGCTTAATTGTGAATGGTAAGATTCCCTGATGTTAGATGAACTTTGAAACCTCTTTGTTTCAAATTGCCTGAACCTAGGCCTGAGGATATTAATGTATATATAGGTAGTACATTAACTAGCATTTAAGATTGCTACCTCCTCAGACAAGGCTACAGTTTGAACCTCAGGTTATAAATGTCATTTTTTCTGTAGTAGGCATACATGATTTCCATAGGATACAAATTTCCCACAACCAGCCAGCCAGGGGGTAAAAACACTTCTTAGAAACTTAAGGGCATAACGATATAATGTTCTTAAAATAAGTGTCTCAAGTAGTATATTGTATATATTAATAAAAAATTTTAATGCTTACAATGTGCACTCAGGCAAGTCAACATTAAGGTAAGCAATGGATGAAACAAGATGAAAACCTAAGTAACATACATGAAATTATTCTTTTGGTAACTCTCATACCCCTT
The DNA here is from genome assembly GCF_054644295.1 of Miniopterus natalensis. Lineage (NCBI taxonomy): Eukaryota > Metazoa > Chordata > Mammalia > Chiroptera > Miniopteridae > Miniopterus > Miniopterus natalensis. The sequence continues at coordinate 47,990,389 of NC_142094.1, forward strand.
TAAATAAATTCGTGTAATTTTTTACTTTCCCATCTCCCACATAGGAAGTGCTTGCTTCCTTGGATGGTGGCGGGGAGGGACAGTGCAGGTGTGAGTTCAGAGCCTGCTTTATTCAGCTCCCATGGCCATTGTTGGCTGCCTGATAGGGGAGCTGGAATTATAACGATGTAGAAAGCCATCAGGCTGGAGAAATGCTGAGTTTTTCAGCATCTTGGGGACTTGACGTATGCCTTTAATTTGTCACCATCAGCAGTATTTGCGTGAAGTTCTTCCACAATGGCTCAGCTCATCCTTTTCAAGGAATTTCCTTCTTCCTTTTCCATACGATATTCTCATCCTGTCATCTTTTGATCTTCGGGAACGACTAAATGCCATAGCAGAAAGATGGGTTTACTCAATATCCTCGTAGGAAACATAATCAGGCTTATTTGGTACGTCTAAAAGAGTGTATTTTGGCATCATGGCCTCCCCGGGGACTCTTTAAGAGCACTCTATTTTTAATCCTTCAGAAATTAGAGCCAGCAACTGTTAACTGCATTGTCACTTTTCATCTCATTTGTATTATTAATATATAAGAAAAAGATTCTGCAAAGTCAGCCTTTTAGTATCGAAGGAAGTGGTTGGGGAAGGGTGATGGTCAGAGCTCAGTCGGGGCTGTGAATGGGCGTGAGTGCACAGGGTGGGAGGTGGAAAGGGGAAGGGGGCTGGCTCTGAAGTTGATGCATTGGTTCCACTCCTTATCCTCAGTCCTGGCTTTCTGTTGTTTTGTTTTTTAACTTAAAAACAGTTTTCCTCTTACCTTCCTGCTATGACTGTTATTGCCAGGACTGAGTTTTATCTCTCCCAGAGAGGTGGAATTTTTAAGGTGATTCTGTATCATATTGCTGAAAAGTTTGGCTTTCAACTGGAGGTTATACTAAATGGAATTTCCTTCCATCTCCACAGCTGTCAGCTTTTTAAATTACAAATAAGATATCAAAACAAAAGTGTGAGAAAGCTTACTCATCATGTAATAGTTGGGATTCATTATGTATTAAAGTAAAATACATATTATTAATGAATTGGAAATCCATATTGCTTTATACACTCTTTTTTGGAAAACTATATAATAATTTTGTACTAGGATGTTTGATTCTTTTTAAGTGGGTATCAAATTATTTGCAACCAAAAATGTTGAAAGTAATATGAAAGTAATGCATCTTTTATTGGTCTTAGTGAATGTTGATAATGACAGAAGTCATAGTTCTCTAAACACTTTGTTATCATTAAAAACGCTAATGAAATTTTTGATGGATAGACAAGGATCTGATTACTGACCACTGAAAGACTGTCACTTCTATAGCCGAATGTAATAGGGAAGGAACATTTCATGCCTAAATGAGAAGAGTGTATCTGCTTGACAGAGTGAAGTCTCTGAGAAGCTGGTCACTTGGTAATCACTTAAGTTAGGTTATTTTATGTTGTGTTTGATGTTTTATAATCTGAACTTGCCTGTGCTCTTTAAAAGTGTCCGGCTGGACCATCAACTTTTGATGAATTTTTTTCTGGAGGGATTGTGATTATCAGCTAAGTACTTTGAAGAGAGAATCTCTGCATTGTATCACACCTGAATGTCAAAGAACATGTTTCTTTGAGCTTGTTTAATTTGGGCTGAAAGGGAAGAGTGCTATCTGTTGAATGGCCAGCATCAAGTTGAGCAGCCCCAACTTTTTCATCTGGCTTTGAGAAACCAGGCTCAGCTTCATTGAAGGATTTGGCAGAACTTTTACCAAGTGGAATTGTTGCTTGCTTAATTTTAATTATGCTTCCCAGCAGGAGGTCTAGACACATGATGAAGAACTAATTCACCACTTGTTGAAATGCATGGGAAAGGAGAAGCTAAGAAGTTGAGACTTTAAAAGTAGTGTAGCAATGGTGAAATCATTATTAAAAGCGGTAAAGAAAATTATTTCAATGAGGCATGCGTTATTAGTAGCTCTGGTTATTGATGGCTTTTGCAGACAGTAATGATGATGTTTAAATTTATTTGGGCTTAAAATCATCAAACAGATCATCTGTTTAACTGGAGGTAAGGGTTTTAAGAGATGTGATTATTTTTTTTCTCTTACATTTTTACTTTGTCTCAGTTTCTAAGGCAGTGATTCCTACTTGAGTGAATTTATTTTTTTCAGAGTGGATTTTGTTGTTGTTTTGGTTTCCTCAAGTGGCCTCTTGTTTCTCTTTCTTTCTTTTTTTGGTCAAGTTTTTCCAAATTTTCAGAAAATGTGTATGGTAATAGCTGTGGGTAGAACTGAAGGTAGCAGAACCAGTATAGGTCAGTGGAGGTTTAGGACACCTGGAATAGGCCTGCCTAGGCCAGATAAGAAGGAACTTTGACAACTTGAATTGAAAGGAAGCTTTGAAATTGTTATGATAAGAAGAATATCTTTGTTGTTATATATCTATTATATATAATTACTTAATTAGTAACCTTTTTTTCCCCATCCCTTAAAACCTTCCAAGGATCATGTTAAGTACTTGACATAAATTATCTGAAATTAAGTAACTTGCCCAAGATCATACAGTTAATAAGTGGCCCAGCCAAGATTTGAGCCCAGGGCCAATTTCCTTTAAACACTGTGCTTTACTGCTAATTCATTTAAGCACATTCTTGTTGGTGACTGCACAAAAGACATGAACCAAGATTAGAATGATATTTCTGCCTCTGCTGGAAAACATTGGTGATTTTTTGTTTGTTTGCTTAAGAGGGTGATGAAATGGGTAAATAGGATATTTCACTAGAATCAGGAATTATATATATGAGATAGACCTTCACATATTGGCTAATTGGTTTTGTCTATAATGTTCATTTCTTTGTTCCTTTTGCTATGTTATTATTAATTTAAACCACAAGGAAAGTTTATTGTTGAAACCTTGACGTGAGTTGCTTCACATTGCTTAACATATGCTACTTCATGGGAGGAGGGGTTGAGTTACTGAAGGGTTTGATGCTGGGCTTTCGGGGGTTGGGGTCGGGTGGGGTTTGGTAGTTGTCTTTCTATATTTTGCTGGCTCCTAAGTATTTTTAGGTAGCAGCACTTTTTGGTATGGCAGTAATATGTCATATCCACAGAACAGTAAAATTAAACCATGTTCCAGTCTGAGGGCTTGGGGGAACTTCAACTTCTTGTGCACACCAAGACTTTCCAGTCAAACGTAGAAAAAGTTGGCAACAACTGAGATGACAGTACAAAAGATGTTACTTGACTGTGTGTGATGTATGCTAAATGACAGGTACAGATAACAAATGTCACAGGTCATCCAGTTAAGAAGAGAGCACCATAGATGGAGCGGTCAGAAAAAGATCCCCAGGAAAGAGGAACAGGGGTGGGCCTTGAAAGACAGGGTAGGATTTCACTAGGTGCAGGCTATAGAAAGAATTTTGGCGAGAAATTACTGTCCATGAAAATAATAATTATTCTTCTGTAGCATGATGGGAGATAGTTTGTAACAGTGGTTCACAATCCCTTTCCACTGTAAGGCACCTGAAGGCTAGAACATACGTACTCCTATCACTGACAGTGCCAAGGACATACCTCCCTAGGAGGTATATTAGAATATTACAGGGGGTGGGGGTGGGTGGGAGAGGGTGATGGTGGTGGTGAAGATCATCATGTAGATTTTAACAGTGTTCCCTCTGAACGCCACATGAAAATGACTAGTTCATAGAAACACCCTTACACTCCTATTTTGAAGCTAGTAATGCTTAGGAAAATTGGTATTTGAAAAAAGACTTTAGAAATCCTCATCGTTCCCACCACTGGACAAAGAAAGTCTCCTTTTAAGAAGAGATTTACATTTTTAAAAAATCTAAAATTGTCCATTGTTTACTTTGCTGAATGCTAGAGTATAGTTCTGTTGACAGCCATGTTAAAACTCTTAAATCTAATATGTGGATAGAGTTATTGATATTATGAGATATAATCATTTCTACTTAATTTTTGTAAATAACGGTGTTTGGTTTTGGATTTTATACAATTTGTTCCAAAGTGTCTGAATACTCTTAGACTTATTAATGTTTATCACTTACTATTTGAAAATACTTAGTGTAACTATTCAAGATATTTTGGAGCAAGTCACTTTTCTTTCCTTTTTTTTAGTTTAGTTTTTTTATATGTAAATACGTGAGGGGATGGGATAGATTGTCTTTAGATTCATTTCCACAGTTTGAAGATGCTGTGATTGTACTTCCAAGGGAGGTGAATTCAACAATTAGTGGTTTTAGTTGGAAGGTGGCCTAGAAGTCTGTGATTGTACTGTGTGAAGGTACTGTGAGTGGGCCCAATAAAAGCCAAGGCCATGAAAGTCCTTGGCTCTACATATATGTGGCAATTGAGAAAAGGACATTATTACCCCAGGAACTTGTCAACTCCCAGAGTTTATTTCAGAAGCTAAGGGTTCTTGGCAATGCACTATGGACAGATTCTTTTCAAAAACAATGAAATGAGCAAGGATAGCAGTTTTTCCTAAAGCGAACTGTAGAAACATTGTGACATATTTTTCTAGAAATGCTGCTTTCTATTCTCATCCCAACTTTTTGTTCAGTGTATTAGTTCCCCATAAATATTTATCTGACCTCTGATTAGATCTTTGTCTTTTCTAAGCAGCTTTATGTTTCCTTTCATTTGTTCACTTAATCATTCAACAAATACTTACTGAGCATTTATTATGTGGCCGACCCTGTTCTAAGTGCTGAAAATTCAGCAGTAAGCAAAACAGACAAACCCTCCTGCCCTAATGGAATTTATATTCTTGGAGGTAAATAGAAACAAACAAGTAGAGTGTATATTGTGTGGGTGTAAATGTTATGGAGAAATATAGAACAAGGAAGGAAGATAAAGGGAGTGTTTGGGGGATAATGGCAAATTTAAATCTAGTGATGAGGTGAAGTCCTCACTGAGACGGTGACATATGAGCAAAGACTTGAGAATGTGTGTGATATCAAGGAGAAGATCATGGGGACAGGGAACAGCAAGCCCAAAGGCCCTGAGGCCTAAGTGTATGCAGCATGGATGAAAGAGCTTGAGGGATGGGTGTTGGGAAGCCACTAGATGACTTTGAACAGTAGTGGAACATGATCTGACATAGGTTTTAAAACAATTCTTTTGATACTAGAGCATTAATTGTGGTGAGAGATAATGTATCTAGTAGAAATGGTGAGATAGATTGAATTCCAGGTATATTTAATTATAGAGGCAACAGTATTTACTAACTGGGATATGGGGGTAGACGTGAGAGGAAGAAGTCAAACTTGACAACAAGGTTTGGAACCTACGCAAAAGTTGCAGAAGGAACAAGTTTGGGGTGTGGGAGAGAATAGGAGTTCAGTTTAAGGAATTTTAAGTTTGAAATGTCTACTAGACATATATTTGGAGATTTTGAGGAGGAAGTTGCGAGTGGAGATCAGTGTGTAGTTATCGGCTGACTGTATACACTGGAAAGTTGTCCTTTTCCTCTTTCATTTTAAAATATTTGCATATTTAATTCCTTTGGTGACTAGAATAAACTTTGCTGTAATAAGGGTTTGATGTATTGCTTTACATCTTTATGCTTTGGAGACATCTAGTCTGTCTTGTAAAGCCTTGAATTTATTTTAACTTCTAAGCACCCTTTGTCCCAAAGAAAATCTTTTTCTCTACAGATAGAACAATTTGCTTTCAATGAAAATGTGAAAATAAAAATAGTGTTGTCGCTGTCTATCAACTGATTAATGGATAAATACCTGTGGTATATCCATGCAATGGAATATTGTTCAGTCATAAAAAGGAGTGAAGTATGGATATATTTTACAGCATGAATGAACCTTGAAAGCACTATGCTAAGTGAAAGAAGCCAGATGCAAAAGGCCAATATTGTATGTTTCCATTTATATGAAATGTACAGAATAGGAATATCCAAAGAGACTAAAAGCGGATTAGTGGTTGCCAAGGGCTGGGGGTTGGGAAAATAGGGAGCGACCGTTTAATAGGTACTGGGTTTTCCTTAGGGGTGTGATGAAAAAGTTCTAGAACTTGTACAGTTTAAAAGAGTGAATTTTATCTCAACTTTTAGAAAAGATATCGGGGAAAAAAGTGTGTGTATGCACCCATGTACATGAGAACAACTAAAACAACTTATGTGGACCTTATTTCTAAAATAGACCTGCTTTTGCAGTAGGAAGTTGAGGAAGCAAGAATTGTTGCACTAAACCTGGTTTAACTTGCTTTGCTTAAAAAGGCAGTTAAGATACTTTGATCATTCAGGTAGCAGTCAGGAGGCAGTTTCCAATCTTATCCTTGGCAAGTCATGAGTGAGTCTAAATTTTTTTTAAATACCCAGTTTTATAGAGATGACCTAGATACAATGATCATTTCTATAGGTTTCAGACAGCAGGAACCAGTTTATAAGGCCTTAAGTCAACAGAAATGGTTTGATTTTTTTTTTCTCCAAACCTAGAATTTTAAAGTAAGGAGAATTCAATCCCCAGTGATTTTTTTTTAGCCAACCCAAGATGATATTTACCTTCTTAAAAACAACATTATTACCTGTTAAAGAGTTGCCTGTTGAAGGAAGTATATGAAAGGATTATCTTTAACTTTCTTGTACCACTTACCCTAATGTTATTTTTTAATTAAGATATAATTCATATACCATAAATTTTACCCCCTAATTTTATTGTGAATATATAGATATTTATATATTCCTTCATTAGAATGAAAACATCTAGAGAATAGAGGTTCATATTATTTGAATGGTTTTATATGTTTTCAGCATTTTAAGGGAAGCATATGTGAACCAGACAAGAACTTTAGTAGGGAAGAGAGATACTTATGTAACTGATGCCAGCACTAGCCTGAGAGTTACCTGTACAGTGATTTAAAGGAAGTGCAGGTGGACACAGAGAAGGAAAATGTTTATCTCTCTGGGGAGACACAGGTCATGGAGGAGAATGACATTTGAGTTGATCTTTAGAGGATCTCAGATGTTGAAGAGGAGGGTGAGGTACAGACCAAGATAATAGAACATGCAAAGGCAGGTAGGTCTGTCAGTGAGTATATGTGGTGGGAGAATGAGGGGAAAGGTAAGGTTGTGAGACCCAGATCATGAAGGCTCTGGGTACTATTTTAAGAAATTTAGATTTTTTTAGCTGACGAGAAAGGCATAATCAGATATGCCTGAGATTTGGTGGTGTGAAGAATGTTGTGACAGTGTTGGCAAAGAGACAAGTTAGGAGGTACTTAGAGATAAGCAAAAGAATTAAGGGAGGAATGGGATATTTTTGAAGCAGAAATCCATACATCTCACTGAACAATGCAGGGGTTGAAGGATCATTTGATCATGGGATGGCAATTTAAATAATGCATTTTACTCCATTCCCAATACTCAGATTTGTGACAGAGGGAAGATACACCTGTACAACTAGATAGTAGATAAAGCAAGTCTTGAAGGTATCTTTTCCTTAACATACATAAAAAACTTTAGATACTTGACTATTTCTTAATTTTCTTTAATTTTTATAGCTTGTCATCTATTACCCAATTGTCTCATCTTTGGATTTGTTTTCATATGTGCATTTGGAAATGGCTGAATAGTCAACATTTGGCTAAAGAATAGTCTTTTTGTTTTCAAATGAAACTGCCTCCCTATGCTGTGTTTTTGTTTCATTTTAAACTTTTGTGTAGTGGAATAAAAAAAAGAATTGAAGACATTGAGCATTGCAAGATTAAATATTGCATGCTGTCATTACAGGAAGTCATTGTGCCATCTTAAAGTTTCCCCTTAAGAACATGTAGTAAGTGTGTATAAGAAACAATTAGAAATGTCAAAAGTAGCACATGTAAAATCATTTGTTTTTTCCTATGTAAATTGTAAAGTGTTGCAGTGAAAAATTTGCTTTTGTGCTTAAAATTTTTGAGCATTTTGTTTAAAATAACTTACTTATTCAAAAGTAATTTAATAAAATTAAAACTACTTTATGGACATAAAATACAATTAAAAGTTTAAGCATTAGACATGTAAAGAGCATACTCACTGAGTTTTTAAAAAGCAAGAATGATTTTCTTAACTTGGTTTCTAAGGTAAACTTACTATTTGAGTCACATTTTTATAAAATCCATTTTATTTTTAAATATTTGAAATTAGTTTTTGAGTACAAAATATATGGACAGGGAACAAAAATCCAAAAGGCACAAAAGATTATACAGTGAAAAGTAAATTGTCACCCCCATCCCTCAACACTCAGCTTTCTTTCTTTTGTGTATGTTATTCCAGAGATATTTTTCATTGTTTATTTTTAAATTCCTGAATCAAGACTTAGGCTGCCTACAGCTGGTGGTGAATTGTTGCATTAGAAATATAGCTTTAGGCCCAGAACAACCTGGGGAAATAGCCAGCCCTATTCTCTTAAGTATGGTTTCCAGATCCACTGTGTCTTTTTATTAGAGTGTGTTTCTCCAGCTTCCCCTCCACTTACAGCAGAGCTACGGAAAGTGGTAGGTGGTAATTGTAATCATCTTTCACTCATATCTTACCCTAGGCAATGACAAATAACTTTCATGAAATGATACATGCTCACAAAGCAAATTCCAGCTGAGGAATGCTCCCATAGAAAAACATTTTCTAGTTAGGAAGGCAAAGAGGTCAGGAATGGTCAGCCTTTTCCTTCTTTGTGTTTCTACCCTGTTATGTCAGCTAGAAATAGACCTCTTCTAAAACTTGTACTTTCTAGTACTTGACATTATTTTGTTGACTCCACCTTTTGCCACCCACCAAATCATAAGATTTTTCTCCCCAACTTTGGAATTACCTGACTTAAACTTAGTTACTAGACTTGGTCTTTTATCTATTATTTATGGTATTTAATATAATGAAATTACTGTGCAGAACTATAAATAATAGTCTTATATTTTGGGGGGTGGGGTAGGGAGTCCCGTTTTTTAAATTTCCAATATATTTTTATTTTTGTACCAGTCATCTTTTATTGGACATTGTTCTCAATTAGGATATGAAAGGATCAGCAGTGATCAAGTTTCTTGAGTTCCTCTCGGAGAGGTGCAAAGAAGGTAAAGGTCAGCAATGCAGAGTGTGCCTGCCCTCCATACTGGGCCCTCTTCATTGTTACTTGCATAGCCACTAATGTTTGAGTTCCTTGTAAGAAAGGGAGTAGTTGAAAAGCAGGTGAGCTGCCAGCACCATAGAAACCCCAGCATGTTTCCTTTGCTGACATGGTTCTTGTAATACTGGTAGTAACCTATTTGAAATACTCCAACAGTGCCTTCAGGGGCAAAATCCTGCACACTATCCAGCTTGGCACTCCCTTATTTTAATATCCATGAGTTTCTTCTCCTTCACTGGTACAGCAGATGACATTTTGGAGTCCTGGGTGTCTGCTGTCTTCCAGTATTTTTTACTCTGGTAAAATATACATAGCATTAAATTTACTATCTTACCATTTTTAAGTGTACAGTCAGTGGTAATAAATAAATTCATAGGTTATAAATGCTAAAATTCTTCCTTTGTGTGAATGGAATCTATCAGATTTGTTTTTATTTTTTAATGTTTAGCTATAGCATCCAGGCTTTTTATTATGAATAGAAGTGGGCATTTTCTGTAAACTTTAACATTTGGAGAGTCAAATAGGGGAATGACCTCTAGACTCCTAGAATTTTGGAAACTCCCACCTCATTTTATGTATGAAGGGAAGGACCTCGTCTGGTTCAGTGAAGTGACATGTTCTAGACTCACAACTCTGGTTTCTGACTCTCAGTCCAGTGCTTATTTTTATTTAAGACAAGAAGGAAGAGAGAGAGAGAAAGAGAAACACTGATGTGAGAGAGATACATGGGATTGATCCTGCAACCTAAATATGTGCCCTGATCAGGAATTGAACCCAAGACCTTCTGTGCAGGGGACAATGCTCCAACCAACTGAGCCACACTGGCCAGGGCCCTGGTCCAATGCTTTTTGATTTGACCACATCACCAGCCATCTTAACCCATTCAGGCAGTTCTGGAGTGAGGGTGTTCCCCAGAATTCCATTTGACCTTCCCTAGAGCAAGGTTTAGACAGGATTAGAGACTGCAATCTTTTAGGGATTTGAAGCTGCTTTTCAAGAAATAGCTGGTACCTGTCTTTGTTTTTGTTTCTTTAAATCAGGAGTGGGGAACCTTTTTTCTGCCAAGGACCATTTGGATATTTTATAACATCATTCATGGGCCATACAAAATTATCAACTTAAAAATTAGCCTGCTATATTTAGTCAAGCATTTAATTAACTCGCCCCGAATGTGATGGCTGGAACCGCTTCTCTTTGGTGAGGCCAGAACAAATGATTTCATGGGTGTTATACGGCCTTCCGGCAGGACGTTCCCCACCCCTGCTTTAAATCTTTCATTGAATTCAGGAAAGTTTTGTGAAGAAGTTCTTTAAAAAGTCTGGAATGTCATGAACTTTCTTGTTTTCTTGACAGAGCTATGCTGATCTGTGTATTCCAGTTTTTGTATGCTTTTCACTGCTGCAGATCATGTACGTGGTAAATGTTTCTGACATGTTTAGGAACATTACGTTGAAAATTCAAACTAGATGTATTTGTCTCCTTTGACATTTTCTTTTGGAAGAGAACATATTTAAATGAGAAACAGTTTCACCCTCCAATGAAAAGAAAAAGTTTTAGGTCATTTGTTTCAGTAAAACAGATTATAGAACTTACGGCCCCAGTTTTCTGTTATTTTAAGTAAGCGGGCCATGACATAAGGCACAGTCAAGAAAGAAATTGGTCATATTAGAAATGTTAGTGTTTTAATCTAATTTTATAATGAAACTCACTTATTAAAAATAATATTTTAGCCATCAAGAATGCATTTTATCTATGTTGCATCATACCAAGGGCTTTGAATGGAATCTATCAGATTTGTTTTTATTTTTTTAATGTTTGGCTATAGCATTTGGTTCATGACAACAATTTCAGAAGGCAATTTTCAAGATAGCCTTGTCTTTTTAAAATAAAACCTTCTATAATACATCCTTCTGAGCAACTGAAATGATTCATTATTATGGTGGGGGGAGTCTAAATAAAATATAATTGCTTTTGATCTTACTATGAGTATGAAAGATGTCTTTTGATCTATTTTTAAATCAGTTTTAATAGGAATAGGTCCAGGGTCAAGGTATTTACTGGACAGCTTTGAATTCAGTATTTTATAAAGTTGATTTAAACTGCTTGGGGACTATCTGTGTTTTATGGTCACAGTATTTGTATTTAAAATCTTGTAGTTCAATTTTTATGAAAACCATGTAATATTTCTTTTAACTTATTAATATATTTAAGTTTCTACTAGTGCTTTTTTCCTGAGATTTTGGTTTATAGAGAACAAAATATCAATTAAATAGAAACTTTAATTGCCTGAAATTCCTTGTGTCCTCTAATGAGAGGAAGACCAAATGATTAAAAATACAAATGGGTTTCAGGGATGTATTAGAATCAGTAACTTCTAGGTGTATCCTAAAGCCAGTATACATCAATCCCAGTATCTTCATCGTCTACTATTCTTAGAATCAGTATTCAGAATGAATACCCTGCTATCTTTTTTTAAATTTTATTTTAATTATAGTTGACATAACAATATTATGTTAGTTTCAGGTGTACCCACATAGTGATTAGACATGTATATACCTTACAAGTGATCACCCCAATAAGACTGAAATATCTTGCACAAGTGTTAAGCAGTAAAGATAGTATGTTCATGAAAGTATATGAAACTGGAAGTTGGAATGATAGCTTTTAAGATTTTGGGGGAACATGGAAGAGAAGGCTACATTTATTTGGCTTATTACTATAAGAATTGACATTTATTTGCTGTTTCTGATCAGAATAATTATATGGGTCTCCCTAAAGTGTTTTTCTTTTAATTACCCACTACTTTTTTTTTTTTTTTAAGAGTTTTAATCAGCCTGGCAGTGCATGGCTCAGCGGTTGAGCATCGACCTGGGATCCAGGCGATCAGGGTTCGATTGCCGGTCAGGGCACATGCCCGGGTTGCGGGCTCGATCAGTGACTCTCTCATCATTGACGTTTCTCTCTCTCTCTCCCCCTCTCCTTTCCTCTCTCTGAGATCAATAAAGATATATTTAAAAAAAAAAAAAAAGTTTTAAGCATAAGGGTTTGAGCCTTCTCTTCAGGCATGACTGTTTTTACAAAGGCATGGGATGGCTTTAGAAAAAATTACCTGCACAGCTTAAAGTCTCATAGGAAGGCCCTAGACTACTACTGTCCCCTCCCCAAAAATATATATGTAATTTTAAATGTTATGGTAACCACATTTTTAAAAAAGAAACATTAATTTTAATAATATGTTTAACACAATTTTAAAATCTCAACATATAATCAATATTAATGAAATACTCATTCATTGAACTATTGAGTCAATTAAAAATTAATGAGATTATTTTGGTCTTTTCTATATGCCAAGTCTTTGAAATCCTGTGTGCATTTTACAGTATAGCACATACCAATTCAGACTAGGCACATTTCAAGTACTCAGTAGTCACATACGACTAGTGGCTACCAAATTGGACAGCACAGCCTTAGAACATTTTTATCTTTTGTCCCACATCAGTGTCTTCTACTAGAAGTTTATTAGGGGGTTTAAGGTCTTGCAATCTCTATATATACTATTCTACAATTGATTGGAAAATGAAACGCTTTAGAGAGAAAAACAAACTATTTTTGGTCATTTTTTGCCTTTATAATGTGATGATAAAAAATGAGTACTTCTGAAGAAATGCGAATGTTATTGAATGAGAAATTCAGAGAGCAAGTTCAGTTGGTTGTGCTTAAGTGAGGAGAGGTGGGCTAGAGAGAAGGAAGAGTTAGTACTGGATAGTCCAAATAGAACAGGTTTTGCTATGAGACAGATCTTAGAATCCTGTTGGCCTTGAGCAAGTTCCTTAACTTCTCTGAACCTCTTTACTTTGTTCATATGTAGAATTGGCATAAAACTACCTAACTCTTAAGTTGCTATGAAGATTAGATAATATTACATATGTAAAGTGTGTCCTATATATTTGGTACTTATGCGGTGCTCAGAAAATTTATATTAAATTAAGAAGTGATTATTCCTTTCTTATATCTCCTACTCCCAATCTCTGCTTATGAGAAAGGAAGAGGAAGGAGACATGCCTAAAATGAATGTTGGGATATAGTAAAGAAACTTAGCCCCATGTACTGTATTGACTAGGATTCAGTGTTTGTCTAGAATGAACTAGTCCCTAAGCATTGTGATTAATTGAGATTTTTAACTCAGTACCATTATCTGAAAGGTGATGATGTGAAATAGATTACACTCTACATTGTTTAAGTAATGAGAAATGAATTTTGCCAATTAATTTTATTTCAGTATGCTTTTTCTATTAATCAGTAAAAATAGCATCTGTATTTCTAAATTTGTTTCAATTAAGAGAAAAAATTCATTTATTAAAGATACTTCTTTTTGTCTTTTCCTAAATAGAATACAAATGCATTGTTTTCCATTTCTTTAACTTTTATCACAGGGTTGTTGCAATTTGGAATTTAAGTATGTTTTGCATCTACTATGGAAGGATGGCCTACCAAGTAATAGTATACTAATGATTGTAAACTTGTGTAGTAGCTGGAACTAAGGAAAACTTTTCTAAATGGAAGAAAACAGCCACTTTGTGACTGAACTTTATGTTACAATGCAAGTGACCCTTTGTTCTTGTTCAGGCGTTAACATCAATTTGTATTTTTAGATAGAATGACATTAGCTGTATGATGTGATCTGAGTCTAGGAAGAGGGAGTTTTCAATCATACATACAGGGTGGGGTAAAAGGTTTACAGTTCGTATGGAAAAGTAATACAATAATTAATAAGTAATAATACAGGAATAAACTCTTGTGTAAACCAATTTTTGCCCAACACTGTATATTTTTTATTTGCTACGCATTTTGAGAAATTTACTTTATTTGAAAATTTGAGACATCATTGAAATGTGTGGGAAGGCCTGGAGAGCTCTGAATAGATTATTAGATTAGATATGAGCTTTTCAAAAGTTTATACTCACTCAGTGTGTAGGTCACATCTATGGTAATGTTCTTGGAAGTCAGTCACATTTAAAAATCTAGTTTTTGCCAACAGCATCTGGTTGCACTTTACATTACATACTTTGAAAGTACTTCTTGAATTGCAAAAAAGGAAACCATATGACACAGGCTTTCCTTACCTGATTGAAAGTTGTTTACAGTTGTAGTTGAACTTTAACAAACTTAACATAACCAAAGGCAAAATTGTCCAAGTGCATGAATTATCACAACACCTCAGAGATAAAAGATTCCTATATTTATCAGCTTTTAAAAATTGTCCAGACTTTTACATTATTCTATTCACCCCTTACAAAGGTCTTATTTATTAAACATTCTTTCAGGTTTGTGGAATTTCGAAAGCGCTGACCTGATTGGAATACGCTCTACTAATGTGCAATCAAGAAATAGTGTTGATTGATCTTATTGGTATTCCTCTACCAATTTCCTACAGCTCCCCACAGCTGTTACTGGTTATATACTTGTCTATATGTTTGTCACAGCTGACCGTGAGCTTTTGATATACAGGTGTCTTATGATTACAGTGTTCTAGGGCTTGGCGACCTGGAAGATGTGTGAGATGATTTTAAGTGGCATAGATCTAGGCTAACCTGTCAACTAGGTAAATAACTCTTTGATTATCTTAAGATTCCTTTCTCAACACCCCCTTTTTAGCTCTCCTTTGCTCTCCCCTCCACCTCTTGACTCCCCAGGTGGCTAACCTGTCTCAGATAATCCTTGTTGAAATGTTAGCTGATTAGTTTACTGCTTTTCCAGAGATGTTTACATTTTAAAAGTGAGATCTTTTAATAACAAGGCTTTTAAGGCCCCTCGTAAGATTGTTGAATAACAAGAATTAGGGTAGATTCCTTGGACTTGGTCCAGATTTGGTGCCAGGATTATAGAGTCCCACCGTCTAGTAAGGTAGCCATTAACTCTCTGTGGCTATTGGCCACTTGAACTGTAGCTAGACTTAATTGAGATGTTCTAAATATAAAATACATACTAGATTTCTAAGACTTAATACTGGGAAAAATGTAAAATAACTCAGTGTTTTATATGTATTACAGGTTGAAATGATGGCATTTTGGGTTAAATAAAATAAAATTAACTTCACCTTTTTTTTTTTACTTTTTAACTGTGGCTACTAGGAAATTTAAAAGCATTTGTGGCTCACGTTCTATTTCTATTGGACAATGCTGCTATAAAAACAAGAGAGTTTATTTTGTGGTCTTACTGGTGGGAGCTTGCAGAGGTTCGGGGAAATGCTCCCCAAAGATGCCTTGGCTACAGTTATTTCAGCTGACTTGGCTGGGCCTCTTTGTATTACAGGGCTGTTTTGAGGGCTCTTGCCTACAAGCAGCCACTACCTCTCTTCTTTCCCTAACTCTTGCAATTCATGAGGTATTTAAAATAAATTTACCACCACCTCTAATGGTTTCTAACTTCTGTCCAGCTTCTTGAAGACAGGTGATTAAAAAAATTAAATGTATAGCTACTATTTCTTGAGCACCTGGCCATGTATCAGATACTGTGCCAGGTACTTTACATAAAATATTGAATCCTTACATCAGTTCTGCAAGATTGATATTTTAAGATAAAGAGATTCAGATATATTGTGACTTTGCCGTGGCTCACCAGTAAGTAGCAGAATCAGGATTCCAACCCAAGTCTGCCTGGTTCTAGAGCCATTGTTCTTTCTGCTATATTATGCTCTCCTTGTGTTTTCCATTAACTGTCCTTTAGCTTGAAGCAAAGTACTATATGTAAAGGGGTCTCTTGCCAAATGGTGTTGACTGATCCTTGAGTTGTTTTCCTTTGTCTTGGTGAATAACTTCAGTGCCCCTCACTTCAGGTCACCTTCCTCCCATGTCTGGTACCTAGTGAGTGGTCCAGACATTATTGAGGAAACTTTTTGACAGCCCATTGAGCAGGATAGATAACCTAAAAGCCTCTTGTGAAAGAGCATCTTTCCCACCTTGAAAGTCAATCAACAGAGTATGTTTCAGATGCCTTCAGGGAGAGATACAAGAAGAGTCTCCTCTCTAAATGCCAGGAATATCAAATCTTAGACTTCAGAGCCTGGCCATAGAAGGAAAGGGCATTTTATAGACAGAGGGTTGAAGTAAAATAATGGGATAGAATAAGCTTATTGAGCTGGATAAATCTTGTATAATCCTAGGTCATCTCTTAATGGCTGTGTCCTTGACATTGTTGCATTAAGAATGAGAGCAAAGGGAAATAAATAGTCCATGTGTTGGCATGCTAGTCTGTAAATTAGAGTAGATATAATCACAACTCATGAGTGCTCTGAAAGGCCAGATGCTGCATTTACTCACTGCTGCCTTCATTTAGGCCTAAGCAAGCGGTGGCGACTTTGGAAAGATAAGGAGAGAAAAAGCAGGACAAAGATGTTCAAAGAGTAAAACCAGACTGGAGGTGGGCTGGAGGGAGGTTTGAGCAAGTTCCAGCTGCAAAGCCCTTTATACCTATATATGCACATTATATTTATAATACTAAAAGCTGTGTAAACTGTAAAATACTATTATTTAAGAAAAGAAACTGTGATGTACTAGAAAGAAAATAAAATTTCTAACTAGGTGATCTGAATTCCATTTTCCCAGCTCCATTACCCTAACGGGGTAACTTTAGGAAATTATAGAATCTGAGATTATAATCGTCTTTCTACATATCTGGCTTTTTTTCATAATTTAATAAGATTGGGACGAATTTTAAAAACTATGTGTGTTCCTATACACATTGTTACTGTTTTATACCATTAAGTATTTACTCCTCACCTAAAGTATTGCCTACGTGAAACTTCTTTGAGAAGGAAAAATGTACATATCCTTAAGAATACCCACATTATGATTAAGGGAAGTGAGAGCTAAATTAAATGGCCAACTTAAATAGACTAATTTGGCTCTCATTCCGGCTTTACAAAAGGGACAGTGGCAGCCTTGTGGGAGAAGGGAATGCAGGCCTCAGTACTTATTTAATTTAATCATTCATCCCTTTAACCCCTTTTAAAACTTGACTTTTGTAGGTCAATTATATAATGCATGAGCACGAAAGCACACACATGGTGCTTCTCTTTTACATGAAAAGCCCTATTGAATGGCTATTTTAGAAAAAGATTTTGATATGTTCATAGTAATAAACCTGGTTTGCATTTCTTTGAGGCTCGTGGTCTTCAGCTTCTGACCTAGTAAAGGGTTGCTATAACTACCAGATGTCATTCTTTCCTAATCCAGAGTTAGATGCCAACAGACTAATACAGAATAGATGTAAACAGAATTCAAGCACAGAATTTGAAGTATTATTTAAACTGTTCATCTAGCAGATTTAACATAAGGCGGGCAAGTTGAATATATTCGTGTTACCATATATTCATTTAGTTCTCAGGGCAGTCCCACAGTGCATCTTTAATTTGTGTTCCATGTTAAATGGACACAGGGATATTTTGCCAAGTGCCAGTTTGAAATTTACTTGAGATCCATCCAGCTGGCAGATCAGTTGTACTATTCAGATGAGCTCATTTCTGGGGAATGGATTTCTTAGCAGGAGCAGTGTTCTTAGCTTATTTTTAAAGTAACTATACATTAACTTTTAATTTAAAATTCTCATGTGCTTTATTAAAATGTCTATAGCATAAGCATTGTAATATATATGGTACAAATACTCCATGCATTTTTGTAAATAATCAATAGCAGTCACAGTTATTGTGCTCATTTGTTTTTCATTTCTATTTTGAGTTCCTGGGATCACAACTTGCTTAATCTCTGTGAACCAGAAAGATACTGAGGTGCAGATGGGTTAATCCTAATAACGGGCAGTTACCTTTCTGGGAAGAATAAACTAAGCAAATACTCTGTTTAATATAAACAGATAGATGGGCCTCATCAGAGACCATTGGCACATTTGAAAAGGTATTCAAACTTCATAGATGGGATTAGACCTGAAGAGCTAATGTGGATCCTTTTTAACCTGAGGATTCACCCTATATAAGTGCAATGCATTGTCATTTTCACATTAGAAACCTCATGCCCTGGAGTAGCATTTCCCACAGTAGGTATTATAGATCATTAGTTCTAAGAGTTCCCAGGAAAAGTAGTTCCAAATATGTTTGGGAAACTACTTTCTGCACACTTTTTTAAAGCTTTACAATGCACATTAGCGTAGCAAAGACTGAGAAGTGCTAAATAGTGGATTTACCTTAAAAAACAAAACAAACCAACTGGGTGTATTTCAGCTAAGTCACATAGACCAAGGAAATGAATCTCTAGTAAAATGTATTAATAGCCCATGGAACTGTTATTTTTTAGAACACACTTGTGGGAAACAATGCCTTTAAGTAATGTGTTAGCAGATTTCAGTGTTTATTTTTGTGATTACTTTAAAAAAAAAAATCAATTAAAATTATATTTGGCAGTTATAGGTATCTCAGCCTGGGGGATATAATGCCTTGTGTTTAAAAATTTTGTTTTAAAATCTGTATTATAAGTCAGTTTTACATAGAAATAGTGATTTCTATGGGATATGTCTTTAAATTGTTACTATTTTTTGGAGGCATTTTGATGTTTTTGTAAAGGTAATTTTTCTTATATTTAAAATTTTTTATTTACTTTTGATAGGCCAGATAACTTTTTTAACAAGCTATTTTCAAATTTATAAATTTTTCAAGAATAAAATAAAATATAAATATAATTGTTTTAAATTCAGCTATTAGGTAAAGAGACGTTTTAGTAGCAGTTAAGCTAATCTTTGATTGATCATTTCAACTGGAAGAAAAACCAAAGATTTCAATAACCCAAGATACTGCCAAGTAATTAATTCTATTTTGAGACTGTCAACTTAGACAGTGACACTCTAAGCATAAACAAATTACTTACCTATACCAAACAAAGCCTACTGTTTATATTCTCTAACTTGAAAGTACATTAAGGGTTTTAAAGATTTCTTTGCTTTCCATGAATTCCTTAAAAATGACATCTCAAAATGGTTTAAAAAATGTTACAGCTAAATGTGGATCTTGAATCATCCCCAGGTTGGAAAACTGGAAAGTTGTGTCATATTGTGAGTAATAGAAAGTACTAAGTATACTCAAGTTTCTAGTTTGAGCCAGAGCATAAATTAAACCAAAGAAAGTTTAACCGGCCATGTTTCAGGTTTGGGGACATGTAATACATAAATGTAACCTCCTGCTGGAAATAGTTCTCTTACCATTAACCACCAAACCAAACCATGAGATAATATTTTATTTTCAGTTGTATTTGGAAAACCATGTATCTGTTAGCTTTGGCTTGCCATTTACTGAATAACTAAAAATGACATGTTTAATGCTAAGTAGTACTTATGACTAGGCCATCAAATCCCAATTGGAATTGAGGCAGGGATTCTTTCATACTGAAATATAAAATTAACATTTTCCCCTTAGTGTTATATTAGACAGTATAAGATCGTAATCTTACTCTTTTATGGAACATAGCATCATCTTATGGAACATGTGATCATCCATATGGTTTCCTTTCTTCAGGGGGTCCATCCACTCTGCTTCCCTTGGCTACTAATAACTCTTCTTCATTGACAGTCCCTTTCACTTCCATTCCCCAACCCCACCCCATCAGCATCCCATGTTTTAAAGGAATTACAGGTAGTAGGGAGTAGACTCACTAGAAGAGCAGTTCATATTTTAAAGGATATTGCTTGATGAGGAAGCCTAAAGATTAGAGTGATAAATAACTTGGAAGCCTAAAGATCAGTGATAACTAACTTCTAGGAAGAAACTGCTTAGCAGCAGAAGTGGGACCAAAAGCCCTAAGGCCAAGCTAGACTAGCTGATTATATAGAAAGTGCACTTGTGGAGTTGTCTGCTACCTGTAGTGGGACCTGCTCTCCTTTCTACCACCAGGGATAGCATGAGTCCTTTTAGACCCGTGATTCTTAGACTTAGCATGCATTCGACGCATGCTGGGCCGCACCCCCACACTTTCTGATGCAGGTCTGGAGTAAGGCCCAATAATGTGCATTTCTAACCAGTTTCCAGGTGGTGCTGCTGCTGCTGGCCTAAGACCAATTTTGAGAACCACTGTTTTTTAAGACTAGAAAGTCTCTTTGAATCTTCCCTTTCCTTTCTGCTCTTTTCCTTCCTCATGCTTCGGTAGCCCCATCAAAACCCTTAACAGAAAGTTCTGCTATGAACTATCCCAGAAGCCCTCTTTCCTTATGAGCTTTTTCTTCATCAGTTCCTTTATTTTTTTTAACCATCTACAGTGAGGCAGTATTGTACAGTACTTATAATACAGTACAATAGTTATAATAACTGAACAGTATTTCTATCAGGTTTGGAATTCTTTATACTTTCTCTAAGTTTTGATATTTCTCATGTGAACATTTTAATTTCTAAAGTTGTCACATTTAAATTTTAAATACAGGCATACTTCAGACATATTACAGGTTGGTTCCAGACCACTGCAATAAAGCAAGTTGTAATCTTTTTTGCTGGTGGAGGGTCTTGCCTTTCATTTGTGATGCACGATAAAGTGAAACAGTAAAATGAAGTATGCCTTCAGATGCTTCCCACTTTGTGGGGTAATGCCATATATGTGATCTTATAAATCCATAGTGGCTTTTTAAGATATGAAAGTGTTCCTTAAGGAGTGTGCCGATCATTGCCCAGCAATAAAAAGTAGTGTCATGACCAGTCTGCTGGAGTTAGAAGTTAGGTGAGGAAAAACAGACTGTCCCTCTTCATGTAAATATTGCTTTAGCTACAAACAGTATAGCCTCTTTTGTAATCTGACTTCCTACCTGGGTCATGATTAATCAGAGGTAACCAGGTACTGAGTTCTGAATATAAGCAGAAGGGTTTTCTGGGGGATAGAGAGTTATAGGAGTACCGGGTACATCATAAAAAAGAAGAAGAATGTTGGAAAAACTGTTCATAGGCCTTAGAGGTTGTATAGTTGCTTTCTAATTTTACACAGTAAGAAATGGAACATATCCTGGACTTGCCCAAGGTCATACAGCCGGTTAATCACAGATCACTGGACCACTGTTTCCATCTTGCCTCAAGGCTTCTGCTGCTCTTTGACACTGGCATGAAGGGAAATTTTGTGACACACTCTGGTGGTAACTAGCCACATAGTTCAGCTTTTTTTTTTTTTTTTTTTAATATCTTTATTGATTTCAGAGAGAGGAAAGGAGAGGGAGAGAGAGAGATAGAAACATCAATGATGAGAGAGTCATTGATCAGCCGCCTCCTGCACACCCCTGACTGGAGATCGAGCTTACAACCTGGGCACATGCCCTGACTGTGAATTGAACCCCAGTCGCCTGGATCCTAGGTCGACGCTCAGCCGCTGAGCCACACCCGGCCGGGCATAGTTCAGCTTCTTAAGAAATTAGTAGCATATAATATTTAGTTTTTAAATAATGGTTTTAATGATTTAAAATGTATATAAATTCAAAGAAATCACTGCCATATATACCATGTGCATGTGTGTATTCACTATTTATTGTTTGTTTCTGACTGTAAAGATAACACAAGCTCATTGTAAAATGTTTGGAAAATACAGATACAAGTTAGCAAATAAAAACCAGAAACAAACCACCCAGCTATATCCTATTATATTAGGATAGGTTATCTGTGCTTATAAACACCTCCAAAATTCAGTGATTTAATGCAGTGGTTTACTTTTCACTATGTGCAGTTCAGTATAGAGTGGGAGTGAAGGGGTAGGAGAGGGTTTGTTCTCATACCCAGGCTTAGTCATCCAGTGGCTTCATTCCCCAGGCCTTTAACTCCTGCACTGGATCTTGGATCTTTTGTAGCCAGCTAGTAAGTGAGGAAAGAGAGAGACCATGAAGGAACCCATTGTAATTTTTAAGAACTAGCACTCAAACCTGGGACAGCAGTCTAAACATAATTTTGTATCTTATTTTATTAAAACATTTACTTATTTGCCCCTAATCATGAAGTGTTATTGGAATGTTATGAAGCCCTTACAGACTGTCTCATTATTAACCATATTGTTTTTAAACATTTGTGAAGGACAGCTTCTCTACTTTAGCTGCTCTTTAAAAGCACATTGTTTCGATGGCCTCTTTTTGAAGGTTTGTGTGTATGTTAAAATGTTTTATATAAGGTTGTGGGTTTGATTCCTGGTCAGGGCACATACCTAGGCTTCGGATTCCATCCCTGGTTGGGGCAGGAACGGGAAACAACCAATCAGTGCCTGTCTCTCTGTCTCCCCACCCTCCCTCCCTCCCCCCCTCCTCGCTCCCTACTCCCTTCCTCTCTAAAATCAATAAAAAGAACATCCTTGGGAGAGGATTAAAAAAAAAAAAAAAAAAAGTGAAACCTGAAATACTGTCATAATTCAGGATAGTTTGTCCCTTTTTTTGCTTTGTTTTATGGAGTTTGTATTCATGTACTGCTAAGATCCAGTGTGACTCTAAAGTGATGTCTACTGTAAGCCATTGAGGTTTGCTCATAGGTCACAAATGCTGGCTATTTTGAGATGAAGTACTTGCCATCCTAGAAACAGTGGAATGGAGTTTTCCCCAGGTCACTTGATAATATATGTTTTAAGGGTCATGCTTTCCTAGTGTGCCTCAATAACAAGGATAGTTAGTTCAAAGTAACTAATTGTATGTTATTCATTATTCTTTAATATTTACCTGTAGGGCCTCTATAAGAGTCTTCCTATTGGTACATCATCCATATGTTTAACACTCATGTAAATAACTTACTATGTAAGGTACTGTTTTTATTTTTATTTTTGGTTTAAATAAATTGGTTATAATAATCATTTTTTAATAATTTCAACAAAATTTTTTTTGTTGATACATACAAATTAACACACTTTTAGCAACCATAATATTGGGTAATTTTGTGCTTAGGCAGTTCTGTGTAATGTATTTATAGTTGGAGGACTTGGATTCTGTTACATGACCTTGGGCAAGTCACTTGGCTAACTCAGCCTCATGTTGCTGATCTGTAAATATACACTGCAACACAGAACTGTTATATAGAAATGTCATAATGGTCATATGAGTTCTAGTGGTTCTTGAACAGGGAGATGCATTAGAATCAGATGCTAGCATTTTACAAGTATATATGTCTGGGTCCATTCCAGGTCCTCTAAATCAGAATCTTTTTAGGTTTAGGCCTATATAATTTTTATACAGATGCTTAAGAACTGTTTTACAAATGAAAATTTGTGCAAATCCTATCTTACAATATTTATTCTTCCTTGAATATTAAATGACTCTTTTGGGGCTACTGTAGAGAAACACTTGTCATGCTACTTATCATAGGTGTTTTAAGAAAATAAGAAATGAAACCATAGGAAAAAGACTCAGTTGCAGAACAAAAAGTGAGTGTCTTAGAAGCAAGTATAAAGAGCAAGTTAAATCCCAGCATTTCCTCACCAAAAAAATAGGTTCATGTGTATCTCCAATCAAAGAACATCTGAGGAGTATCTTGGGGTCCTAAAGTAAAAATGAGTATGTTTTAAAATCACACTCAACTAATGAAAATCACCAGCCATTTGAAACAAACATATTACAAAAAGATTTACCCAAGTATGATATTTACAAACATTTAAAAGATAGTTACCTAAGCATGATATTAAATATATCCTGTATCAAGCCATATTGTATTGCTCTCAAACATGTGTTTGGATGATATGGAAAATGGATCCTCTTCAATATTTTATCACAATAAAGCAAAATTGAAAAATAAGTGGGTTACCAAATTACACAATTATAACAGTAAGTTATTGGGCTAATGGCATTACCTAAGGTTCAAAGTCTGTAAATATTTACAATGTGAATAACTTACTTTTCCTTGATTTTATTCATACTGTAAGTCTAAGAAAAGTGCGTATTTTACTGATAAGCTAAAACTTCAAGTGACTGAAGTATGAGAGCTCACCTGCCCAAGAATAAAGAGACAGGTGTCAGAAGACTTGGACTCCAGTCCTAATTTTCCCCTTTTCTAACACTGCCCTTACTGGGATTTAGCCTGTAATGGTGGTATAATTTTACAGAGTTGATTTGAGCATAAAATTAATCAGATATGAAAGTGTATTGTAAACTAGAAGGCACTATGCATATAGAAGGAGCTATGTAATCTTTTTCTAATTTAGACTTTATTTGCACAGTATGTTTTATTAGATGACATAAAAGCCCATCATGACAATTTTCTTAATGGAATGAGACAGTAATGGTAAAATGGAACACTTATTGTAAATCCATGCTAACCACTATGAAATCTTTTGGCCTAGCTAAACATGCAGACTAATATAGTGCCTGTGGTAGCATATATGAGCTTATGACCTGAGGACTGCTGAATTGCAAACAGATTTTTATAAGTCAGCAAAAACATTAATCCGGAATCACATTGCAATTCCAAGTGTTCTTAATGAGACAACTAGCTGCATAACTGTCATTCTCCCTCAGTTCCAGGGTTTAGGCTTGGACTAGAAGCCTTTTGAGTTAACATAATTCAAAAAGGGTTCTGATAAACCTCACATTTATATATTTAGTTCTATGAATAAATTGCATACCAGAGTTACTTCCATTTTGCATTTGCAGACTTTCTGTTCCTGGGCTGAATGGTATGTTTTCTAATCAGTTGGTTCCTTTAATGATCAATTTCAGGGATGAAGAGTAATATTTATAAAAAGCAGGAAAGTGCAAGGGGGAACTTGCAAGGATTAAAAAGTTAGTCTTGACCTTCTTTTATATTGGGAACTAAAATTACTTTGAATATGACTACCCAGCTGAAGTTGACGGTTTTCCCTTCATCAAAAACAATATTAGACATAATGTTTAGAAGCAGAATACCTTTCCTTATGATCGGGGGAAAAGTGGGACTTTTTGCAAAATAATTCAAGGATTTGGAGTAGAAAGTGAAAAATTAACTTTGAGTTTAGAGTTTAAATTTGCTCTGACCAAGAATTAACAGAAGGAAATGAGAAATGAACAAATCAGATTTTTCGTCTAGTCAACACTGAGTAGATTCATAAGAATATTGAATTTGAAACCACTGGTGTAAATTTAAAATCCAAAACCCCTGTCCTCAACTCCTACTGAGTGAAACTTGGCGATGTTATATTATAGCCCACCTTCCTCAGAAGTACCCTCACCTTGTATCTAGAGCAAATGAAGAAATCTGTTTGGATTGGTCTTCAATCTCCAAAGGGACTGTTGGACAGTGGCTATGCTAGTGGGAAGGCGGAATTATAATTAGATTACTTTTGGTTCTTTCTAGATCCATATCTTTATTAGAAACTCGTTTGGATTCCTGTGGTCAGTGGTGTAAGGAAACACTAGGTTATTAACAGTTTCCAATGATTTCCTTAAGAGTTCCTTTGGTTGCAAAATCTTTTGATGTCTTTCTTCATAAGAGGTGGAGTATGAGGGTAGTGACTTAGGCAAAGGGATTTTTAAATATATTCTTCACAATTGTGAATGATGTAAGCTCCTTGAGGGCAGGAAGCTTGTTCTCTGTTGGGTCCCCAACATGTGAACTGGTGTTTAGTGCATAGGAGACACTCAAAGAATACTTTTTATTGAATGATCAAATATGCTTGTTAGAAATCAGTATGAATTTATTTAAAGAATAAACCGTTCAAACATCAGTTCTTTATAATAATCTGAACTATAAGAATTAGTGATAAGTTAGTTAAGAAACATGGATCCTTTCTGTGTATGTGTGGAAGAAAAGCTGAAACTAGATACTTATTAAAAATATGCACAGCCCGGCTGGACGTGGCTCAGCGGTTGAGCGTCGACCTAGGATCCAGGCAGTCGGGGTTCGATTCCCAGTCCGGGCACATGCCCACATTGTGGGCTACAGCCGATCAATGACTCTCTCATCATTGATGTTTCTCTCTCTCTCTCTCTCTCCCTCTCCTTTCCTCTCTGTGAAATCAATAAAAAAAATATTAAAAAAAAATATGCACAGATAAAAATCCCTGCATGAAAAAAAAAGTGCATATATGTTCTTACCATTCCCTTTAAGCAGATTAGCACTTGAGATAGCCCACTGGGACAAAATGATGAGTCCGAAAACACTAACTTCTACCATGAAACATTTCCTTGATTTAGTTATTTTCTCCTGTATCTCTTCAAAAAGATTTCTGCTTGTTGTATGTATTTTGCTTCATGTGTGTGTGTCTGTGTGTTTGTTTAAATAAAGGCAGTGCTCTGTCTCCTTCCTTCAGGAAACACCTTTTTTACTGTGTGAGGCAGTTTTTGTCATTTCCACTTTAATGTGAATGAAGAAGTCATCCTTTTCCCATGAAAAAGAAGTTTCCCAGCTGTTTATATATTATGGAGCCTGCTGTGGGAGAGGGGAAGATTTCAGAAAGAGTTCCTTCTCTCTATTCCACGGGTTCTTTCATTGCTTTTTTCATTGAGCTGATCTCTTCATTTCTAATGTGTACCATCTAATTGACAAGATGGTGACTTCCTCTTTGAAAGTTAGCTCTGTTTTTGTGTATCACACCCACGGTGATAGTACTTTGTGAGGACTGTGGCAACACTGGTGTTCTCTCCTCTGTTTGATTTAAGAAGTAAGCTGAGGAAGTCAAGAGATTGAAAGGGGTGTTATTTTGAAAGTAATTCTATAGTGTTTTTTTTGGTTAAAATGCTTACCACTTCCTCTCTTCTCTAAACACACCTATTTGAGCGGATCACTCTTTCCTTTGTTTTGAGCCTCTCTTATTTATGTGTGTAGAACTACCATTTGGAATATGATCTCCTGTTGATTTACCTGAGCACCTCTACTCAGCATCTAAGTATCCAGCTAACTGACTCTTTTCAGTATTAGAAACTCATTAAGGATCTGACATACTACTGTTAATTATTGGCCCCAAATATGTCATTGCTTTTGTTCATGCTGCTCCTAGTGCCTATAACACACTCTTGCTGCTGCTTTGCTTAGCTAACTCTATCCTTTTAAATTATAGTTTATAAATCACAAATGTGTACATCTATATGTGTAATTTATAAATCACTTATAAATCACTTGTTAGCTCTATTATGAAATGCTCCCTCTCACCTTCTTTGCCTTGGCCTGAGTTAGGTGCCTTGTTTGTTAGCTCACATGGTATCTTGCAAGGGATATAAAAGAAAATTATGTTTTTTTAGTTATATGTTGGTGCTATGGAAACAACTTTCAGAATGAGAAACTGAAGACCATCTAGACAAATATGAATTCCTTAAGAGCCAAGGCTGGTTTTGTCATTTTGGCTACAACCAGTTTCTTCAGAAGAGTACAGCCAACACAGTTTTTTTTAAATTTGGGGACATCATAATTAAAGGTTATTCTGTGAGCTTGTCATCCATCAAGTTCATCACTTCATGAAGGCTGTTTGATTGGGTATATTACACAGACCTGGTTAAAGGGTGAGTGTGTGCTGGAAATGTGAAGGGAATAGAACTGGGGCTTGGTAACAGTTGTATTTTTTTAAATTGCTTCTTCCTGTTCAGCAAAAGGGAGTCCTGATAGCTAAGGAGATAGTCCTGAAAGCTTGACAGATCACAGCTGTATCCTGTACTTTGTGTGAAAATGTATTTGCTTTCCCTCCTGTTCATTTACTTTTTCTAATTTCCTAATAAGAGTTTATTCCAGTGTTTCATGGAGCAAGAGGTTGGATATATGCCCAGGTGAGGATATGAACAATGGTTAAATACTAGGGTATAGGCAGAGAGAATTAAATATGGGGTATGTGTGCTGTAAAAACTGAATGACAAGGAGAAACCCCTTCCAAATAAATTTTTAAAAGAAGGTCCCAAGAGGAGCATTTGGATGTTTTAGACTAGTGCTATAATTGAAACAGTTCTGTTTCTTCTATAAGCCACACAATTCCTTTACAAAGAACCACACACTTGCTCTGGATTCCACCATTTTATTTTCTCTCGAAGATTTAGAACAAACTTAGGATGTTATTTCTAATGTGTACCATCTTATTCTAAACATCTTTGATTGCTGCTGGAACAGTATTAATTACCCAGAATTCATTCCTTCCTCCCTCCCCTCCCCTCCCCTCCCCTTCCCCTCCCTTTCTCTCCCCCCCTCCTTCCCCTCCCTTTCTCTCCCCCTCCTCTCCTTTCCCCTCCCTTTCTCTCCCCCTCCTCTCCTTTCCCCTCCCTTTCTCTCCCCCTCCTCCTCCCCTCCCCGTTTTATACTCAGATGTCTCTTTAAGAGTAATACAAAATAGTAGGTTGCTCACATCAGCGCATGTTCATTTCTTGACATTGAAGAGATAGCTTGGAGATGTTTTTCATTATCCCAGTTGATGTGGGATGTTTCATTGATAATACAGAGGAATGACAATTAATATTCCATAGGGGAGGGCATTACAATTTTAGCATTCTTTCCTGAGTTGCAAGTTTAACTTTGATAGAGTGGAAAAAGTATTGGCCTGAAATCAAGAGATAAGTTTTCTGTATGACCTTAGGTAACAGCCTTAGGTACCTCTGAATTCTCACAAATGAAGAAATTGGACTACATGACCTTTAAGGTCCTTTCAGCTGTATTTGACATTCACGGAGCCTGAGCTCTCTGCTTGGACAAAACGCAGTTGTCTCATTATATTAGTGTCAGCTACTCCCAAACCCACTATATAATATGAACAGTGGAAAGAAGGTTTGAACTGTTTGATTTAGAAGGATGAAGCCTCAGTGTTCCAAATGGTGAGGCTCACACAGCAGGACACAGACTACAGCAGAAGTAGCACAAGTAACACTGATGGCCTGACAGTGTAGGTAGTGGACTGGAGCTTATGGATTGATTTATTCAATGGCACTCACTTTTATTGGTACAGCACAGCCTAGAAAAGGATTTTTTTCCCCTTACAGCTACTTGGTCTTAGGGAAGCCTAAGAGGATTGATTGTAGTCACGCCTTCTTTTGGGAACACACAGTGAGAGCATCTTTAAGTACTTCTGCAAGGAGTAAAGCAAATTGGCGCTGTATTTCACAAAGGGTAAGCTCTTCCTACAGTGCACATAAAAGCTGAAATATGTAGATGAAATCTAGGTGCTTATAGCCCTGGCCAGTGTGGCTCAGTTGACTGGGTGTTTTCCCACGCACTGAAAGGTTGCCAGTTCAATTTTGGGTCTGGGCACATGCCCAGTTGTGGGCTCGATCCCTGGTATGGGACATACAGGAGGCAGCTGAGCCATGTTTCACTCCCACATCCGTGTTTCTCTCTCCTTCTCCTTTACTCTCTCTCTCTAAAAATCAATAAAAAAAATATTTTAAAAAATCTAGGTGCTTATAGAGGAATAACAAATATCCATTTGCATGGAGAATTACCATAACAAATGCACTGGCTGAAGAAGGAGTAACTATTTCTTTTTATTTTGTGTTGCTGTGTTATTTTTATCTGGGTAGCATAATCCATGTAAATTTCTAGTCTGTCATACATTCTTCAGTATACTCAGCATTGTATGAAATCTTTGAGGGAGTCTACTTCTTTCCCCTCATTTGCAGTTGAGAAATTGAAGCTGAAAGAGAGTAGTGACTTGGCCAAAATCATGCTATGAGTTAGAATTGGAACTAGAACCCAATTCTGGTTACTCCTAGATTTTTACTATTGAGAATAAAACCTTGAAAGTATGAAGTTAACTCACAAAAATTTCCAAAATGGTAAGCAATTTTAGTAAGTTAGTGAATGAGACTAAACTTGCCTTTTCTCCCCCTAGGAACCCTCCCCCCGCCTTTGCTCTTTAACAACCTCTGAAAGTAGCATTCTGCCAATAGATATATGTTCATATTACATTCTCTAGCAGATGCTTGGACTGTGATATAAAACAGTGTTCGGCAAAAGTAGGATAACATGGATGTAAAGTTTCTGTACAGTGAGAATCCAGAACATTCTCTTATGACAGGGTAAGATTGTGTAACACTGATCTATGTTGGTTTTGAACAGAAATTTTGGTCTCAATTCATCAGAGAATGTGATAAAGGGAAAAGGAGAATCCCTTATTATTTGCTGTGCGTTAGTGATTACATGCAGTTTTTTGTTTTCATTTTATATGTTTTATAAATTACTTAGTTTCAAAAATGTCTTAATTTTTTAATGACTATGAGGTCTAATTTATCTTTAAATGTTTCATGAACATGTTGGGAATGTTTCTAATCATTGAGAAATGATATTAGGATCTGAAGAGGGAAGAAGCTGTTGAATACATTGAGACAATGGAACATATTAATATTTTAATATTGCTGTTGGCCACAGTGATTGAACATTGTGATCACTTAAGTTACACTGTACAATTCAATCCATTCATTGTATTATTGATAGGGAGAATGTAGGATGCTGATTTGAGACCTAAATTCTCTGTTTGAGAATCTCTTAATTTATTATGCCTCCATGCTGAGTAGTTAAAACTGTTACATGCTTTACTCTTGTTTTTATAGGAAATACATAATTTAATATGTAGAGAGCGTACATTTTTTCTTACAGGAGTTTAGATTAGGAAAATGCTTTGATTTTGTGAGAAAGGATTTACAGTGTTTCTGGAGAGGTAAACTAGCAACGGAAAAGATGACATCAAGTTAAAAGCTCTTACCACAGAAAGAGGGAGGCTTTTTTCTCTTTTAAATTAATCTTAATTTAATTTTTTTGGATAAACCTTTAAATGTGAGTTTAACATACATATAGAAAAGTGCAGAAATCATGAAGTACAGTTTGATAAATACATATAAAGTGAGCGCCCTGTGTCTCCCCTAGATCAAGAAGTGAACACCGGAAACAGCCTGATGTATCTTCTCAGGCATTACACCTTCCAGCCAGGTAGCCATAATCCTGACATAGGTTGGTGTGGCCTTCTGAGTTTTATATAAAAGTAATCACCCAATATCCACTCTTTTGTATCTGGCTTCCTTTGCTCTTTTATCCATGAAATGCATCTATGTTGTTGCATGTAACAATAGTTCTTTTCATTATTGTGTGTAATCCATTTTATGAACATTCAGATTGATGGGCATTCAGATTGTTTCCAGTTTTAGTGTATTAAAAGTAATTCTACCATGAACATTGGTTTATTTTTTTGGTGTTCACATATATGCATTCCTGTTGGATGTATTCCTGGGAGAGGAGCCGCCACATTACAGGACATGGGTATGTCTGGTGTTTGTAGATAATGTCAAACAGTTTTCCAAAGTATTTGTACTAATTGACACAAGGATTTGCAGTGTTTTAAGAGTTCCAGATGCTCTGCATCCTTGCCAATACTTGGTATTAAATTTTTTATTTTTGTTTTCATTTTGCTGGGTAGATAGCAGTATCTCAGTGTGGTTTTAATTTATTTTTTTAACTCTCACCCAAGGATATTTTTTCCGTTGCTTTTCAGAGAGACCGGAAGGGAGGGAGAGGGAGACATTAATGTGAGAGAGATGCATTGATTGGGTGCCTCCTGCATGCACCCAGCTGGGGCTGGGGATGGAGCCTATAACCGGGATATGTGCTGTTGGCCAGAGTCGAACCAGGGGCCCTTCAGTCCGAGGGCTGACGCTCTAACTGCTGAGCAAAACTGGCTAGGGCAAATGTGGTTTTAATTTGTATTTCCCTAATAACTGATGATGGGCACTTCATGTATCTGTTGGTTGTTTGGATGTTCTCTTTTACAATGTGCCTGTTCAGATCTTTACTGATAGGCAAAATTAGGTTGTCTTGTTTTAATTATTTATTTTAGTGGTTTTTACAATATATTCTGGATAATCTTTTGTCAGATTAAAGTTTTAACAGTTTAAAGTTAATAGCTCTCTCTCCCTTTTTGAACAATACAAGGGTCTTTAGAACACTTTAACTCTTATTCTGTATTCCCACCTTATATGATACTGCAGACCAGAATCTTAGTTCCACCTTTCTACTCCCTATATTTATTATTGCTATTAAAGTTTTATGTAATATTTTAAAAACTACTCATTTACCAGTATCTTTGCTCACTCTTCCATCTCAGTTCTTCCTTTCAATTGCTTTCTGAAATTCATCCTTTGAAAGTTCCTTTAATGTGCTTATAGAACTCTTTAGTGAGGAAATGTTTTATTTTGCTTTCGAAAGAGTTTTGTTTGATATACAATTCTAGGCTAACAGTACTTTGAAAATATTATTTTTATTTTCCCTTAGGAAGTCTACTGCAAATTTAATTGTCAATCCTTTATAGGTGATTCATCTCTGAAAGGTCTAGAAAATTCCTAGCCATGATCTCCTCAAATATGACCTTTCCCCCATTATCTCTCTTTTAGGAACCTCAGGTATGTTGAACCTTCTTTACTCTGTCTCTTAGCCTCTCTTTTTTATATATTTCTTTTCTCTTTTTTTCTTTTTCTCTCTGCTTCAGTCTGGCTAATTTTTTCAAATCTATATTCCAATTTATTCTCTTTCCACTTTCCAGGGGTTAGTCTCCTGTTTAATCTATTCATTTTTCAATTATTATAGTCAGTAGTTATTCAAATTTACTGGCCTTCCTTTATAACATCTTGTTTCTTTTTCATGCTTCCAGTTCTATCTTTAAGGATTTTGAACATTGTAAAAATACTTATTTTGTATTCTGTGTGTCAATATTCTGTTATCTGCAGTTCTGGGAGACAAGGGGGGGAAGGTGTCAGATTCTGTTCTCTGTTGTTTCTACTGACTTTTGTTTAATGTGGTTTGTTTACTCGTGCTTTGTAATTCTGAATTTTGAAGTTGGCAGGATTTATCTGTGGGAATCCTTAGGTGGCCTGTTTTGAGAGCACCTTTATCGAGACAGAATTTATGTTTCCTTTTTGCCAGGTGTCAGGTGGGGGGGTGCTACCAACCTAAGACCACTTTATTCTCTCAACTTGGAGTTTGCTGGACCATGCTGGTGTGTAAATTCAAATTCAAAATTCTTGGGAGGGTTGGCCTGTTGTTACAGATTCTCCAGGGACACTCTCTTTTCCCACTCAGCGTTTTGGAAAAGATATAAAAGGTTTTATGGTTTGTTCTTTTTTAAAAAAAATTTCATCTGTTTGAGGACGGATTTCTTTCTTTCTTTTTGTCTGCCTTTTAACTGAGAGTATTACCTTTCCAGGACTCCAACTGTGTGTGTTGGGGGTCTATAACAACTCCCTGTCTTGTAGAAAGAACTCTTTCTATATACCCCTATAACTGGTGTCTTGAAGAAAACCTGTTCTGTTGTAGCAATTTTTTTTTTTTTCATAACATTGAGCTCATCAGAAGACCAGGCAACTTTCATTTTTTACCTCTGATCCTACTCACTCTGGTAAATTGACTATGATTCTTTCTTTCATAAGTTTTAAGCTGTTTATATATTCTTTGTGATGCAATTAAATGTCTAGGGTTTTCGGGGGCTTTTTTTAAAAAATATATATATATATCTCTATTGACTTCAGAGAGAGGAAGGGAGAGGGAGAGAGACAGAAACATCAGTGATGAGAGAGTTACTGATCGGCCGCCTGCTGCATGCCCCCAGCTGGGGACCAAGCCCGCAACCCTGAGTATGTGCCCAGACCTGGAATCCAACTTCTGTCTCCTGGATTCTAGGTTGATGCTCAACCACTGAGCCACGCCCAGCCAGGCGGGGCCTTTTTTGAAATTACTCAAGTAAAAGAGTATTTTTTGAGTATCTTTTAATGATACATTCTATATAATGACTTTATATTGAGAGAGGTTTGCATGTTTAGATTTCTCTTTTGAGCCCTAGCTACAAATTTTGTTTTCAAACTGATGAGTGAGAATCGTAGTGCTGCTGCTGGTTGCACTGTTCTGATTTCTAAAAACACTGGTCTAGAGGCACTGATTGCTTACTGGTTTATCAGGTACATCTTGACATTTGTGTCATGGCAAAGGCCAGCACTTGTTGAATATTCAGTGTCCTTTTTCCAGTTCTGTGGGAAGATACTAATGAATGCTTAGAAGAATGAACAGATTTGATTAATGTAATAAATCATCTGCAAAAAGATTGAAATATTTTTTTTCCTGCTTTCATTTCTGGGGGTTTAGCAAAGGTAATAAAGAGCTGTTAAACTTGAAATGGAAGAAAATAATTTGCTTCTGGCAGAAGGCCTTTCCAAAATGCTTTCTATAATTTTTAGCCACACGATTGAAAAATGTGTATTATCTTATTGCTTCTCACTTCCAGTATTGTTTTGTTTTTTAACTTAATAGCAACTCCAAAGGTACTAGTTTGGGCCTTCTTTCTCTCCTCCCAGTCCTCTTTTTATTTAAAACATCATATCATTTATTATATTGGACCAGCAGGGATCAGTTTAAAGAGATTGAGAGCTGTTTTAGATTAATGTCTTGGCAACTTGGAAATAGCCAACTGGAGTCACAGTCCTGCTTATCTTGAAGTAAGTTTTAAAAACTTAGCCATTGAGAATTGTTTCTGTAAGCTGCCAAATTGAAAGTTGGAGTGAAGAAAAACTTCACACTGATCCACACCCCCCCATATTCTTGCCATTATGCTTTATGGGGATCTTGTTGTTTGGAGGATTGTAGAGTCCACAGGATAAAAAGCTTTTCATGACAATCAGTAAATAAAGCTGCTTGGGGTTTACATGGACTTTATAGTGATTTTCCTCAAAGTTCTCAATTTTTCATTTTCATACATAAAATATTTACTTTTTTTTGTTTTAATATTTTTAAATTGATAACCATTTATTACATCCTAACTTTTCCTACATTAATAAAAACATCCTTTCTGTTTCCTTCTCCCATTCGTAGGATTGCACAGCCTTTCAGTTAACAAAACCAAAACTGTTCACTTGCTCCCAGTTTCCACCCCCTTGAAATAAGCCACATAGCTCCCCATGGGTGTGTCCGGCCTCAGGCTGCTGCCCAGTTACTCGATCCCCCTTATCTCAGCCACGCTGGGCTCCGTAGTTGTCTCTTCTGCTTTCTCAGCCCCACCTTTTCTCTCTTCCCTCCAGCTTTCTACTGCCCCAGTCTCCTCCCTTCTCAGAGGATCAGGAGCAGTGCTGAGGAGCTGTTTTTCTCTCTTCCTTTTCTTTAAATATTCTGAGGAAGAGACTGAGACACTGTCTGAAGAATGACATGTTTCACAGGAATTCTTACGTGAGGATTAACCCCCTCAATTTGAACATTTTGCAGGGTTTTTTTCTCTTTCTTTTTTGTCAGAGATTAGGCATTATAGTCATGAATTCATGAATATATAGTACAGATGGCCCTTCCTTTGTATAAATATGTGCTCTAAAAGGTTGACAGTATCTTATATTAAATGTGGGGGAGATTACATTTGAAAGAACTTGGCAAGGAATCTTTAGAGTAAAAATTCACAATATAAATAATACTACCATACTTTCTCTGTTTTAGAAGTTTTTTTTCTGTTCAGGTTGTTACATAGGTTGTTGTAGATGATGGTTTTCATAACATACTCTATGAAAGAGAATTTGCTATTTATGTGTACTTGGATGTGAAAACACACCTTAAATGTTAACCTCTGGCATTTTCACATCAATAGTAACTTAATCAAAATGGGTTATCTGTTCTCAGCAATTTAACATGGCATCCTTTTCACCTTCCAACAGATTAGCCCTGTTTTCCAGTCCACAAAAGTAACTTTTCTATGTGTCGGCATCTTCCTGGGCCAGTGAGCTTGAGAATTTAGGTATCTTTCAAACACAGTGCTTGGTGACTAGTTGTGTGTGTTGTTTTTCTTTCCAGCCCCTTCCATTAAACCTACCATGATCAGACTTTTAAGGATTTGAGTCCATAGGGTATGGTACCAGTGTTAAAGGTTGACCGTGTCTTTGTTTTTTGACCTTGGTATTAACCTAGAATGTTCTTATATTCCTTCCGTGATGATGTGGTGGCAGATTACAGTTTGAATGGCTTCAAGATAATTGGTCTTAATTATTTCTAAGTTATTGGTAACTGCAGTGCAAACAAGCATTGTTCCGAAAAGGAAATAAATGGCTTTTGAGTTTCTTTTCTTAGAATACAAGTCAAAAAATTAGAGTGAAAACAATAGCACATGACGCTAAACTGTATGGTTTGCTAGTAGATTATAGGTTCCTATAGCTTAAATTATACAAACCACTATAAGCTATTAACTAGTGACAATCTCAATTTCCCTTTTGTGTTAGTTGCAGTGTGTGATCCTTTCATTTAAAGTAAAGCCATGTGTCATAGTACCAGTTTATTAAGAAGTATGTTGTCTTTGCATATCTTTCTGCCAGGGTTGTACATACCACCCTCTCCCCCAAATTAGAACAAATACCAAGTTCTAATTATAACTTCCCTGGAACCTTTCAAATTGGCTCCTTTCTCTGAGTCTGTAATACATCTGTTATAACACAGGAACACTGTGTGTGCTATATAATTGTTTAAGAAGCTGTCTCTCCCTTCTCCCCCAACCGACTAAGTTGCTGTTAGCTTAGGATCAGGGATAATGTCTCATTCATTTTTTGCATTCTCCATTATACTGCTCCCTCAGTTGTAGCACATAATACGTATTGAATTGTTGCTAAAAGAATAAATGAATTTAAGCAGATAGTAGAAAGATTTGTTGATGAATTGACTTACCAACTTAGATTTAAAGATAAAATTTTAAAATCTAAAATCAGAGTAGATTAAAATTAGTACAGCCATAGATCTGGCACAGAACAAGCTATTCTCCAACTTGACTAATACTTGGGGCAGAAAGTGTGATACAGTAAACTGAACTGCCCCTAAATGCAAAGAAGAGATGTGTTTGTAGGCCAGTTCTGTTTTTTGTTTTCATTTTAATTAAACCTCGTATCATGCCTCAGGATGATACAAACTATCCAAAACTAATTGCACTGAGGACAGGTAGAACTGGAAGTGTTGAGGAACAGAAGTGAAGATGGGGAGAAAATTTCTAAACCTGTCTGTGCCCCACCTTGCAAAGAGCTTAGGAGAGTGCTTGGGGACTCAGGGCTTTAATTTTACAGGATGGAATGGGGTTCTTGTCATGCAGGGGCAGCCCATGTTCTAGAGCTTGATGTTTCAGCTTGGCACCTACCTATTTTATAGCAGTGTTTGAATCTACGTACTTGAATTTTTTGGATGAGAATACTTAAATTTTCCAAGATTTAAAAAATTTTGTTATGGCTTTTTTTTACTGGGTAAATTATTTAAAATGTGAAACATATTTTTTGAACTAAAGAGCTTTTGTCTCATGTTTAGAAAAAGCAACAATTTAAAAATGCATGCATAGTCCTATACCCTGCTGGTTTTTGCAGCCAGGAGTTATGAATACTTCTCTTCCTGGCACTGGAACCCTGGGCCGGGGGGTCTGGTGTAAGACTGGGACTTCTTTGTCCTTAGGGGGACATCTAAAGCCAATATATTCCTCCCAATCTTAATCAGCCTGCTTCTTGCCTTTGCCCCTCCTACCAGTCTCCATGTAGGTTCTTCTTTATATCTTTAGTTTTAGGAATTCTATTCAGCTAGATTTCAGGTGTTCTGAATAATGATTGTTTTGTAGTTTAGTTGTAATTTTGATGTGGTTGTGGGAGGATTCCTATACTACATTTACGTATGCAGCCATCTTGACAGACAAGATCACAAAAGTAGTATTTTTAACAAAAGATTGCAAATCTGTCATGAATATTTTCATGTTGTATATTCATATTACATTTTATTTTTACTTGTTTTCTGTTCTGTTTTTGGATTTCTCCTCAAAGCAGAAATTATTTATGAATCCAGGTTTTGTTTGTTTGTTTTAAATATATATTTTTGTTGATTTCAGAGAGAGGAAGGGGGGGAGGAGGAGAGAGATAGAAAAATCAATGATGAGAGTCACTGATCAGCTGCCTCCTGCATGCCCCCTATTCGGGATCGAGCCCGCAACCCCGGGCATGTGCCCTGACCAGGAATCGAACTTTGATCTCCTGGATCCTAGGTCCAGGCTCAACCGCTGAGCCACGCCTACCAGGCTGAATCCAGGTTTTTTTAATAGCAGATATATATTATTCTTCATTTTCAATTGTTTTTTGTTTTGTCTTATTTTGTTTTTTCATGTAGTCTTTAAAACAGGTAGTTAATAAAACAGGTTGTTTTGGGAAGTATTATGCCATGGTAGGGTCAAAGCCACATATTGTTTTTTCACTTCAAGTTTGGCAACTTTCAGATACAATACAAGCTCACTAGTTTGGTTAATTTTTGTTTTAAATGGGGATCGTGCCTAATCTTCAGACCTAATGATTTACTGAATTTTCGACCTCAGCTTTATTGGGCTTAATTTGTCAATCATTGTAGGTTATGTTTTTTTACTTTTTTTTAGTCCAAAAGAAAACCTATTAAGCACTAACCATATTTCACTTATCCCCAGCCTTGCAAGCTTTTCTATAATTGCTTCCTTTTTAAGTCCTGGATTACCTCTTTTAACAAATAACCACCTATCAAATATTAACTAGGCAAAGGACAGTATTCATTTACCATCCATAATATTTTTTGAACTTGCCCTGTACTAGGTCCTGAGGGGCCCTGTCCTCCAGTTGCTCACAGCACGTATAAGAGCTATACCAGAACAGGCGATTGTGAGTCAGTGTGTCCTGAGTGCTCTGTTGGAGGTAAGCCAGAGGGCTGTGGGATTTGAGGCTTTAAACTTCAAGGTGGAGGCTTTCCTTCACAAATCCATCTTTGCAAGGGAGGCAAAACCAAGGTGCTCCTAAATGGGAAATTACAGAATGTAGCCAGAGATGCCCGCAGACAAGTTTCATTTCACCAGCTTGACGAGGCTCTCATCTGAAGCATGAACACCGCAGGCAACATTTTTATCATGGAGTTATCCATGTTGTATTATCACTTCCAAGAGCAATAATTTTGGTGGGGGGAAAGCTATGAAAGAATAAGAGCTGCTCTTTAGCTCTCCAAAGCTTTTGGGGCCATCTCTGACTGAGGTTTTTTAACTCCAGGATGGCAGACTGTTCCGTGAAGATTACTCCTTCGTAGAACTCGCACTCACCTCTTACCACCTCAGCTTTGGTTTGTTTTTGGTCCAGGCCTTTTTTCTCCTCTTGGGAGTTGCTCCCTCAGCTGCATCTTTTGTACTGTTTGGTTGTCCCACTACTATCTGGTTTTTCTTTAACCCAGAGCCTCTCCAACGGTGTAAAATTAGCCTGTATGAAAATCACTTCTCTGTCTTTTTCTCTATTGGTATGAATCGTGTGACCTATCTGCTCATAGATGAGTCAGCATTCTTATCTGTGAAAGGAGCGTAACAGTGCTGCGAGAGAGAGTTGTCATGGGCGGTACAGGGGATAAGTATATAAAACACACAGCGGTCTGCCTTATTCCAGTGACACCTCAACTGCTTAGCAGCAGTCCCTTCTCTGAAACACAAAAGTCTTCACACAGTTGGCTTTTAATCTTTTCTTAATTTTATGCCTTTCAATATGCCCTGTGATCATCTCCCTGCCCGTTTTTCTGGCTCTTTGCTTCCCTTTCTGGTGAGTGTTCAGCCATAGGGGTTTTTGCTACTTTGATTGTAACTGAATACCCATTACCCAGGCATGTCCATTCAGCAGACGTGGGTGGTTTCAGTATGCTAGGCCTCGGATACAGAGGTGCTCCCATTCAAGTAGGCGAACCCATGGAAACAACCAGCTGGTATGAGGGGTTCCAGAATGCTATTGTTTAAAGCATTATGGAGACACAGATGAAAGGAGCTTTAACTTTTTTCGAAGTAGATCAGAAAAGTAGGTTAGATTTTTAACTGGTCGTTGAATTCTTACTTGGTGGATAAAAGGAAGATCTTGCTAGGCAACAGGAGCTGTTTATAAAGAGACAGGTGAAGATACAAGTATAAAGTATAAGTAATCTCTATGAAGTCAAAAGTCTGTGCTTTTCTCCCTTGTTTATGAAAAGACAGGTATAAATACAAACTATATACGGTTTAGGTAGTCTTCAAAGTCTAGTCTCTGCTTTCCTCCCCTACCACCCCAGTTCTGTCATAGTGGAAGGCATAGTAGCCCTTTTTTTCAATGTAAAAGACTGCTTGTCTCAGTGAATAAAGAGTTCAGCTTCATTTGCTTTTGCTGTTACTCTCTTCACGTGTACAAAGTGAGTGAGGCTAGCACAGGAGCTTAGAAGCAACATGTGAGTGCACATGTTCTTGAACTGGGCCTCGTACTATCAGTTTTTCCTCCACTTCCTGTGTTTCTTTCCTTTGATCACTTTCTACATGCCAGGCACTTTGCAGTGGTTATCTCTTTTAATCCACACAGCTTTCTGAGTTAAGATTTTCCTTGTTTTTTTTCCAGATGAGAACACCAAGATTCAAAGGCGTTTTAAAAACCAAAACAAAAAAAGACTTGTTTAAGATGCATAGCCTGTAAGTGGGAGAGCTCTTCCTTGGAGCCAGCATTATCTCCAAAGCTTCAGTTCTTTTTATCCTAAAATGAACTGCAGAGCTGCTGCCTAAGAGCCTTAGACTAGGCCTAGCCGATAAATCACTGACCTGTTGGATGACTGGAACAGGCAGCCAAACTTTCTAAGTTGTATTTTCTTCACCTAAGAAGTGGAGTAATTGGAGCAGATGAGGCTACACTTCCTTTTAACTTTATTTTTTTCTTAGGCTCCCTCATCTATTTTGTGCAACCAACTATAAGTTATATGATGTAGTGGAGAATGTTCTAATGCACAGGTTGCAAAAACATGACTATTTGGAGGTGTTTTAAATCACTTTTAAATCAAAATAGTGATTGCCTCTGGGGAAGTGGGAGAACAGGTTGCCTGGGAAAAGGCAAGAGGGAACTTTCTGGGGTGAAGGTGATGTTCTATATCTTGATAGGAGTTTGGGTTATATAAATGTACGCTTACATTTCTGCATTGTATTTAAATTTTACATCTAAAGAAAAAAGCCATAAACAAATATTGAACTCTAGATAATAATATGCATGCTGAAGTATTTGGGGGGGAAGTATACTGGTGTTTGTAATTTATTTTTAAATTCACTAAAAATAAGATAGATTAATGGATGGATAGAGGGATGGCTAGGTGAAGAGATATGTGATAAAATATGCATAGTACATTAACATTGTACTAGGTTAATGGTAGCATCTAGGTAGTGCGTAATGGTTCTCACTGTAAAATTCTTTCAAATTTGTGGTATATTTGAAATTTGTAATAACAAATACATATATAAAATTTTAAATATTATTATAATAAATTGTTGGAGAGAAAATCACATTTCAACTGAATCGACAATTTCATATCAGCAGCCTTCTCTTCCTTGAAAGGTCTTTGTTAATGCCACCACAGGCTCTAGTTAGACTATCATGAGTGTAAGTGACCTAATTTAAACAGCTCAGGGAGACCTTTTCTTTCTTTAGCCAACCTGTAGGTTGAGAGGTTCCTTCCCTTAGACATTTCAAGCTAGTTTGAATGTCCCTCAGAGCTGAAGCTTGCCAAGCAAAGCTCATTCCTGTGGCTGTTAGAGTCATTGATAGTTATGTTTCTAGAAGTTAGTGTCACCATCAGCCAAAGATTAAACTTTTCCTCTGCTCTCCCTTGATCAGATGATGTTAAGGAAATAGCCCCTTTTTTGTTTTGTTTTGTGCTTTGTTTTTAGTCTGTCACATGTTTGAGATGCCTTGTATTTCTTTAACAAACCACACTTGATGCTTTCACAGCACTTTAGTTGCAGACAACTTCTCATTGTGCTGGTTTGAGTTCTGGTACTTGAGAGCAGCTTCATTCTGAAGCTTGTGGAACGCCACTCTTGTACTTGGAGCAAACAGTTTTCCTTTCCTTCATTGGTTAAGCCCCAGCCCCTAGTGGTACCCAGAATGAGTCTCATCCAACTTGAGTTTGAGACTGTAAGACCATTACGAGTGCGTGAAACCTTGTATGGCAAAACGGGAGAGCAGTGAATTACGTTAGAATGATGAATTCAACCATGGGGATACTTAGTTGTATATAAAAAAACCACAGTAACATAGCTAAAATGTTTTGAATTATTTTGTTCTAAAAATGTCATTTTTCTCTAATTTTCATAATAATTAATCACAAGTCATTTTACATACTGAAAACAAGTTACATATTGTATGTTTCAAAATACAACAACAAAATGGCATTTTACAAGATTTAAATAAGTATTTGAAATAAAATTGGACTCGGAGGGCAGGAAGAGGGGAATAGTATACTTCTTGAGTTGCACATGAGCCATGCTATTATTTATGTTAAGCCTCTAGCACTCAGGAAAGGCATATTTTTATTTAAAATCCACAAAACTGATGGGGAGAGAGGAGGAGAATTTTGATTGCTTGAGAGTTACCCTAAAAGATTGGATCTGTAAATTTACATGAATCCCTGAAAAAGGCAGGTGTATGTGAGTGCCAAATAATATCAGAACTAACCAAGAAAAACTTGCTTTTCTGCATGACTGTGGTGAAAGCATTGGTAACCAACAACTTTCACATTTACAAGGATTGTTTTAAGGGACTAACTACATATTGGGCAAGCCACTATGTAGTGCAAAAAGTATTGGCTGGACTTACCGTACTGGGGGCATGTGGATTCCTAAGAATGTCGCACCTTGTCTATGCCAATAAATCAGAGTGTCTATTCTTAATACTAAATCTGATATCATTGGCAGTTTTTCCTCTTTATTAGATGGGTGATACTCAGAAGGGAGAGTATTTTTTCATGTATTTTGCTCTTTCTGTGATTGGGGTGTTTTTATGTACTTTTTTTTCTTTTTTAAGCTATGAAATATTACTGGCAAGTCCCAAGAAAACTAGATCTGGATTTCATTTTGTCTCCTCAACTCTGTGTGATCTTGTGCACATTCCTGACATGTTACAAACAGCCTGTGTCTCTGAATGTGCAGTATCAGTTTTCAGTGGTGAAAGACCCAAAAGGAAACAGACCGATTCTTCCGTGCACAAACAGCTGGGCAGTTGTGGATGGAATTAATTGCTGATATATATTGGCTGTGTTTTTCTTCTCTTGTCATTTCCTTTGCAGCTGCGAAAGTGAAGTTTGACTTGAAAACAGACATTTCCAGCAGTGCAGATCCAAAAAGTGTCAAGACGGGGTTCTTCAGATGTAATATCTAACTCTGCTGCCTTTGAGTTGTTGGGTTTGGGGAAGACAAACATGATTTATAATTACGTAGTATGGTTGAAAAAGTAATTAAATCAGGCATTCAAACTATGAAAGGAGTACTTTGGAATGGGCCGATTTATCTTATGGTAAGAGTGATGTCATAATTCAAAAGGCTAGATCAGTCAGCACCCCCTCTCTAGGATCCTAAAAGAGGGTGTTCTAGGCCCTCTCTCAAAATATCGAAATGGTCAATACTCCAAATTGATGTATCGTTCTAATGTCAGGGAGTAGCTGTTGGTGAGGGTAATGTGACATATATCATTAAAAATAACATTTTCCTGGTTTTTCCCCCAAAGCCTTTTCTGTTGTTTATTTTAAATTCTATGTAATTATTATATATCATATTTTTTACATGCTTGGGTATTTCACCGAGAAACATTTTTTATTTCATGAGTTACAGAGTTCAGTTCAAATTAAATGTTGGTTGTGTTTTCTGAATGTGCATATTCAGAAAGTAGTATTGATTAAAATCACTTTGAATAATAATAGACGTTTGACAGTTTCAATAACTGATAAATTATTTTAGACACCATTAAAGATTTTTAGACATATATAGCCTACTGAATATCTTATTTGGAAATAAATAAATAAAATTTTAAATCAAAACTCATGAAATTAATTTTAAAAGTGGGTGATTACAAAATTTTTCAGAGTATAGCATGCATATTAGTGTTTTTCATCAAAATAACTTCGGTGTTCATTTTAGTATTCTACCAAAGGAAGTCCATAAATCAGATCCCTTATTTTTTAAGGCAGTACTTACTAGTTAGTTGATAAGAAAATGTTTTTATTGTTTCCAATTGCCAGGAGAGGTAGGGTATTGGTAGAGAAGGGTAAGTAATGCTTATGTTCATGTTCAAGTCCCCTGTTTTGGCCAAATGGGCCAAAGTACAGTTCTAGAGTGAGCAGTGTTGCTGACACCTTGAGATCTGTTGAAGCTGCTGTTGCTAAACTTAGAAGTTGGCATGGTTGGACTTCCTTTGTAGTAATTCACTTCCACCTAACATTCTGTTTTGTTGGTTGAGCTGTGTGATCTACCTTGCATTTTATCTTTACTTTCTTCAAGAAAAAGAAATGAGTCTGTATTTCATTTCATAGCAGGAAAGCTGATCTACAAACATGAACTTTGCCCCTGTTTCTTTGAGGAGAATTAACCAATTAATTTTGACTCTGAGGCCCTGAAAAATGTTACGGCAATATTAACGTGCAGTTTGCTCTCACTGAAGTCTGCCTGGGTGTGTTGTTTCCCCCAGAGTGGGCTCCACCCTGCTCTAACCACACCAAGTGTGGATATCTCGCTGTTTAAAACAAAGTTCATTTTTAGGGCAGCATTGCATCAGAATTGCCACACAAAAACCAGCTGAAGAAATGAGCAGCAGCTTCAATTTTTTTTGTAAGTAATGGATTGTCTATTGTAATACTGATCTCGCACAGCTTAGAGGGAAGCATAGATAAGATAGATGGTTAATTCTGTGCCAGCTGTTAGTAAAGTGCAATATTCTTCTTGGGGAGGAGCCTGTAGCTTTATCGCTCAACTAAATTTTTTCCTATTCACTTGCCTGCTCTATTTTTCTTAAGCAATTTACTGAATTGTGTTTGTTTTGGAATGACTC
Organism: Miniopterus natalensis; assembly: GCF_054644295.1. NCBI lineage: Eukaryota > Metazoa > Chordata > Mammalia > Chiroptera > Miniopteridae > Miniopterus > Miniopterus natalensis. The sequence goes on from NC_142094.1 coordinate 48,035,225, forward strand.
TGACTATTTAAGGAAAATACTAGTAGTCTCCTAAATGTGCTAATTATTTAACATAAAAATACATGAAGTAGTGTTTTGCACTGAATTTATTGGATGCATTAGCACAATCTGTCAGCACTGTATTTTGAGACATCATGGCATGAACTTTGTGTGTAAGAGGGGTTTATTGAATTAAAAAAAAGCAGCATCTAAAGAGCCTTTATTTCTGTCATAATGATGCTTTGTCCTGTTGCTGTTGGGTATTTGTCAGAAGAGTTGGGGAAGGCTGCAGCCCAAAGTTCTGTTCCATGCCTTGTCTGTGCCTCTGTGTTCTTTCTAGAGTTTGTGACGTGAACGGTAAGTTGAACTACAGGAGAATTATTGTTATTCAGCGAGGTTCACGTTCAGCATTTTTTTTCTTTTCAAATGGGGAATCTGACTTTCCCCCCCTCAGGTATAGGGGTTCTCTTTCTGGCTGGTTTTTAAATGCCTGCGGGGTATTTAATTATGCACTGACCAAAGGGGACATGTTGGGAGAGGATGTGCTTCACAGTGTCTAAACTGACTGTTTTCTTCCTCCTGTGCCTGTTCATTGTGTACCCTTGTGGGCTAGACACACCCATTCCGTACGAGCAAGTTGAACCACTTGCCCCAGATAAAATCAGAGCCGAATGTTGAAATTAGTAGATTTCAGTGAAGCTTGCAGGGGTGAGATTGTGTCATCCTTCTTGGACTTGGACTTCTTAGCATTTCCTTGCTTCAGTTTCCTCTGTGTAACTTGGTAGTAATTGTGTTTAGCAGTTTTCTAACATCATAAGGATGTGAAAATAAAGTAAAATCATCATATCACAGAAAAAAGCACTAACTTGGGAATCAAGAGGCTATTTCTTTGGACACTAGTTTCTTTACCTTGTAATATTAGGAATTTGGGTTAGCTCTCTAAGATCTTTTCCAGCTTAGAATACCCTAATATTCTTTGTAAAGACACATGCCTATTCCAGAAATACTAAAAGGAATGTATTAGAATTGAGAAGAAATGTTTAGATACTAACCCAGAATCATTCTTATAAATGACATGAAAACCAAAGCTTTGCTTTAAGTAAATTGTGTATATACATGTGTCAGAAAATTTGGAAATTTACCTTTTAATACCAGAGCAATAAAATTAGCTATATAAATCATTTCCCCAACAAGAAAATAATTTTCAGGTTGAAACTAGGTGAACCTCATGTCACAAGTGTGTGTAGACATTTCATTAAACATTGTCTGTACTCTGTGTACAATTATTGGTTGTTTCACCTTGGATAAGAGGCTTTAAAACTTTTCTTTAAATGTGTTTTGCGTGATGACCCAATACATACACACCACTTAATCTCTGGAATAAATTTCTCTTACAGCACAGAAGACACTGCTATTTCCTGCTCTATTTCCTTTTTTAAAATGTTGGTTTCCATCTACTGAGCTAGATTTTTACTGGCCCTTTGAACTCTAGGAGAATACAGTTACTCTTAGACTTTTGAAGCTGCTCCGGAGCAAAGTTTACCAACCAGTGTGCTGTTAAATATTGAAATTAGAAGATTTCCTAAAAGATTTTTTTGTAACTTTTGAAGAAAGTCAACAGTTAATATCCCCAGTAATACTCTCATATTTTCCTTATAATAATTGTTTAATATAAAGAAAATGGAGTGAATTTTACTCTCCAAGCCCTGTAGAGCTGCTCCTAAGTCCCCTTCTAGTATGCTGTCCACATTTCGTCCTATTTATGCAGACTGTGTGAGTGAAAACTAAGACACATTCCACTACATGAAAGGAGCTGGGAAGTCTTTCCTAGAGAGTTAGATACAATGTGTCATGTAGGGTAGGTATCAAGTTTCAGACTCCCCAACAGTCCCCACCTTTACCCGCCTCACCAGAGTTTCTCCAGGGCTCTCACAAGTTCCCTTCTCTGCTTTAATAGCCTTCGAAAGACTATTAATTTATAACTTACAAAATGCGCATGGTAAAAAGGTGAAACAATACAAAAGGCATATGACAAAATGTCTCTTCCCTACCCTAATTCCTGAGCCATACTTACAGGGTCTGGGGAGCAGTTTCTTTATTTTCCCAGAAAATCCCTATGAATGTGAGTGGACATCTTTTTTTTAATCCAAATAGAGTTATAGTATGCATACCATCATGTATCTGCCTTATCCTTTTTAATGGCTGCGTAGTACTTCAGTGTATGGCTGGATATACTATAATTCATACATATTTTGATAACCTGGATTATTTCCAAGTTTTTGCCTTTCTCCCCTATCAGATATCTTTATGCTATTAGTCTTCTCTCCCACTTCCATTTTGGGACAGAACCCAGAACCCAGGTGCTACAGGAAAGGGGTGATAGTACTATGTGGAAGTGGAGAAACCCCTCACCAACTTCCCCTCCTCTGGCTAGAACGCCAAAGGTAGGCCCCACTGTCCCAGCCATTCACACATAGGTAAGCACTGCCCTTGGAGTCCTTTTTCAGCAGAGTAATAGGTAATGTTGGGTTCAGAGCTCAGTGACTTGAGTGTGAGATTATGGGCAGATCACCTAACCTCCTTGTTTACCATCTATAAAATGAGAGGCTGGGATAGATGAGTTCTAGTGTCCCTTCCAACTGTTAATATTTACCTAGTATTTTTGTTGGAATATCGATTTAAGCTATATAACCTAAATTATATGAAGCTTCTATTATTTAATTGAAAACATCTTTTGTATATATTGTGTGGTCTGTAATTTATTTGACTTGCTATATGACCTAAGCCATTGGAAAATTTAAGGGTGTAAAAAAAGGGAAGTTGAATACTATACTATATTTATATAAACTCTCCTTTGTAAAATGTCAATTTTCAAAGCATAAAACCCATTCCAGAAGTAAAAGCAAATCCTTTTATCAAGCTTGAATACTTGAGAAGATTCCGAGTGAGGTGATGTTTGTTTTTAAAATGGACCCTTGTAATTTTCAGTGAATCTAACCATTCAAAGCTAATCCTAAGGCCTTTGAAACTTGGCTTCAGCCCCCTTGTTTAAATTGTTTTCACATTCTAGCCCTCTAATCCATCTCCTTGTTTCACTAAATGCTAAAATTGATATTGCTTGACATAGTTAAAGTTTTCTGATTTGGTGCTGAGGAAGCAGCCTTAGAGGTGAACCTGTGTACCGTCGTCCTTGCCAGCAAAGTTATCAAGTTACACAGCGAAGTTATAAAGTGACAGAAGCGGGAATCTTTGCTGCATCACACATGGGTTATTTAGCATTGCCTGTTTCACAATTTGATTCTTGTAATTCTGTCAAATGACAGCTGACCTGAAAGCAAAATGGTATAAGAACTTCAATGTTTGATTTGTGTAATTACAACAGGAACATAAAAAAGGCATTTTCTTGGCCTGGAGGTAGGGGATCTGTGTGTATTTGATGCTGGTTACCCTAGCTTCTTGGCAGGAGGCTTGGCATACTTTGAATAAATATACTTTTCTAAAACATGAGATATTATTTATTATCCAAGTAATGTTATATAATTATACTACTGGTATTCCATGTTAATTTTCATATCAATTATTTGATAAGTGGTTCACTTTATCAAAATGTATTGAGGACCTTCTAGGACCCAAGCACTGCATTAAATGGTGGGACTACCGAGATGACAGACACAATCTCACTGGAGTCTACTGAAGTGACAATTGTTCCTATTTCTTTCATTGATGGAGTTTTCTAATGTCCACTGGTAAGTGGAACTGGACAGAAAAAGTTCTTCAAATCTGAGTCTGTGAAAATAGATGAAAACAAAGCATATTTGCAGTATTTAAAAAGAGGGTCTTTGTGTCTTGCTAGGGCACTGTCAGTTACTGTGCAGGCACATTCTTCAGTATGTGAGTCTACTGGTAAATCAGTTTCTCACTAATTAAATTTGAAATGAAATAAAGTTGTGATGCTGGGACTAATTGAGCCTCAATTTTAGCCTACTAAAATGTATCTGAGTTATAAAAACCTGTTGCAGTTATTGTGCCTCAGATAGTCTAATGACTTAAACAATTGCTTGTATGAAATTAACCTTGAAAGTGGTCACACTATGTCTTGATGACACATCCTGATACCTTCTTTGTCAAGTTACCCCATCCATTGTGATATTTATGACTAAGGAAATTCACTGTAGTTAGAAATATACAGGATACCGCTGTCTACAGGATGTTGAACAAACAGTCTAAAACATTTTAAATCATTTTAGAAAAACAGTCCTATGATAGCAAAATTAGTCAAATAGATTGTAGTTTGAGTTGAAGCAGAAAGCCATTTTAAACGGGGGGGTGGGGAGAGGGAGAGAGAGAGAAGAAAAACTTCAGTCGTTACTCTGGTCTGTTATGCAATCCCAGAAGGGACTGATGGAGCCCACCCAGCTCTTGGCTAGGGTCCCCGTGACACACAGTGGGAGCTCACTTCCTGTCAGGAAACGCTGTTTTTCAATGTATTATCTTGTTGAGACAACGACAGTGAACAATAGGCTATTAATGTATTAGAACAACAAGTGTCATAACTAAGCCAATATTTGCTTTGTTTTGAGTGTTACATGTAAAAAAACAACAAAAAACTTTGGCTGGGCTTCAGAATATATTTTGTACCCTTGACCATCAGTGACTGCTGGACATAAAAGCCATGACCGTTAAATAGAACAAAGAAGAAAAAGAGCTTTAATAATAGTGATGAACTTTTGCAAGCTTACTCTACACTCTTCCTGTCCACAGAGAGACAAGTATAAATTTAATAATTTCAAATACATCTGTTAGATATGAAGAATGTCCATTTAAAAGTCTGTTTTGAGCTTTGGAAGCCACAGCAAGAAACTGGCATAAAGAAAAAAAGCCTCCAACTCAAGTTTTCTTATGAAATTGCAAACCCTCTTATGGGATATATCTCATTCAGTTTTGGATATTTATACTAAAAATAATTTGATACTACTGCTTATTTGGGGACTGACAGCTTTTTAAAAGCTGTTAGTTTTCATAATGATTAGGAAGAAAACTCCATTTAAGGGGTAGTCAGTTAATATGAAGTCACTACTATAATTATGTGATAAGAGTACAGCCCGGCCGGCATGGCTCAGCAGTTGAGCATTGACCTAGGATCCAGGAGATCGAGGTTCTATTTCCGGTCAGGGCACATGCCCGAGCTTTGGGCTCTATCCGCAGTAGGGGGCGTGCAGGAGGCAGCCGATCAATGACTCTCTCATCACTGATGTTTCTGTCTCCTTCTCCCTTCCTCTCTTGAAATCAATAAAAAATATATATATATTTTAAAAAGTACAATAAAATTTCAGAGCTGGAAGGTAAACCTAGAGGTCATTGGGTCAAACCACCTCACTTCCTACATGAAGAACTGCAGACCTTACCTGTCCATTGAAATCTTCCTATACTATCTTAATCTAAGATTCTGTTTATTATCAGCAGCTCTTAGAAATCTCATATTTATCTTTTTTGGTAGTTGTTATAAACTGGATTTACTGTCAGTTATCTTTCCATGTGGTCATGTTTTAGTTCTCTCTTTGATTAAACTGGAAAGTCTTTAAGGGCAGGGCCTAGACCTGTGCCATATATTTCTTTATACCCTTCACGTTTGCTGATTGGTGTTTGAATCAGTAGTATTTTGGGGTTATTTTAAGATGACATTTTTGTAGCATTATTTGTATCTGGTCTCAAAACATAGCAGTAAATATAGATTTTTTTAAATTGCTCTTTATACTTTTTAAAAAATTTCTTTTCAGTTAGCTTAAGACATTTTATATGCAGATCACAATATACTCAACCATCTTGGATACCTGGTCATTCTGATCAAACCATGATTAGCCCAGTTTTCAAGGTCTGCTCTAGTTTATTCGAGGACAAGTAGAGAATGGGGTATTATGAGTCAATTTAATAAACCTTTATTGAGTAACTTTAAGTGGACAGTAAATAAAGGGAAAAGATGATACTGGAGCAGACAGACATACTCAAATAATTTAAAAGCAACACAAACTATGGCAAAGTGCTTTGGGAACACCAAGGGGAGACAAAGGCTAATTCTGATGGAGGAGATTGGGGAAGCCATAATGGAAGGGCATGCTTTTGAATTAAGGCCTCCAAACGTGGGTTAAGATTTGGATGGATGAAGATGAGAGGGGAAAACAGTTCAACTGTGTGAGAAATGAGGTGAGCAAAGCCTCAATTGGAGAAATGGCTTTTTCATCCTGTTTCTAGAGCCTGAATTTTAGAAACTGTCAGGCTGATTCCTAAGTATTTTTGTAAAGATGGGACTCTAGGATGCTTTTTCTTTTTCCCATGAGGGAGGAACTAAGAAAATGATATTGTGGTAAAGTACAGTAGGTAGCTTTATGCTTCTCAGTTGTAACCATTGAACCTCAAGGCTTTTTGTATCCATACTACATTTTAGACTTTTGAAATAACACTTTCCACCACTTTACAACTCTGTAGCACCTTTTCCTGACAATAGAGATCAAAAGTAGACACAAAATATTTACCAAACTCTGGAGAGCTACATAAGTTACGAAGCTCCAGAAGACTGCTTTTTATTTGACAATAAAGTGCTTGATGTGGGCTTTAAGTCCAGCTAAATAAGCACTGTAGAACTAAGCTATGAGTCTAGTCTTTGTGAGCCTCAGAAAAACAGGACTCCTCGTGCAAGCTTGAGTTTAAAATATAGCAAGCAGTTTTAAGTGGACCCTTCAGGCATGTGTGAGTGGGCACAAAAAGCTGAGTCATATAGTTTACTCTCTAGTGAATTACCACGAAAGCTGGGAAGAGAAGCATTCTCATTATTTAAAAATGGTACAAATGGACCTAAATTCTTATGGAAACACATTTTTTTAAAGATCTGTTTTGTTTCTTGTTAACCTTGAATGCATACCTACAAATCCCTTAAAATCAAGAAATTGGAGCTTGAGTCATTAGGTGCCTTTCTTTCTCATAAAAGTTAACATTTTATTTAATGTACTGTAGCTTCTGAAGTTAGTTTACTGCCAAAACCATTAAAGGAATTTTTTAATGCAGTGTATGTTTTAAATCTTCTTTTACAATGACAGATCATACGATCTACATTCTATGTATTACATGCTCTCTAGGTAATGGGAAAAGCCCCGAGTAAGATAAATTGAGGGCCTTAGGCAAGTCACATTTTCTTTTGGAACCTGTTTCTTCATTTGGAGAAACAAGGGATTAGGACTGGATGTAATAATATCTTCTATCCTATTACTCTCCAACACCTTTAAATTCTAAAGGTGCTATTTCT